>NW_011494704.1:372481-399699 GCF_000754665.1 Bison bison bison
ACTGTTTCCACTGTTTCCCCATCTATTTCCCATGAAGTGATGGGACCGGATGCCATGATCTTCGTTTTCTGAATGTTGAGCTTTAGGCCAACTTTTTCACTCTCCACTTTCACCTTCATCAAGAGGCTTTTTAGTTTCTCTTCACTTTCTGCCATAAGGGTGGTGTCATCTGCATATCTGAGGTTATTGATATTTCTCCCGGCAATCTTGATTCCAGCTTGTGTTTCTTCCAGTCCAGCGTTTCTCATGATGTACTCTGCATAGAAGTTAAATAAACAGGGTGACAATATACAGAGTAACAATTTACTCTTCTACTCCTTGCATTATTTCCTCTTCAAAATTTTTCCCTTTTTCTCTTGTTTGTCTTGATCCTTCATGTTGGATGCTATCTTGCTGTACTTAAAAGTCTGGTGACCATCTGTTCCATTGAAGAGTAAGACTTGTTCATCCTTTTTTTGTCATTGTGGCTATCCTCCATGTCTGCTGCCTCTGTGATGAAAGCAACTCCTCCCACTTTCTTCCAAATTATGAGCCTTCTATTCTGAAGTGGGAGATGGGGTCCAGACTTTCAACCAATTTCACTACATTTAGCCTCTGTTTGTCCCTCCTACCCTCTCCTAATGGCCCCTGGTGTCTTTGAGCCTGGGACTTCTCTGCAGTCCTGGGGAAAAGCCAGTTATTATTGTATTACACATTATTTATCACTTTGCACTCATGAGTCAGGTAATGCAATAAAACTTATCTATTTTTCTGTCCTAATCTGTGCTGGGTACTTCTTGTGCTTCCACCATCAAACTTTGAGACTTTGGATAACTGCTGAGCACTGATTGCCTTATCCCTTCACCCTACAGGCAGCTGCAGAAAAAAATGCTTTGATGCTTCACATAGAGGACTAGAGGGCTGCCGGTGTGATGCGGGATGTAAAGACCGAGGCGACTGCTGCTGGGACTTTGAAGACACCTGTGTGCAATCAAGTACGAACTCTGAGAGCAAGTTTATTAGCATGTTGGTTGTGTGATCATTAATGCATATGCAAATACTTGCCAGACACTTGTGTGTTAATAGTTTGCTTGGACTGACGTAACAAAGTCCCACATACTGAGTGGTTTAAGCCACAGAAATTCTGGAAACTAGAAGTCCACATTCTAAGTGTTGGCAGGGTTGGTTCATTCCAAGATTGTGAGGGAGAATCCGTTCCTTGCCTCTTTCTAGGTTTTGGTAAATTGCTGGCTATCCTCGGTGTTCCTTGGCTTGTGGCAGCAAAACTCAAAAATCTGCCCTTATCTCCAGATGACCATCTCCCCGTTTCTTCACAGTCTTCCCTCTGCATGTGTTCACGTCTAAATTTCCTCTTGTTACAAGAAGAATACCAGCCACACTGGGTTGGGACCCATGCTAATGACCTCATTTTAATTTGTCTGCAAAGAACCTTTTCCAAATAAGGTCACATTTGTAGTCATGGGGGAAGAGAGTTAAGACTTCAGCATTTTGGGGAAGGGACACAATTCAGCCCATAACACCTTGTATTCAGGATCTAGCATTACCCTGTCCTCTTTTTCAGTATTCTAAAGATAGAATTCACACTTTGTTTAGTTGAGGTTGAGGAATAACAGTCTCCAGCAGATAAAATACTGTCAAATTATACACATTTCAAAGGCAAGTTTTCCTATGGCTTGTCATCTTATTCAATTTCAGTTTTAGTGGTTCTTGGAGAGCATAAGACTCCTATAGAAAGCTGGTGATTCTTGGTGATTCTGATGCCAGTACTCCATAGAACACACCTTGAGAAACATTGTTCTTTTTTTTAAAATTTACTTATTTTAATTGGGAGAAACATTGTTCTTGAGGTGGAAGAGACAATTTAGTTTGCGATATCTAATTTTCTAGGAAGTCATGGAAAGCGGTGGTGGTGTGTCTAGTGGTTTAATGATATTGAAGATTAGAACAGTAGAGCTTCTTACATTATTCTGAAAAGGGCTTGAGGTAGAGGATAACCCAGTATGGATAAGCTCTGTATTCCCTTTAATTCATTATTAAAAATCTTTTCTTTCTAAGTACATAATATATAATGAAGAATGAAGAACACTGCATGACTGAAACATACAGCTGTCACCTAGCCAATGCATTTGTCTGATCATAGGGCTGACATTAATGCCAATCACCATTTCCTGGCAGGTGGCCCTTTAGGAAGCAATCTCCTCTAGATTTACTGAAACTGATCTCACATTAAGTGCCTATTTTGGAAAAATACCAGAGGCATGTTGGGGAGCTGATCTACCATTCTTTCACTGTCAGCTGGAATGTACGCTGGCTGCCTGTGTTCTTACAGACCTGACCATGTTATTGTTACTTCTGTTGTCACTGCCTCTTCCTTGATGTCGGTCCTTAGATCAGGCTGGGCAGGCTGCTCCTGGGTGGCAATGGTCCCTCAAGGCTGGTAGTTCTTCTACCCTTGGGTGGGAATAGGACAGGTGTTCAGTTTCTCCAAACTCAGAGGTGTACCTGATAGGTAGACCAGAACCACAGCTTATAAAGCTACATTCCTCTCTGCCACCCATGCCAAAAGAGGAAAAGTGGTGGATTGCCCCTCATTTGTGTTATGTATTTTCATTTGTGGATGCAGATAAACTAAGAATTTGACTGTATGATAATACAAGAAGAAATGCATAAAGTTTATATTTTTGGTATTGGATGCTTAAAAGAATTGCATGCTCAAAACTAAATTGTGTAATTCTTCAGCTCAAATATGGACATGCAATAAATTTCGCTGTGGGGAGACCAGATTGGAATCCAGCCTTTGCTCTTGCTCAGATGACTGTTTACAGAGGAAAGACTGCTGTGCTGACTATAAGAGTGTTTGCCAAGGTAAGCAGGTGTTGCCCCTTTGCCTCCATGAGTTCAGTGACCCTAGAGCTGGCCTAGGCTGCAAATATTAAAACCAGTCAAAGAATTTTTAGCCACTCTGTGTGGAATAAAAGACTCAATGTGTTTACTGTGAGAAGAAATGTGTTTTGTGTATGATAGAGAAAGGGAGCTCATAGCATAGATATCATAGAAGAAAAAACTCAACGTTCCATGTTGTCTATAGAGCAAGCTCTTTTTCAGCCCAATGACTATGGTAGACATCCTTGTGGTTTGAAACATGGGATGGCAGATCCTAAAGTTAAAACATTGCAAACGAGATTCTCTGACCCAAATAGCAGTTGGTTAAACCAATAGGATTGTTGAGACAACTATGTCCTAAGTCATTGGTTTAAGGGCTGATTTAGGACTGGCGAGAGGTCATGCAGAGCCAAGATGAGAATCCAGGTTTATCAATACCTGATTTCACTTGCATTGCTACTTTAGGGGTGCAGATTAAAAAAAAATCACCAATCTCTCTGAATATCTGATGAGACTTAAGAAAAATGCACACATACATTTAGCAACAAAATTGCTTCAAGTTTTGCTGAAGCAATTGCTGTCAACCCTTTTCTCATAATCAACATGTGTAATATCTTTAGACAAAAAAGAGATTAAATTGAATTTTGATTTTTTTTAAATAGGAAGAAAATGTTATAGTAGAAACATTATTATCCCTTAGTAGAAAATAGGTTTTGCACTAATGGACAAATCAGTTTTTATGCAAAATATAATTGAAAATCAGCTAAGAAGGGCAATCAGAAAGGAAAGTAAAAGTGCTAAATGGTAAGTCTGTTTTTAAATAATAATTGGTACTTAACAGAGAATATTGTGTCATTAAAAATCCGTCTAAATTCACAAAGCAAGTATAGTTTCCAGTTTGCTTGTTTCTCTAATAAATTCACTGACCATACTGCCTCTGACCTTTGTAGTCTCCAGCCTTCTACCCTAATTTTATAACTCTTAACTTTTTATCTCAATAATGATTCTCTGGTCATGTGGTACATTTTCTCACTGAATTCATTGCACAGTATTTCTTAAATTTAGCAAAAACAAAAGCAATTGTTACAGGCAATGGTGAAGTTTACCATTACCACTAATTAATTACTTTGATGGTGTTCCCTGAATCATTTCAGTTTATTTTTTAAACAAAAGTAAATGTTTTCTCACTCTAAGAATTCAGCACTTTACAGATGTAAATGATTCTTGCCAAAATTGTGTCTCTAGGCAGGAGCTGGAGGGAATTTGAATAATTTTGTGCAAGAAACCAGCTAGTTACTTTTATATTTTAAGTTTAGAATTTTGAAAAAAAAATTAATTTCTAATGTATAGATGGAAGAGAACAGTATGTTTTTACCATAGGTCCGTCACCTTTCTTCAGCAATGATCAACTCATGACCAATCTTGTCTCATGCTGACACAGTGAAATTTTCAAAAAGATCAAAATATGACTCTACATACAATATTGTAAAGTAATTAGCCTCCAATTAAAATAAATAAAATAAAAAAGAATGTCACAGAAAATTTAAACCATATCAAACACTTTCCAGAAATAACTTAAAAAAAAGATAAAAAGATAACTCTAATAAATACAAAGCAAATATATCAAAAAGTCATTAACTCATTAAGGAGATAACCAACTGGAGTGTTAAGCTGGTTCAGAGGAGCAGAGACTAAGTATACATAGAACTGAAAGAATGTTGGAACAATATCACTAAAGATATAATGTTTGGTGGGACACAAATGGCTTGCTTTGTTACAGGACAATTTACCTGCTATTAGACAAGAATCAGTTACACTGTTATTAGTTTTCTACTGATTAAATGAATCCTTGTGTGTGTACTCAGTCACTCAGTCCTGTCCGACTCTTTGTGACCCCACAAACTTTAGCCCACCAGGCTCCACTAGGCTCCGCTGTCCATAGCACACTGGAATGGGTTGCCATTTCCTCCTCCAAAATGCTATCCTTACTAAGGTATAAAATAAATAGTAAAAGATAAGCTAGATAAAGGTATATACTTTTAGGCAATCAGACAATCCAGAGCGGGGCTTTTAAGATTATAATAATTACCAGCATGACATTAAAATGAAGTCTAATTATCAGTTATCCTTTTGCTCATTTTCAAGTTTTGGAGTTTTTTCTTAATAAAATACCCCCAACCTATCTGTGAAAATTTTAGATTACATCAAAGGAAATCCTAATGTTAGTATCATTCATCTATAAATATTTTTAGCATGTATCTAAAAAAGATGAACATTTAACAAAATTAGAGTACCATCAATATATCTAAAAATGTCTTCAGTAATTATAATATTATCAACAAATATCTAATCTGTGTTCAGATTTTTCTGTTTCATGATATTAAAAAATATTTATTTCAAGTAGGATCCAAAGAGATTTCAGACATTTCAATTGGCTGATATATTTCGAGTCCTTTAAAAGTAGGTTTTCCTTTCCTTTACTTTCTCTCATGCAATTTACATGTTGGATAAATGGAGTCATTTATTCTGTAGAATTTTCCAGTCTGGGATTTGTAGATCAGATCTTCTGTGACTTAAGCATTTTGTCTTCTCCCATATTTCCTGCAAACTGGTAGTTAGAACTAGAGGACTGTTCAGATTCAAGTGTCTACCTATCTGTCTATCATGTATCCTTCACACTTAGTGGTGTTACTTCCATCAAGAGGCATATCTGTCTGTTTGGGGTTATTTTGGTCATGTTAGGCATGTATGATGATTGCACAGATTCATTGCATGTGTGCTGAGTTGCTAAGTTGTGTCCAACTCTTTGTGACCCCATGGACTATAGTCCATTAGGAGTTGCAAATGATGGCATTCATATTAGATCATTTCTACTTCATTAATGAGTTGAAATGTTCCATAAACAGAAGCATCCATGGAGTGAGAATTTTTAAGTTATGATCTTAAAAATTTGTTCAATCTTTCCCATTTAATATCAATATCAATTATTCTCCTTGGTTATTTCTCCTTTATTCATGCTTTCTTTTCATTTTTCTTTAGACTATATACCTATGTCAATTAAAGGGCCCCTGGTAGCTCAGTTGGTGAAGAATCTGCCTGCAGTGCAGGAGACCCAGGTTTGATCCCTGGGTTGGGAAGATCCCCTGGAGAAGGGAATGGTAACTCATTCCCGTATTCTTTCCTGGGAAACCCCATGGACAGAGGAACCTGGCGGACTACAGTCCATGGGGTTGCAAAGAGCCAGACACGATTGAGTGATTAACACTTTCATTTATTAAACTCATTTTTTCCCTAGTGGTTGGGAAAGCATTGTCTTTCAGGGAAAAAACATTATTTGGAAAAAAAAAAAAATAAAAGAAAGAAGAAATTGTCCCTTTCCAGCTAAAAGAATTCCCTTTGTTTTCTTGGTAAAGATGGGTTTCTTGATGCTGTTAGTATAGATTACTGACCTGTGCGAATTGCTAAGGCACTGACCTTGCCAACATGTGAACTAGTATTTAACACGTTCTGTATGAATTTCGTCATTGGAGTAGCATGAATTAAGTCATTTGGAAAGATCATATCCATTGAATGTTGGTTTCTCTTTTCTTGTCTAAAGATGTTGATCTTATGCTTTTCAGGAGAAACCTCATGGGTGGATGAAGATTGCAGCACAGCCCAGCAGCCTCAGTGCCCAGAAGGGTGAGACGGACATGGCCGTGTTTATCCTCCTTTAATAGATGCACATGGAAATGTAGTTAAGGCAGGATGAAATTTCCTCCACCATGTTTACATTTGAAAACAAAACAGTTAACAAAAGATTACATTTCTTGTAGCTCCCAACTCACAACACACTTTGGTTTGCTTTATTGTTAACAAAGCAACTTGTATTAAGTTATTATCTTACAACAATGAAGTATTTGTAGTAACATCCCAAGGTCCTATAAAAATCAGAACTAGAATTTAGATCTAAATGAGGTTAGCCCAAACTCTTTTTCCATTGTCATCCTGACCCTTCAGATTTATTCTCACTGAGGGAAAGGGAAGAGAATTGTCCATGGAAGGCCTCACTGTGAAAGGTGGACCTTGGAGAATGGATGAGGAAAACTCTGTCAGATGGGCATGGCTGATGAACATGGGAGGCATCACACCTCACCCCACCTTCCCAGGACTTGGTCCAGCCCTTGAAGTATGCCCCATGTCCCCTTGCAGTCAAGGTGGATTTCCCCTTTGCCTCTGGTATTCCTTTCTGCCCTTCATCTGCTTCACTCTTCCCGCCCAAGCAGTGGGAACATGATAGTGAGACAAAAAGAGAAAACACTATCAGGCTATAGAAAGAATTGATGGAGACATTTTTAGATAATATTACTTCATTTAAAAAAATGTGTGTGGATAATGTGTATATTTGTATATCATGTTACTTTGGTTTATACCAGATCCAGCTACCCTCTTCAGAAGTTTCTAGGTAGAAGAGTAAAGAATTTAGAATTAAAAATAAAAGACTTGAGTTGGGGTCCTTGCCTGTGACTAAACTCCAGGAGTTGGTGATGGACAGGGAGGCCTGGCATGCTGCAGTCCATGGGGTCACAAAGAGTCAGACACAACTGAGCAACTGAACTGAACTGAACACAAATTGCAATATGTCACTTAAATTCCTGGATGATTGTTTTCTACACACTGTAAACAGTCCAAATTTTCCATTCTTATTTTTTGAGATGTAGTTCTTGTTCATTGAAGTATTCATGCTTAAGTATAATTTTTAGAAAGTCAGAAACCTGTGTAATATAGATATAGAATATTTCCAATATATAGAATATTTCCATGTCCCCAGAAAGATGTCTCTGTTCTGATTTTCATCACCACCAGTTCAGTTCAGTTCAGTTCAGTCGCTCAGTCATGTCTGACTCTTTACGACCCCATGGACTGCAGCACGCCAGGCTTCCTCGTCCATCATCAACTTCTGGAGCCTGTTCAAATTCATGTCCATCAAGTCAGTGATGCCATCCAACCATCTCACACTCTGTCGTCCCCTTCTCCTTCTGCCTTCAGTCTTTCCCAGCATCAGGGGCTTTTCCAATGAGTCAGCTCTTCACATCAGGTGGCCAAAGTATTGGAGTTTCAGCTTCAGCATCAGTCCTTCCAATGAATATTAAAGACTGATTTCCTTTACGATTGACTGTTTTGATTTCCTTACAATCCAAGGGACTCTCAAAGGTCTTCTCCAGCACTATAATTTATGCTGATTGTATACAGCTTCTCTGTCTTTGGCTTCAAAGAATATAATCAATCTGACTTCGGTATTGACCATCTGGTGATGTCCGTGTGTAGAGTCATCCCTGTGTTGTTGGAAGAGGGTGTTTTCTGTAATCAGTGCATTCTCTTGGCAAAAGTCTATTAGCCTTTGCCCTGCTTCATTTTGTACTCCAAGGTCAAACTTGCCTGTTACTCCAGGTATCTCTTGATTTCTACTTTTGCATTCCAGTCCCCTGAAATGAAAAGGATGTCTTTTTTGGGTGTTAGTTTTAGAAAGTCTTGTAAGTCTTCATAGAACCATTCAACTTTAGTTTCTTCAGCATTACTGGTCAGGGCATAGACTTGGATTACTGTGATATTGAATGATTTGCCTTGGAAACTAACAGAGATCATTCTGTTTTTTTTGAGATTGCATCCAAGTACTACATTTTGGACTCTTATGTTGATTATGAGGGCTACTCCATTTCTTCTAAGGGATTCTTGCCCACAGTAGTAGATATAATGGTCATCTGAGTTAAATCAGCCCATTCCAGTCCATTTTAGTTCACTGATTCCTAAAATGTCAATATTCACTCTTGCCATCTCCTGTTTGACCACTTTCAATTTACCTTTATTCATAGATCAGGTTCCTATGCAATATTGTTCTTTACAGCATCGGAAATCCACAGCTGGGTGTTGTTTTCACTTTAGCTCTGTCTCTTCATTCTTTCTGAAGTTATTTCTGCACTGTTCTCCAGTAGCATACTGGGCACCTACCTACCTGGGGAGTTCATCTTTCAGTGTCATATCTTTTCATATTGTTCATCACCATAGATTCATGTTTTAGAATTTTATGTAAATACACTCATACCATATATCCTTTTAAGTCTGTCTTTTGTTTTCTTTTATTGTTTGCTTAACCCAATGTTTCTGAGACTCATAAATGTTATTGTATGCATTGTTTATCTCACATGGGCTTTTGCACAGTGTGTTTTATCTGAGTGAAACATTGGTCCCTTTCTCTTTTCATATCATTTCTGTTTGTTCTTTAGGGGTCAGTTCACATGTCATACCCTCTGGAGAGCCTACTCTCACCTTACCAAGACTGAACCTATGTACTTGAATAGCATCCTGTACCTAAATCTAGTCCTTGATCACTTCTGTTTACTTCTTAATTTCATCCCCTAGATAAGGGCTTCTCTGGTGGCTCAGATGATAAAGAATCTGCTTGCAATCCAGGAGACTGGATTTGATCCCTGAGTTGAGAAGATCCCCTGGAGAAGAGAATGGCAACCCATGCCAGTATTCTTGCCTGGAGAAGCCAGACAGAGGAGCCTGGTGTGCTACGGTCCATGGGGTCTCAAAGAGTCAGACACAACTGAGTGACTAAACACACACACACAGTTAAAGGCTATAATTCCTTAATTCCTTTATTCTCAGTATCTAGCACAGGTGATAAGTTCCCTGGTGACTCAGATGGTAAAGCCTCTGCTTGCAATGCGGGAGACCAGGGTTCAATCCCTGGGTTGGGAAGATCCCCTGGAGAAGGAAATGGGAACCCACTCCAGTACTCTTGTCTGGAAAATCCCATGGATGGGGGAGCCTGGTGGGCTGTAGTCCATGGGGTTGCAAAAGAGTTGGACAGGACTGAGTGACTTAACTTTCACTTTCACTTTTTTAGCACAAGTGAAATGAAGTGAAAGTCGCTCAGTCGTGTCTGACTCTTTGCGACTCCACGGACTATACAGTCCTTGAATTCTCCAGTCTAGAACACTGGAGTGGGTAGCTTTTCCTTTCTCCAAGGGATCTTCTCACCCCAGGGATTGAACTCAGGTCTCCCACATGGCAGGTGGATACTTTACCAGCTGAGCTATCAGGGAAGCCCATCTAATGCAAAGCCCATCTCAGATATTTGTTAAATGGGTTACTCTTCAGTAAGTGCATATTCTGGGAAACCAAATGGACATCGTCCAGACTCTCCTCACAATTTCCTTTATAATTTGCAAATAGATGGCTATGCTAATTTATTTTTTTAGCTCTACTCAAACATATTGAGAGAAACTGAAATTATTTTTGTTTTTAGCTGATAACAGCATTCAAAATTTTCTTTATGATAATACTGGGCATTTGTCAGAATTTTTAAAGACGTATTGTAACCAAATTCCTTGGAAACACATATTCTTATTCAAAAGTATAGATAAACTGCTTGAGCACAGAGTTGAAAATTTCTTTGCCATTCTTATTTGCATGCACTGTGTTTAGAATTCAAAACAAAGTTACTGTGTTCATAGCTGTTATTCGTAATAGCCCTAAACTGGAAAGTATCCAAATGCCCATCAACAGGATGAATCAGTTGTGGTTTATTCATTCACTGGACTTCTAGACAGCCATGAGAATGAATGATCTACAACCATATGCAAAATTATGGATGGACCTCAAGCATAATGTTAAGTAAAAGCAGCCAGACACAGTGGAATACACACTGTATGATTCTGTTGCGTATAAATCTAAGTACAAAAATAGACACAGCTAATTTATGCTGTTAGAAGTCAAGACATTGATCATCTTAGTGAGGTGTGGTTTGCAGAAGTTTTTGACTAGATGAGAGCGTGAGGGAAAGATTCTAAGTAATATCCTGTTTTGTGATCTGGGTGATGGCTATACAGTGGCGTTCAGTATGGAAAAGAATTATGAAGCTATACATCTTTAATTGTGTGTGTATAAAATACAAATGCAATTTTAGAAGTGAAAAAATATTAGATGGAAAAAAAGATAGTCACTGGCTATAACCCAAAGTTAACTTTCATTATTGTAACTTACATACTCATCTAAAATGAGATTGTAATGCTTTGGAAGTTAATACTAATATCCTGAAAGTTCAAAAATGTAGAACTTCAGAATAATAAAACATAAGTTTCAGAGTTCATGAATTCCATATCACAATAACAATAGTTGTATCCAAAAAGTAGTAGAATAATTATAACATATAATTTTGAGTGTGAGCATTGAACTCAGGAATCATTGCTTTTGGATCTTTAGCCAAAGCCAGAATTGTGAAAGGTCTACAACATAGAATTCCATTTCTGTTGATGTTTTGTTAGTGAAGAGAATAGATTTCAAGTCTTGCTGAGGCCGAAGCCCCTGACTTTTCTTCTCCACTCTTTGCCTGTTCATTGTAAATGCTCAGGGCTAGACAAATTTCTTACATGGTATACTTGGGTGTCACAGATAGCCCGTGACAAGGAGCAAATGGAAATAAAGTTAGGCAAAACTGTTTAAACTCTAGAACTCAAAAGAAGGTAGATTCCCAAGTTGAAAGATGCAGATAATTTATGTAACACCTTAAAAAAATATTGTACATTTTTATATGGATTAACAATGTACTGGAAACACTGATTGTAAAGGGAAATAATATTTAAAAAGAAAAAGGAAAACTTAGAACTATTTCTGACTTACTTTCTTAGCATTCTCAAATTTAGAGAATTGTAAGTGGTACAGAAAAGAGTCTTTTTGAAAAAATAAAAATACTGGTCTAAATTTTTGTTTTTCATTTTCAGGTTTGACCTGCCACCAGTTATTTTGTTTTCCATGGATGGATTTAGAGCTGAATATTTACAGACATGGAGTACTCTAGTACCTAACATCAATAAACTGAGTAAGCCTCCTACAATCAGATGTGTATGGATGACAGATTAACTAGTTAGTTAATCTCTAAATAGTGCAGCTTTCTTTTTAACCTTTAATGTTAGTGATTTGTCTCAGCCCAGGTCCTCTCAAGAGTTTTGATGACTTCACTAATGATATCTATTTTACACTTGTTGGCTCCTCCTTCTTTTTTTGCAGCATGCTCACCCTTTTGTTTATTTTGATTTGTTTTGTAATTGAATATAACTTCTGCTCTATGAAAATCTGTTCCTAGATAACGTATCAAAAATGGTGCCTGTCATATCTAGGTTCTGGGTTTTAGCAAGGTGAATATGACCAGTAAGAATAGGAACCTGAAGGAACCTGAGGAGACCAGACAGACCAGCATATACCAAGGCTCCCATAGGTGAAGGGGCTTCCCTGGTGGCTCAGTGGTAAAGAATCTGCCTGCCAATGCAAGAGATGCGAGTTTGAACCCTGGTTTGGGAAGATCCCCTGGAGAAGGCAATGGCATTCCACTCCAGTATTCTTGTTTGGGAAATCCCATAGGCAGAGGAACCTGGTGGACTACAGTCATGGGGTCACAAAGAGTTGGACACAGCAACCAAACAACAACAACCATAGGTGAAAAGTCCAGTATTTCTGTCCAGTTCTGGAATCAAGATGCCTGGAACCTGGCTCCACCTCTTACTAGCAAGCTTACTTCCCCTGTTGGTGCCCCAGTCTCTACATCTGTAAAATGTTCACTTCCCACCTAATAGAAATACCACTAGATTATATACATAGTGTACCTTGGATGGTTTTAAGTTATTACTATAATTGTCATTTTTATTGCCATCTTTATCATGATGTTGTACTTCTGTGTTAGGGCACAATTTTATAAAGTTAATAATAGAGAGGAATGGAGTAATAAACTATATACGGGAAAAAAATCTGAAAGAGAATAGATACATGTGCAACTGAGTCACTTTGCTGTACACTTGAAACTAACACAACATTGTAAATAAACTATACTCCATTATAAAATAAAAATTAAAAAAAAAAGAGGAATAGAACAACCAAGGACACAAAGCTAAGAAATATCAGAGGGTTGGCTCCAGGGCCCACACTGTTCAGTGCTCTGCAATTCTTCTCTTACTTCCTCCTTTTGTTAGGCCCTCTTTTACCTCCATGGTCCTCAAATTTTATGACAGTTTTATTTTCCTCCAAATTATTTTTTTTTAAAGCTGTTTGACTCTAAGCTGATCACCTTTTCTGGACCTTAGATTCATCATTTGTAAAATGAGAGGATTCAGTTCAGTTGCTCAGTCATGTCTGACTCTTTTCAACCCCAGGGACTGCAGCATGCCAGGCTTCCCTGTCCATCACCAACTCCCAGAGCAGTATGAAAATTTTACAGTATGAAAATGAGAGAATTAGACATAATTATTTCTACTGCTAATTCCAGCACTAACATTCCTTGACTGTAGAAAGATAAATTACTTCCCCCTGCAACACAAAGGGCTTTGTCTCTTCAGCCTCCTCCTCACTCTTTGAGGCAGATCTTAAGGTAACAGATTAAGAGGTTGGGTCTCTGACAGAACTGGCTCCAAATTCAGGATTTGTCACTTGCTGCTGAGTCACTGTGTCCTGGAAAGTAATTAACAACACTCAGTTTCTATTTCCTTATCTGCATTTCCTCTAGTAGTCTAGATAGCAAAACCTGGGTCCCAAAGGGAATTTATCTAACCAGGCTGAACCAAACCCCTTTAGAAGTGGAATTATTTGATTTGTTCATCCCACAGAAAGTTGGAAAGGACACCAGTGAAATATTGGGCCATTGAGAGTCTTCCCTTTTGAAGATTTAAACTATTTTGTAATAGTTTAATAGTCTCTTTAATGTGTGAAGACATCACCAAGGCAAAATGGGCTCTTCATTTCTAGGAGGCCCAATTAAGAGTAGGTGTGGTAAAAGAGTTAGGATTAGGACCTCCAGAGAATGGTAGGCTTGAGATGAGGTATGTGACAGAAGGCATCACTTTAAGGAAGGCTAGGACTTCATCTCCAGTGTCCCATCAAACTGCCTGGAGACTGAGCATGGTCTAATACCACAGTGCCGTGAGATATACCAGTGACTACCAAAGGGTCATGGACTCTAGTGAGAACATTTTCTTGTCTCATTGTGGATGAGAACAGACAAAAGAAGGTCCAGGATCAGCAAACTGTCAAGTGAGATAGAAGTAATTTGTCTTGAACTGGAAGTCAGATTTCTTGGAAAGTTAGATGTGAAACGGGTTATGAGAAGACTAGTAGTAACCATGCTTGTGTCCCAGGGATAAATCTCACTTGACTTTAGTGTATGATCCTTATAATGTGCCACTGCATTTGTCTTACTAGTATTTTGTTGAATTTTTTTGCTCTAAATTCATGAAGGTATTGGCCTGTAATTTTCTTTTTCTTTAGTATCCTTATCTGGCTTTGGCATCAGGGTAATGTTAATCTCATAAAATGAATCTTAGCGTATTCTCTCCTCTTTGTTTGTTTTTTGGCAAAGTTTGAGAACTGGCATTAATCCTTCTTTAAAGGGCTTCCTTGATAGCTCAGCTGGTAAATAATCTGCCTGTGATGCAGGAGTCCCCGGTTTTATTCCTGTGTCAGGAAGATCCCCCAAAGAAAGGATAGGCTACCCACTCTAGTATTCTTGGGCTTCCCTGGTGGCTCAGTTGGTAAAGAATCCACCCGCAATGTGGGAGACCTGGGTTTGATCCCTGGGTTGGGAAGATCCCCTGGAAAGGCTACCCTCTCCAGTATTTTGGCCTGGAGAATTCCATGGATTGTATAGTCCACGGGGTGGCAAAGAGTCGGATATGACTGAGCAAATTTCACTTTCACTTTTCACTTTCCTTCTTTAAATATTGGCATTAATCCATCTTTAAAGGGCTTTCCTGATAGTTTAGGTAAAGAATCTGCCTGAAATACAGGAGGCCCCAGTTCGATTCCTGGGTCAGGAAGACCCTCTGGAGAAAGGATAGGCTTCTTTAAATATTAGGTAAAATTAACTTGTGAAGCCATCTTGGGCTTTTCTGTTAGGAAGTTTTCCATTACTTGTTATTGGTCGGTTCAGATTTTCTATTTCTTCATAATTCAGACTAGAGAAGCATTGGAAGTGTTAGTCACTCAGTCGTGTCAACTCTTTGTGACCCCATCAACTGTGTAGCCCACCAGGCTCCTCTATCCATGGAATTTTCCAGGCAAGCATACTGGAATGGGTTACCGTTTCCTTCTCCAGGGGATCTTCCCGACCCAGGGATTGAACCCCAGGGCTCCTGTATTGTGGGGAGACTCTTTACATTTGTTCATAATAGTCTCTTATAATCCTTTTTATTTCTGTAGTGTTGGCTTCTGACTTTACTGGAGTCTTCTCTTTTTCCTAATGTAGCTAAAGTTTTGTCAATTTTATCTTTTCAAAAAACCTACTTTAATTTTGTTGATTTTTAAAATTGCTTTTCTCTTCTCTGTTTCACTTATTTCTGCTATAAGCATTATTGTTTTTTTCTTTTTCGCTGACTTTGGAGTTTGCTTGTTCTTTTTCTAGTTCCTTAAGGTATAAAATGAGGTTGTTTGTTCAAAATTTCTTCTTTTTTCAATGTAGCTGTTTACTGCTATGGACTCCTTTCCTTGAAGTGCTTTTGCTGCATCTGTACATTCTTCAGCTATTTTATCTCCTCATCAATTCAGTCTTCTATTCCTTCTTATAGTTTATAGTTACTATGGGTATATATTTATTCCATATATGTTTTCAAATTTTTGGTTTACTTTCTTTTTAAAAAGACGTTTTTTAAGGAACAAAATATGCAAATAATAAACTTTAAAAAATGATATTGAAAGTTACAACAGATTCTTTCCTGATCTTCCTACTTTTTCTCTACAGAAGCAACTATTCTTATTAATTTATTGTGCATCCTTCCAAAATTATCCTGTTCAGTCATAATTTAAATGATTAAGATCAGGAAGAAATGATGGTAGGTCTTGCTTATGATGAGCTGTTCTCTAATAGCTCTTGTTCAAAGGCAGGTGGTCAAAAATGGTAGCTTGAATCTGTAGATAGTCCACAGATCTGTAGATGTCCTGTTTAAGACTAGAAAAGTGTCATGTTTTTATATCACTGGTAACTTAGGTTGCTTTTTATTTTATGCTCTGTGCCTTTAGACACATTTAAGAATTTGAACACATTATACACGCTTCAGGGAAATAAAAGCAGAAACCTTTTATCTCTCTTTATTGTATGATTGTCTTCTCCACTTAAATTCTTCTAATTATGTCAGTAGATTAGATCTCATTTTATTTTTCTTATCATATGATTTCATAACATATTAAATATATCTTTGTCTATTTGAGGACAAGGTTTATTTGTTGGTGATATTGACTAAAAAAGAAAAATGGTTATTTTAATCTTTGATTATACATTATGACCTAGAGCAAGCTTCAGGTTCAAGTACATCAGAACCACTTGGGGCACTTGCTAGAAATGTAGTGGTTTTTTTTGTTTTTTTTTTTTAAGCTCCTTTCCCTCCACCTTTCAACCCTCACCATTCCCACCAGAGTCCTATTTAGTAGACTTAATATTGGATCCAAGAAGATTCTGAAGGAGGAAATTCCTGGATCATATTGGAAATACTGGTTTCCTGGCTGGGAAGGAGACCAACTCCAAGCCTATTTGAGAAAAACTTTATTATTTGCAGATGCAAAGTTTGTTGCTTTCTGGACAACAATCATTTGCACCTTTTGTTTTAACCTAAATAGAATCTCTCGTGGTGAAGTTCTCTTTTAGAATTAGAGGTGATAGAATTTTGGTACAGAAAATGTCTCATACGTCACTCTTGCAGAGGAAATAGTAATGTGCCTTAGTGGTTCTGACTTTCTTGAGCAAGGTTATTGCACAGATGAAAACAACAAAATAACTGAAAGCAAAATTAATGCCATGCTTTGTGGAAAACAGAGCACAGGAAACTTCACTGATCAAATGGAAACTGTACTGAAAATAATAAGGTGGAAAGTTAATTTTGTAAACATTACTACGTGGCATGGGCTTGTGCATTCACACAAGTCAAATTCCTTTTCAGTTATCTAGACAGTTGTATTGGCTTTTGCTATATTGGGAAGCAAATATTATATAGAAAATTTTACTTTAATGAGCCAAGTCAGAAAGAGAGGAACAGCAAACGCAAATACAACTGGCACGGTGTTAAAAGTTTAGGGTCTTTTAAGCTCAAGTGTCAGCAATCTGGGTCTGTGGGCCAAATCTGACCCACTCTGCTTATTTCCGTATGGTCTGCTAATGCTAAGAATTGTTTTCATTCTTAAATGGTTGGGAAAAAAAAAGAATGCCTTGTGCCACACAAAAGAAATTACATGAAATTTCTTTGTCTTGATGTCTACAAATACAGTTTTGTTATAACAGAGCCATGCCATTTGCTCAAAGCCTATTTATTTATTATCTGGCTCTTCACAGAAAAATTTTCCTGATCCTTGACTTAGCACTCTCCTCTCCTGAAAACTGTCATTCCTTGAGAGGAATTTTAAGCATCAGCATTTTAACCTCTTTCTATCTGCAATTCACCCCCTGGTTAGTTTTCTATTTCTCTGGGAAACTTTCATGTTCATATTTTTAGTTATTCAAACAACTTCTGAGGAAGAAACAACGTCTTAATTTCCCACTATCCTTTGTTGCAGAAACATGTGGAGTTCATTCACAATACCTGAGACCTGCCTATCCGACCAAAACCTTCCCAAATCATTATACCATTGTCACGGTAAGTGCTTCATCCAGTGGCAAGACTGACAGACCCCCGAAGGGACTGACCACACCAGACATGCTGAGGCAGGAGCTGGCCAAGCCACAGATTCAGGATCATGTGTGGTAGCGATCACAGCTTAATTCAGGCTGGGAAGAAATGTCTGAGTATGAGGCCAATCCAGGGCTATGAGAAGTTATCTATGAATGAGTGTCCCGGTGCTCAGCTCATTTATCTCTGCGATAGGCCAGGATAGCCTCTGGAACATGGGAAATACCCTCTACTCTGATCTTTTGATTAGCCCCCATTTATCTGAAGGTCTGTGGGAATGGTAGGCTATGTATGAAGACAGCCACTTTGATGTGGAGAATCTCTTTCCTATCTAGTTTTAAAAATTATATTTAATTTGGTGAAGTCTCTTGTTTCATAGTTGAATTCAAACTGGCTATATCTCTTTAAATAAAGCAAATAAAGCAATGAATTCTCCTCAGTGTACGAGAAGACGTACGTGAAAGAACTCAAAGGAAGATTAAGTTTTTTAATATTTATAGATTCAGGGCACATCTTAAGGAGTCCTATGCCTCAACCTTTCTTGCCAAAGAATATTATATTTTTACTACTTTGCATTTAGTCTTTTATTACTGTGTGTTAGTTGCTCAATCGTGTGTGACTCTTTGCAAGCCCATGGGCTGTAGACCCCCTGGCTCCTCTGTCCATGGGATTTCCCAAGCAAGAATACTGGAGTGGGTTGCCATTCCCTTCTCCAGAGGATCTTCTTGACCCAGGGATCAAACCCAGGTCTCACGACTGAGCAACTGAGCGCACGCACCGTGCGCGCACACACACACACACACATATAAGTCTACATACATAATATATAATACATATGTGTGTGTGTGCTCATACATATATACGTATGTTGTTGTTTAGTCGCTAAGTCATGTCCAACTCTTTTGCAACACCATGGACTGCAGCCTGCCAGGCTCCTCTATCCGTGGAATTTTCCAGGCAAGAATACTAGAGTGGGTTGCCATTTTCTACTCCAGGGGATCTTCCTCACTCAAGATTGAACCCACATCTCTTATATCTTTTGCATTGGCAGGTGGAATTTTTTTTTACCACTAGCACCACCATATGTCTATATAAATAAGGGATTATGCATAAGTGCTATTAATATTCTATATATGTGCATGTATCCATATTCATATACATAGTAATGTTCTGAAATAATGACCCTAAAAGTCTATCTAAATGTAGTTATAATTGCCTATGGTATCATAGACATTCAGTGAAAATGTGTGGAATGATTGAATGAGTCTTTGTGACCAGACTAAATGAATGACTGGATTGATGGATGAATGACAGGGAGAAGCACAGAGACTTGACAGGCTTCCTTCTAGAGTGCTGATAACACATTTTAACCCATTGGCCAACATCTGATACTTAATAGCTTCTATGTAACAAGTATCTTGCTCTTATTGCCAGTAAACCAGTGTCTAATCATTATTGTAATATAGAATCTATAATTAGCAGTTATTAATAACATAAGAGTAAAATTAAAACCATCAACACAAATCATCTTCCTAACATCATTCGTTTGCAGCTATAGACCATGGTGGAACTGGTGTATATGTAATAGTAATATATGTATTTGGTATTTGGGTTCAGATCTAGGGGTTTTATATTGAAAGGTATATGACTTCTTTTCCAATAAGAGTTACAGGTCTTATGCTATTTCAATTTAAATGCATGTTTTGTTAATGTATTATCTTAAATCTTTTTTTCTGAAATTATCATTTTAGGGGTTATATCCAGAATCACATGGCATCATTGACAATAATATGTATGATATAAACCTCAACAAGAATTTTTCACTTTCTTCAAAGGAGAAAGATAACCCAGCTTGGTGGCAGGGGCAACCAGTATGTGTCATTCTCCATTTCCCCACATGACAATGGATCACTCTTCTCTCTCCACTCTGAGTTTTATGTTGTCTTTTTAATTTCTCAGGGCTAAGGGTGGGAAGGTGTTTCAGTACTATTTATAATTATGATTTGAATCTTTTCAATGTATATAATTGTTCACCTAAGTTGCCTTGAGACTTGGATGTTGAATTATAAATATATCAACCTGGAAGTTACTCAGAAAGCTTATCTGTTAACTTTTTAACTCATTATATTTTATAAATCTTTAAAAAGGAGAGAAGAACTGTACAATTTTACCAATTTGAAAAATGATCTTTCTTATTGCCTTCCTATGTTTTTTGATTTTTGAAGTGGATACCTAGATAATAACTTTTTAAAACTGCTGCAAGGACAAATTCAAAACAATTTAAACACCTTTTAATAATTAAATACATTTTTCAATGGTTTAATATTGTTCAGTTTCTCATAAATAGTGCCATTTCTACTCAAACTGATTATTTTCTTGACCTCCACTTATTTGAAAATTTCTCTTCTTATAGATCTGGCTGACAGCAATGTATCAAGGTTTAAAAGTTGGTACTTACTTTTGGCCAGGATCGGATGTAGCTATAAATGGCACCTTTCCTTCCATATATAAGATTTACAACAGGTAGGAAAACACCTGCAAATGTAATCCCATCTAGGCAGGAATGATTTGAATTTTTTGTTTGTTTTTTGGTCTTGATCATAATGGTAATTTTATTTTTCCAGTTATTTGGGCCAAAAATCTTGAAATCAATGTTGATTCCTCCCTCTTACATCCCTTATCAGTTTGTCAGTAAATGCTTGTGCCTCTAATTCAAGCTATATGCAGTCTGAGAATTTTTGATTACTTCTAGCACTAACTCTGGTTTGAGCTGTCCTCCTCTTTTGCCTGTATTACCTCAGTTGCTTTTTGACATATCTCCCTCTTTCTATGTCTGTTTCCTGTAATCTATTCTCAATTCATCAGCCAGAATAATTATTTTAAAAAAACAAGTCTGAATACGACACTGTTTTGCACCCCTCACTTTCAAGGCTCTCAGTTTCATACAGAATAAAGCCAACAAGCCCTGGTTGGTATGAGCCCTGCTATCCCCTTGCCTCTTAGACTCCTTTCCTACTATTTTCCATTCTTTCACCCTTCTCAAGCCATACTGACCTTTTTGGTGACCCCAGTACATCAGGACACCAAGCTTGCTTCCACTGCAGGGCCTCTGCGAAGGCTGTTCCTCTGCCCAATATAATCTGACTTCATTTATCTGCATAGCCTGCTCCCTCACCTCCTTCTGGCTGTTGCTCAAAAACTACCTTATCAATACTGTCTTAGCCTGATCACACTAAGATTTCAAATTCAAATCCTCCCACTTGAGTTTCTCCAGTGTCCCTTATTCTGGTTCTCGTCTTCCTTTTTTCCCCCATAGCATTTATCACCTTTTAATACACTATGTAATTTATTTATGGGCATCACTGACTCAATGGACATGAGTTTGAGCAAACTTAGGGAGATAGTGAAGGACAGGGAAGCCTGGTGTGCTTCCCTGTGTTCGTGGGGTCACGAAGCCTGGTGTTCATGGGGTCACAAAGAGTCTGACACAACTTAGCGACTGAATGACAACCAAAGGCCTATTTATTGTTTCTCTTCCTTGACTCGAATATGACCTCTAGGAAGGAAGGCATCTTTGGTTTTCTCACTGATAAGTTCCACTTAAAAGGAACAAAATTATGGCTGACAATAGATAGTACACAGAACTGCACAAATGAATGAAGTGAACAAAAATAAGAAAATTGAATGGATGAATAGTAACTAATGTAAAATGATTTTATTTTAATTGGAGTAACAGTGAAGGAGAGATGAATGAGAAGGAAAGAAAGCAATACACAATCTATATCAAGGCACAAGTATCTCTGTACAGGTGTTGAAAACAGGAATCTGTTCGAGTAATATTAAATCCCTTTCAGTGTTCTTATAGTATAAGAACACAAAAGAAGCATCCGAAAATATCAATCTGCCTTCTTGAGTAGGAATATAATGAAGTTCTCCTTGAGTTGATGAATTTTTTAAAGTTATTTTTACTTTTCATTTCAGAAGTGTCACATATGAAGAGAGGATCTTTACATTGTTAAAGTGGCTGGACCTACCCAAAGCTGAAAGGTAATACTTAGTGTCAGGGAAGTGCTGGCTCAGCAGGATATCTGTGGGAATAAAGTGAAAGTATTTCTTTACTTTAAATGACTATTTGGGGAGAAAAAACAAAACAAAACAAAACTTGGCATTTCCTTTTTATGGGCATTTTTCAAGAATTATTCCTATAACTAGGCATTTAAAGAAAGAACTTGTGTGGCAGAACAAAGGATCGGTAAAAGTCATAAACCAGGAAACACAAAGGGCTGAAGCACATCAAGAGAGGCCTTAACAGCAAGAACAGGACAGATTTTTCAGAACTGAGTCAGACCAGTGCTTACACCCTGGAAGGTCTTGTTTACTTCCTGCTGGACCACTGTTCCTGCCAAGGCCAAGTGGAACCACTGGGCCTGGATGAAGAGAAGGAGGTGAAAGGGGAAGTCACCCAGTTGTGTCTGACTCTTTGTGACCCCATGGACTATACAGTCCATGGAATTCTCCAGGCCAGAATACTGGAGTGGGTAGCCATTGCCTTCTCCAGGAAGACAAGGAAAGACCAGAGGAAAAGAGGAGGAAGCTGCCACAAAGTTCCAGATCCACAAGTCTGCCAGATCCAACAGGTACCTCTATTCCAAATGGATAACGTCTCTCTCCGTTTCGATTTTACCCTAGACCTGACTTTTACACCATATACGTGGAAGAACCTGATTCTCAAGGACACAATTATGGACCAGTCAGTGCCGGAGTAAGTTTTTCTTTTTTAAATAAAGGTAAACTCATCTGAACTTTACCCACAACATGAAATGCTATTCTTTAATTTCCACTGAGTACAAGTGTATGTGATATATATATGAAGACATAAAAACAGTTAAAAATATAAAAAATTATCTGCTTTATTAGCCACAAAAGAGTTAAAAGTCTGAAAAGAATATCTGTCTTATTAACCACATCTTGATTAATTTGATAACATTTATTGAATACTTAGATGCTGTGTTGTTACTTCACGTAACAAGAACATCAAGGCTAGATCCTGTGTGTCAATATGTTAATGCACCCCATTTCAAGCCATGTCACCTGGAAGTCCATTGTGGACTATCCAGCTGTCAATCAAACCACAGTTCCCTAAGAATTCATATAATTAGACGATATATTACTGATCAGGAAGAGTTATTCCCTGTCTAAACCCCCATTACAATTAAAGTAGACTCTTCAATACTTGTCTCTTCATTATCTAAACCATTTTGTACTTACTACAGAAATATAGTCCTTAAGTATGATTTTTTAAACAAGCTGATTCTCTTCTAAAACCCACTCGAGCCTGCATTGTCCTAGACACAATACAAAGGGGTAAAGGTCCCGTGAGCATGGTGTCTCCCTACCCCATGGAGAATCACATCAAGGGTGTCCTTAGTTGGAATGCAAGTGTGTTTATTTTGCTAGTGTGACTTAGCTGCTGGTTAGAAATAACCCTCTTTTTCCTTCTCATTAAATCAAAGTGATTTCTAATATAAGCCGCGCTCAAGTCTGACCACTTTGAACCCATTGTTTTTCTTAGTTGCTCACCTGTGTCTGACTCTTTTGCGACCTCATGGACTGTAGCTCACCAGGCTCCTCTGTCCATGGGATTTCCCAGGCAAGAAGAGTAGAGTGGGTTGCCATTTCCTACTCCAGGGTCTCTTCCTGACCCAGGGATTGAATCCACATTTGTTGCAGCTCCTACCTGGCCTGACAGATTCTTTACCACTGAGCCACCAGGAAAGCCCATGGAACCCATTAGTCCCCTTTTATATTTCGATGCCACCCTTGACTCACAGAATTCAAAACTTAATCAGGTTATTCTAAGAGTGAATGGCTTCAGTTCAGTTCAGTTCAGTCCCTCAGTCGAGTCTGACTCTTTGTGACCCCATGGACTGTAGCACACCGGGCTTCCCTGTCCATCACAAACTCCAGGGGTTTACTCAAGCTCATGTTCATTGAATCAGTGATGCCACCCAACCATCTCATCCTCTGATGTCCCCTTTCTCTTCCTGCCTTCAATCTTTCCCAGCATCAGGCTCTTTTCAAATGACTCAGTTCTTCACATCAGGTAGCCAAAGTATTGGAGTTTCAGTTTCGACATCAGTCCTTCCAAAGAATATTCAGAACTGATTTCCCTTAGGATGGATTGGTTGGATCTCCTTGAAGTCCAAGGGACTTTTAAGAGTCCTCTGCAACACCACAGCTCAAAAGCGTTGATTCTTTGGCACTCAGCTTTTTTGATAGTCCAACTTTCACATCCATACAGGACTACTGGAAAAACCACAGCTTAAACTAGATAGACCTTTGCTGGCAAAGTAATGTCTCTGCTTTTTAATATGCTGTCTAGGTTAGTCATAACTTTCCTTCCAAGGAGCAAGCATCTTTTAATTTCATGGCTGCAGTACCATCTGCAGTGATCTTGGAGCCCCCCAAAATAAAGTCTGTCACTGTTTCCACTGTTTCCCCATCTATTTCCCATGAAGTGATGGGACCGGATGCCATGATCTTCGTTTTCTGAATGTTGAGTTTTAAGCCAACTTTTTCACTCTCCTCTTTCACTTTCATCAAAAGGCTTTCTAGTTCTTCCTCGCTTTCTGCCATAAGGGTGGTGTCATCTGCATATCTGAGGTTATTGATATTTCTCCTGAAATCTTGATTCCAGCTTGTGCTTTATCCAACCCAGCGTTTTTCATGATGTACTCTGCATAGAAGTTAAATAAGCAGGATGACAATATACAGCCTTGACGTACTCCTTTCCCTATTTGGAACCAGTCTGTTGTTCTATATCCACTTATAACTGTTGCTTCCTGACCTGTATACAGATTTCTCAGGAGGCAGGTCAGGTGGTCTGGTATTCCCATCTCTTTCAGAATTTTCTACAGTTTATTGTGATCCCCACAGTCAAAGGCTTTGGGGTAGTCAATAAAGCAGAAGTAGATGTTTTTCTGGAACTCTCCTGCTTTTTCAATGATCCAACAGATGTTGGCAATTTGATCTCTGGTTCTTCTGCTTTTTCTAAATCCAACTTGAACACCAGGATGTTCACAGTTCATGTACTGTTGAAGTACATTACTTTACTAGTGTGTGAGATGAGTACAATTGTGTGCTAGTTTGAGGATTATTTGGCATTGCCTTTCTTTGGGATTGAAATGAAAACTGATCTTTTCCAGTCCTGTGGCCACTGTTGAGTTTTCCACATTTGCTGGCATATTGAGTGCAGCACTTTCACAGCATCATCTTTCAGGATTTGAAAGAGCTCAACTGGAATTCCATCACCTCCACTAGCTTTGTTTGTAGTGATGCTTCCTAAGGCCCACTTAACTTCACATTCAAGGATGTCTGGCTCTAGGTGAGTGATCACACCATCATGATTATCTGGGTCGTGAAGATGTTTTTTTGTATAGTTCTTCTGTGTATTCTTGCCACCTCTTCTTAATATCTTCTGCTTCTGTTAGGTCCCTACCATTTCTGTCCTTTACTGTGCCCATCTTTGTAGGAAATGTTCCCTTGGTATCTCTAATTTTCTTAAAGAGATGTCTAGTCTTTCTCATTCTATTGTTTTCCTTTATTTCTTTGCACTGATCACTGAAGAAGGCTTTCTTATCTCTCCGTGCTATTCTTTAGAACTCTTCATTCAAATGGGTATATCTTTCCTTTCCTCCTATGCCTTTCACTTCTCTTCTTTTCACAGCTATTTGTAAGGCCTCCTCAGACAACCATTTTGCTTTTTTGCATTTCTTTTCCTTGGGGATGGTCTTGATCCCTGCCTCCTCTACACTGTTATGAACATCCATCCATAGTTCTTCAGGTTCTCTATCAAATCTAATCCCTTGAATCTATTTCTCATTTCCACTGTATAATCATAAGGGATTTGATTTAGGTCATACCTGAATTGTCTAGTGGTTTTCCCTACTTTCTTCAATTTCAGTCTGAATTTGACAATAAGGAGTTCATGATCTGAGGCACAATCAGCTCCCTATCTTGTTTTCACTGACTATCTAGAGCTTCTCCATCTTCGGCTGCAAAGAATATAATCAATCTGATTTTGGTATTGACCATCTGGTGATGTCCATGTGTAGAGTCTTCTCTTGTGTTGTTGGAAGAGGGTGTTTGCTATGACCAGTGCGTTCTCTTGGCAAAACTCTATTAGCCTTTGCCCTGTTTCATTCCGTACTCCAAGGCCAAATTTTCCTGTTACTCCAGGTATTCTTGACTTTGTACTTTTGCATTCCAGTCCCCTATAATGAAAAGGACATCTTTTTTGGGTGTTAGCTCTAGAAGGTCTTGCAAGTCTTCATAGAACCATTCAAATTCAGCTTCTTCATCATTACTGGTCGGGGCATAGGCTTGGATTACTGTGATATTGAATGGTTTGCCTTGGAAACTAACAGATATCATTCTGTCATTTTTGAGATTGCATCCAAGTACTGCATTTCAGACTCTTTTGTTGACTATGATGGCTACTCTGTTTCTTCTAAGGGATTCTTGCCCACAGTAGTAGATATAATGGTCATCTGAGTTAAATTCGCCCATTCCAGTCCATTTTAGTTCACTGATTCCTAAAATATTGATGTTACTTTTGCCATCTCCTGTTTGACCACTTCCAATTTGCCTTGATTCATGGACCTAACATTCCAGGTGTCTATAAAATATTGTTCTTTACAGCATCAGACTTTACTTGCATCACCAGTCACATCCACAACTGGGTGTTGTTTTCACTTTGGCTCTGTCTCTTCATTCTTTCTGGAGTTATTTCTCCACTGATCTCCAGCATATTGGGCATTTACAAACCTGGGGAGTTCATCTTTCAGTGTCCTATCTTTTTGCCTTTTCATACTATTCATGGGGTTCACAAGGCAAGAATTCTGAAGTTGTTTGCCATTCCCTTCTCCAGTGGACCATGTTTTGTCAGAACACTCCATGACCCATCTGTCTTGGGTGGCCCTACACAGTATGACTCCTAGTTTCACTGAGTTAGACAAAGCTGTGGTCCATGTGATCAGATTGCTTAGTTTTCTGTGATTGTGGTTTTCGGTCTGTCTGCCTTCTGATGGAGAAGGAAAGAGGCTTATGGAAGCTTCCTGATGGCAGAGACTGATTGAAGGGGAAATTTGTTGTTGTTCTGATGCTCAGGGCCATGCTCAGTTCAGTTCAGTTCAGTTGCTCAGTTGTGTCTCACTCTTTGCGACCCCATGAATCGCAGCACGCCAGGCCTCCCTGTCCATCACCAACTCCCGGAGTTCACCCAGATTCACGTCCATCGAGTCAGTGATGCCATCCAGCTAGCTCATCCTCTGTCGTCCCCTTCTGCTCCTGCCCCCAATACCTCCCAGCATCAGAGTCTTTTCCAATGAGTCAACTCTTCGCATGAGGTGGCCAAAGTACTGGAGTTTCAGCTTTAGCATCATTCCTTCCAAAGAAATCCCAGGGCTGATCTCCTTCAGAATGGACTGGTTGGATCTCCTTGCAGTCCAAGGGACTCAAGAGAGTCTTCTCGAACACCACAGTTCAAAAGCATCAATTCTTCAGCGCTCAGCCTTCTTCACAGTCCAACTCTCACATCCATACATGACCACAGGAAAAACCATAGCCTTGACTTGACGAACCTTTGTTGGCAAA
>NW_011494704.1:400739-403882 GCF_000754665.1 Bison bison bison
GTTTTCCACATTTGCTGGCATATTGAGTGCAGCACTTTCACAGCATCATCTTTCAGGATTTGGAATAGCTCAACTGGAATTCCATCACCTCCACTAGCTTTGTTCGTAGTGATGCTTTCTAAGGCCCACTTGACTTCACATTCCAGGATGTCTGGCTCTAGGTCAGTGATCACACCATCGTGATTATCTGGGTCGTGAAGATCTTTTTTGTACAGTTCTTCTGTGTATTCTTGCCATCTCTTCTTAATATCTTCTGCTTCTGTTAGGTCCATACCATTTCTGTCCTTTATCGAGCCCATCCTTGCATGAAATATTCCCTTGGTATCTCTAATTTTCTTGAAGAGATCTCTAGTCTTTCCCATTCTGTTGTTTTCCTCTATTTCTTTGCATTGACTGGGCCATGCTCAGTAAATCTTTAATCAAATTTTCTGTTGATGGGTGGGGCTGTGTTCCCTCCCTCTTATTTACCTGGGGCCAAACTATGGTGGAGGTAATGAAGATAATGGTGACCTCTTTCAAAAGGTCGCATGCAGCACTGCTACACTCAGTGCCCCCAACCCTGCATCAGGCCACCTCCGACCCACACCTCTCCTGGAGTCTCCTGGACACTCACAGGCAAGTCTGGATCAGTCTCTTGTGGGATCACTGCTCCTTTCTCCTGGGTCCTGATGAGCACAAGGTTCTGTTTGTGCTCTCCAAGAGGCTTAGTAACTATCTAAAACATATTCACCATTTCTTTTTTTCCATTTTAATTGTTATCCATGTTTGATTTGATTTGAGAGAGATACTCTAATCTGAGGCTTCCAAGGTGGCTCAGTGGTAAAGAACCCACCTGACAATGCAAGAGACACGGATTCTATCCCTGAGTCAGGAAGATCTCCTGGAGTAGGAAATGGCAACCTATTCCAGTATTCTTGCCTGGAAAATTCCATGGACTGAGGAGCCTGGTGGGCTACAGTCCATGGGGTCACAAAGAGTCAGACACGACTTAACGACTAAACAACAGCTCTAATCTGCATTTGTCTGATCCCTATGGCTGACATTAGGCACCATACCTTTTTCTTCTATACAGCACTCTGGTTCAGTATCCAAATAAATTTTGAGTATAATTTGAACAAGTACTTCAAAGGAACAGATCAGGATTTCCTGAGAGATCTTGAGGGGTTAAAGTAGTCTGGGTTAAGGCTGGTTAGAACGTTCTCTGAATAACAAAAGGGAAAAAAAGTTTACAAATGGCCTGATTAAGGGAGGAGCTGAGCACATTAGAAGAAAACATAAAATGAGCAATGGATGGACAGACAAATGGATAGGTGGCTAGACACATAGACAATATGATGATGGTAAAAATAATAATAGCAGCTACCTCCTACCATGTACTGCTCTATGCCAGGTGCTGTGTGGATGCCGAAGGAGAACCATCTCCCACTAATGTCTGGAGCACTATGAACTAGGGGAGAGGGCTAAGGGAAAACCTATAACAGGAGGCAGGCACCAAATCTTGCAAGTTCTTCTAGGCCATAAAATATGCAATGAAAATATTGAGGCATTTTAATCAGGGAAGGACCTGATCAGATCTATGTGAATTTAAATACCACTTTTACTGTGTAAGAGGAATGGGTTAGAGGAAGCAAGGGAAAGTAGGGAGAGATGAGTTAGACTTTGCAACATTTCAAGAAAGAGATGGTAGTGACTTGGACGATGATAGTGACAGCCATTGTGTATAGAAGAAGATGTGTTTGAGATTAAGAGATAGACTTCATATGACTTTGTGTGAGACAGGTGATGGGGTAGGAGAGTTTCAGATTTCTAGCATAAACAGGCAGGTTCATTCCAGTAAGGCCACTGAAGGGGATCTTCTTAGAGGACATTATTTTGTAATTGGGATGCCTGTGATGTCTAAATGGAGATGTCCAGAAGGCAACTGCGAATGTGGATTTAGAGCTCAAAGGAGATGAAGATCAGACTGCTTAGCAGCATATAGACAGTCATAGAAGAGGAGATGTCCTAAAGAAAGAAAGAGTGAAGCAGGAGAACAGAAGGATTAAGACTAAGCCTCATGTGAAATTTAAGAAGAGGCAAAACAGATGGAGAAACATTAACTTGTTCTAGATCTTTAAGTTAAACCTCAAGTTTCCTGGTCTCTGTAACTGGAAATTCCAATAGCACCATCCATGAATATTTACTGAGAGAATTTCATTAGATAGTGCACTAATAGTAATTGGCTTGTAAAATTTTTTCTCAAAAAAAAAAAAAAAAAAAAGGTAATCAGTTTCCCAATCCATTGCTATTATACCTTCTATTTACTGAAAAAAATAATGAAGTCATGTTAGTTAAAAATTTATTCACTTAAATCTTAAGTCAATTCAATATACTATATTTATAAAGTGTAGAAAAAATCTAAAATCATGAAAGAATACAAACAAAATAAAAATGAACTCCAATTCACTATTCAGAGACAACCACTGTTAATAGTACCTTGCTATTATGATTATACAGTGGAAGTGAGAAATAGATTTAAGGGCCTAGATCTGATAGATAGAGTGCCTGATGAACTATGGAATGAGGTTCGTGACATCGTACAGGAGACAGGGATAAAGACCATCCCCATGGAAAAGAAATGCAAAAAAGCAAAATGGCTGTCTGGGGAGGCCTTACAAATAGCTGTGAAAAGAAGAGAAGCAAAAAGCAAAGGAGAAAAGGAAAGATATAAACATCTGAATGCAGAGTTCCAAAGAATAGCAAGTAGAGATAAGAAAGCCTTCTTCAGTGATCAATGCAAAGAAATAGAGGAAAACCACAGAATGGGAAAGACTAGGGATCTCTTCAAGAAAACCAGAGATACCAAAGGAACGTTTCATGCAAAGATGGGCTCGATAAAGGACAGAAATGGTATGGACCTAACAGAAGCAGAAGATATTAAGAAGAGATGGCAAGAATACACAGAAGAACTGTACAAAAAAGATCTTCACGACCCAGATAATCACGATGGTGTGGTCACTGACCTAGAGCCAGACATCCTGGAATGTGAAGTCAAGTGGGCCTTAGAAAGCATCACTACGAACAAAGCTAGTGGAGGTGATGGAATTCCAGCTGAGCTCTTTCAAATCCTGAAAGATGATGCTGTGAAAGTGCTGCACTCAATA
>NW_011494704.1:404062-404413 GCF_000754665.1 Bison bison bison
CTCAACATTCAGAAAACGAAGATCATGGCATCTGGTCCCACCACTTCATGGGAAATAGATGGGGAAATAGTGGAAACATTGTCAGACTTTATTTTTCTGGGCTCCAAAATCAGTGCAGATGGTGACTGCAGCCATGAAATTAAAAGACGCTTACTCCTTGAAAGGAAAGTGATGACCAACCTAGATAGCATATTCAAAAGCAGAGACATTACTTTGCCAACAAAGGTTCGTCAAGTCAAGGCTATGGTTTTTCCTGTGGTCATATATGGATGTGAGAGTTGGACTGTGAAGAAGGCTGAGCGCTGAAGAATTGATGCTTTTGAACTGTGGTGTTCGAGAAGACTCTCTTGA
>NW_011494704.1:404904-428670 GCF_000754665.1 Bison bison bison
TGAGCTAGCTGGGTGGCATCACTGACTTGATGGACGTGAGTCTGAGTGAACTCCGGGAGTTTGTGATGGACAGGGAAGCCTGGCGTGCTGTGATTCACGGGGTCTCGAAGAGTCGGACATGATTGAGCAACTGATCTGATCTGATCTGATATTTTATCTTGGTTTTCTGTTCGTGTGCTTTTACTATGAAACACTAAACATGTTTTAAAACAAAATTGCATTATGCAATATGTATGAGTGTGTATACAGTTTGATTTTAACATTTTCTATGTAACATTGTATTGTGATTGTCTTCCTATCTTTTTTTTTTTTTTTTTAGTGGCTATTGAGTATGCCCACTGAAGGATGTGGCATAATTTTTTTTCTTGTATTTAAATTGTAAATAAATAATGTGATGACTGGCCTTGCATGTAAATCTCCATTTGCACTCTGTTTACTTCAGATAAACACCCAGGAACAGTATTATTAGGTTACAACTTATACCCCTTTCCAACTCTCTGGCTACACATTGTCACACAGTCTTCTAGAACATGTGCAACCATTTGGGCTCCTATGGAAGTGTCTACCAACTCTACTACCCAGCATTGGACACAATCAGGAAAATATTTGCAGTTGAATAATGTTTGTTGATGTTGAATACTTTTTCTCAGATATTTATTGCCTAGTCTTCTGTCTTATGGAAAATGCCTTAATTTTTTTTTGTCTACAGGAATATAAGGAATTGGTCTTTTGTACATGTAGCATGGGTGCTGGGCTCTGATATCCTATTCAAAATCCAACAATTTCAGAGAAGGAAATGTATTTAATTTTTACTCCGTTAGATAATAATTTAATTAATTAAGCCTTAATTCATGAAGACAATCTTAACTTCAATTTTTTTTCCTTTTTAGGTAATTCAAGCCTTACAGTTGGTAGATAAAACTTTTGGATTGTTAATGGAAGGCCTAAAGCAGAGAAACTTAGTCAATTGTGTCAATATAATCCTTTTGGCTGACCATGGTATGCTTTTTTAAATCATATTTTATCATTGATCCTATCTTATCACTTTGGGGAGCACACAAATATAATAAGGAATTTTAGAGTCTGTATTTCTAGACCTAGAAGCTCTTGAATGCACTAAGAATGGTAGGCTGTGACTAGAGGACTAAAATTTATACTTTAAGTTCAATTATTCTAACAGTCATTCTGAAAACTGTATCCATACATTTCATTTTCTGTAAAGATGGAGTTAGAGCTCTATAGGGATACAGTTGGGCTGTTATTCAATCACAAAAAGTGCCTCTTTTTTCAGTAAATGATTCTTTCATATAGATTGGCTTCAATTGACTGTGTTGGCTAGCTTTACGATGTCCTGCGTATTTTTTCTGAATCACGTGAATAGACTTCTCTAAAGTCCTAGCACTCCACATTTCTTGACTCGAGGTTAGCTTTCCATTTCAGTTAACTTGAATGTGTAAGGAGGTGAGATGCTGCCACGCCGTCTGCAACCTCATTTTTAAAGTACTCATTCATTCAACAAATATTTTTAAAGTGCTAACTCAATGCCGAGATGTTTCCTCGATATGGTGTGTGAGGAAGTACATAAGGGAGAGGTGGATCTTTTCTGGATGGGGTGGCCTAGAGGGACAAGAAGATGAAAAGGAGCATGTCTATAGAACTTCTGTTTATATCTTAGGACATCAAGATGATGTGAAACATAGTAATTAAAGAGTTTCTAATTGCTCTAAAGTTAAGGGAAATGTTTTAATACATATCTTGTTAAAAGAAATTATAAAACATACAAATAGTGAAGTAAATAAAAATAATACAAGGAAAAGTATGGACTGAGTCTGAAAAATCTTCAAATAAAAAAAAGAGTTAACTACAAATCTTTTTAGGAATATATGCTGCTCATATATATTTAAATAAGACCCTTATGAAAAATAAATATTCTTTAAACTTTGTTCTCCTACTTATTTTATTGTTTTATAAAAATGTATGCTATACTTTGGATGAAAGTATTTCATCTTGCCTTATGTACAAATCAAATTTTATAAATTAGCTCTCTATAGAGAACATTCTTTTTCAAAATTAACTGATCTACATTGAACAGGTGATCTGTTTATAATTCCTATCCATTCTTTCTTATAAACCTGATTCTTCTCTTCTACTACCAAGACTTCCAAAGCCTGCCATTTAGAATGAAGTAATTGGGTAAACTGTAAAGCTTCTCAAAATCTTAGTTTGATATATGTAACATAAAATATCTGCTGTTTGACCTGATCAGAGACAATCAATTGTTACCATCTTATACAGTCAGTGGACACTTTTTTTTTTTAATTCAGGAATGGATCAGACCTATTGTGACAAACTGGAATACATGGCTGATTATTTTTCCAGTATAAACTTCTACATGTTTGAAGGACCTGCCCCCCGCATCAGGACTCGTAACATACCTCAGGATTTTTTTACCTGTGAGTGTGAAGATGCCCAAATAGAAGAATAATGGTAAAACTAAAAGCAAATAATATAGGCCCCTAATTCTGAGAATTCACGTATTACCAGGCCCCCTTTTCTGACTTCTTGGGAAGACCGCACAGAAGTAAATAAGAAACTCCCATGTTTAAATACAGTCTGTTGATAAAGTCTATGGTAATATCTAATATTGTTAGGTTAAAATATATTCCACTCCATTCTTAAATACTAAAATAATTCTTTGCTTAAAATACTTTTTATTTAATTGTATCAGATCATAGTCATTAATAAGCTATGCCAATTCACCTGAATTATTTAATTTTATAGTTGTCAAGTTTCAATTGTAATATGACTTATTTGTTTTTCTTTTCAAACAGTTAATTCTGAAGAAATTGTTAGGAACCTCAGTGTAAGTATACTGTCTCCTAATACATATATTTAGATTAATGCAATGTCTTTAATCTGGGTTTCAAGAAAATTGTATTCTGTATTTTCTAGTCCAAACCATTTGTAATTTATTTCTTAAACCTCAGTCAACAATTTTTTATATTCCTGTCAGTTGCTTTTACTTTAGCTGTTTTTGTTTTGAAATTGACACCACTGTAGGAAATTTGTTTTGGTACCAGTTTCACTGACTTTTAAATTGAATGGGCTGATGTTTCATTCAAAGGATCTAGGCTACTGAGTTTTGGGCAACACCATTTTTCACATTTTTTGTATGATTTAATATCAGGAAATAGCAAATCATGGATTTTATAGATCTTTTTATACAGTTAAGAGCAGTCATTTCTTTAAATATAATTGAAACTGCTTTTAATTGGCTCTTGCATCTCAGGTTGTAAAAGCAGGGCAAATTCTAGATAGCTCAAAGCAATTGGGATTTTTCAAGGTGAAGTTCACCACTTCTGGAGAGTGTGTAGTGGTTTTAATAATTCTGTGTTTAAAGTATGTTTGCAAATATATATCTATTTATATGGATTTATAAGTTTACCATTGCTTGGGGTGGGGCTAGATTTATTTACATATAGGTAATATGCAATTATAGTAAAAACAGAATAAAATGCGAGTGATTGAAGATAAAGAAACACTAGGGAAAGAATAGTTACTATAACCTGGGACACACTGCAAATTTGAAGTAGGAATGACTGCTTAAGCAGAAATGCCTTTATGTTAATCACTCCTTTTTTCTCTTACACCTAATATCCTGATCTTGAATAAGCATGAGGGGTCCTCTTACCCCTGCTAGTGAGGGTTTACCTGTAGTGTAGCCATGCTGATGGAGGGGCAGTGTAGTGAATTTTTAATATACAGACTCTAAATCCACACACTGTTTTCCCTTAAGAAGTCCTGTTGGTGAGATGAGGAAGGGCAAATGCCTAATAATCCCAGAGGTGCAAAGGGATTTGGAAATCCATTACATTTATGCATAGTTTTCCCATTTTATAGGTGTCATGAAGAAATAATTTACCTCTTTTTCAGTGCCGAAAACCTGATCAGCATTTCAAGCCCTATTTGAGTCCTGATTTGCCAAAACGCCTACATTTTGCCAAAAATGTCAGAATTGACAAAGTCAATCTTTTGGTGGATCGACAGTGGCAGGCTGTGAGGTTTGTGTGTCTAATTTTTCTCATAATACTTTTAACAATCATCTTTCATAATAAATTTCCTTGACCTTATCCTGTTATTATAATCACATGAATCTTCCTGGGCATGATAATTTCTTGATCTTTTATATGCTATCTAGCAATTCTGTATATGAAATGACTGTTACTAGGTTGCCAGCCTTAGCATCCTAATCTTCACAATGTAGATAAGAATGAGGAAGAAGGCTGACTATTTATCAATTGTTCCAGAGATTATTGGTACCACCATCTTCTCACTCCACTGTGGTCTCTGTTAGGTGGCAGACAGGATATAAAAATGATATTAGTTGTCTCACAGGCTGGTAATGAGTAAATGATTAGATGGCTCTCTAAGATCTTTGTCATCTTTGTGGTTTCTCTGAAAGAGCATGCTTATGTCTGTAAGGCCAAGCTAACCAATTAGTTACAACTTTTTTTTTCTAGTTACAATTGTGATTCACATTGATCATTGAACATCTGCAAATATGTCTGTTTTAAGAAAATATAAACCATAATTCCATCCCCAAATAACAAACTAATTAATTGATTCAGCAAAATTTTATTTGTGCTTTCTCTGTGTGTACCAAACCTTGTTCTAGGCTTTTGGGATACAGAAATCATTCCATCCCTCCTCGTCAAGTGGAGAAGTCTGATAATAAGCCAGTACACAAATAAATACACCCTATCTGGTAGTTTACATTCCCTATCTCACATTCCCTACTTTTTGTATTTTATTACAGCATTTTTCCCATATGTATAAATGGATATATGTGGAATCAGGTTCATACTATGTTTTCTGGCCTATCTTATTTGTATGTTACATAATACAGAGGAAAATAAAGGAAAATACCGTAGCTGAAAGATATGTTTAATAGAGGAAGAGGAGATGAAGGAAGAGAAGAAGTTGGGCTCTAATATAAATGTGTACAGAATGAGGAACTGAAGATGTACTAGAGTCTATCCTCTGAGGTAACAGGAAAGCCAAGCAGAGCACCACTCGGCCAGAGAGAGTGCAGTTTAACATAAAGCCACTAGATGGCACTAGCCTTTCTTCTTGAAGTTTGAGCACCTTCGGCTCAGTGAGCTGTCCTGTGGCTTAGGACAGCATTCTCTCTAAAAAAAAAAAAAGATTAAAATATATGAACATGATTAAGCTTTACTTCTGTTATATTATAAGTTTTTAGTAGTGTGGGTTTGTAATATATAAATGTGAGTTCTCCAAATATTTACTGTTAAGGATATGAGATCAAATGGTATAAGGATATGAATTAGGAGACCAATAGTCCAACATGAGAAAGTGCCCATGGGTTTGACAGCATGGACTATGGGCTCTGGAAGGAGAGTCCAGCCACGGTAATACCTCTGGCTTTCAGTCTTTATTACTCAGTCGCAAATTGTGAGCTTTGTACATTTACTAGCAAGCAGTGAGATATAAACAGAGCAGCAGCCCCAGAGTTCAAGTTGTGAGAACTTGGACATATTAATATGCCAAGGCTTCATTTTCTCAGCTGCAACACATCATGAACCTGGTTTTGCTATTCTCTTGCTATGTGAACACAAAGTAAACTAACTTACGTCAGAGGAATTGTTGACCACAGCCCTAACCAGAGCAACAGGAAAGTCTCACCTGATTAGATCTTGGGGTTATTCTATCTCCAGCTCTTAACACATGAAGCTCAGGCTACCTGTTTTCTAAGTTAAAATACGTCATCTTTAGTTATAATGTTCAATATTTGATGAGTAGATTAGATTCCATTTTTGAAAATTATAGCAAATTTCATCATTTAATATAATCTATGTTCCTCCTTCTCCTCCTTGTTTTGCCCTTTTAAAAATGTTTTAGATTTTACTACTTTGGAGGAACCCAGTTATTTGAAGGAGAAGGCAATGGCAACCCACTCCAGTACTCTTGCCTGGAAAGTCCCATGGACGGAGGAGCCTGGTAGGCTGCAGTCCATGGGGTCGTTAGGAGTCGGACACGACTGAGCGACTTCACTTTCACGTTTCACTTTCATGCATTGGAGGAGGAAATGGCAACCCACTCCAGTGTTCTTGCCTGGAGAATCCCAGGAACGGCGGGGCCTGGTGGGCTGCCGTCTATGGGGTCTCACAGAGTCGGACACAACTGAAGCGACTTAGCAGTTATTTGAAACTAGTTGAAGTAATGTTAAAGTTCCCTTTTAGATAACATGAATAATAGCTTTTTATTTTATGAATGGAAACTGACAAATCATCAGTAAGTCCAGGCACCTTTCTCACAGTGGAGATAGACATAGTCCCCACTAAGGATAGTCACCCAGGCAGAGAGGATGGCAACAGTTATAATCAGGTGTAGCAACTGTTGCAATGGGATCAAGGACAAGGCACAAGGAAACAAAAAGAGTGATTTCACACTGCAGGTACAAATGCCAGAGAATGTCAGAGAACACTTTCTGGAGGGCCTGACTTCTGCTCTGGGTTTTGAAGACTCAGGATGGGTTAGGCTACATGCTGTGACACAAGCAGGTTTGCCCAGGCAGTTGTCAGTCTGAGCATTGTACAGAGACACTCAGCCCAGAAGATGAGTGAGAGGGGAAATCTAACCCTTGCTCAGCTCAACAAGCCTTGACAGGCTGTGTTTACAGGAGGAGAAGGACCCAGTTTCCTTGCTGGAAGGCACTCATCTGCTTGCCAAGCCTTGAGCACTGGCAGCTTGTGATTTCTCAGAGGTGCTTCTTTCTCTGATTGCTCAGCTCAGAGGAGTGGAGTACTTTATTATTTTTTTTTTTTAAGCCAGTAGGAGTTCTGGGGCAAAGGAAGGTAGAAAGATAGTGTCAGGTTTCCAGGCAGAAGGATCAGACTCCATCAGTTGAAAGTAGATCCATATTGCTAGAGCGCCTAGTGAGTAAAGCTGACCTCTGCACAAAGGGCCTTATTTGTCATGACTAAGGAATGTGACTTTGTGAAGTAAGTAGGAGACCACTCGGAGATAGAAGGTGGCTCAAGGTGAATAGATTGGGATTTGCATTTCAGAGAGCTCACTCCAGCTGCCCTATGGAGGAGGATGGTCAAGTGAGTAGCATGGAGGCCAGTTAGAAAAGTGAAAGTGTTAGTAGCTCTGTCGTGTCTGACTCTTTGTGACCCCATGGACTGTAGCCCACCAGGCTCCCCTGTCCATGAAATTCTCCAGGTAAGAAAACTGGAGTGGGTAGCCATTCCCTTCTCCAGAGGATCTTCCTGACCCAGAGACCCTACCAAAGTCTCTTGCATTGCAGGCAAATGCTTTACTACCTGAGCCACCACAGGTCATAACCCATTCTTCAGCATGATGACAGCCCCAAGGGAAGCTATGGAGCCGTGGGGGATGGTAAAACTAGTCACTTAGCACACTATTGGGCAAATATGTATGGTGAACTTACGACTTAGACTTTCCAGGAAGTTACTGGCTCACTTTATTCTGTCTCACATTTGTACTCATTAAAACATGTGTTTCCATTTCCAGCAGGGGTATATAGTGTTAAATACATTTGGGTGTGTGTGTGTATGTGTGTGTTATATGGAAGATTCTGAAGTTCAGAGTCAGGATAACCAGTTCAGGTCAGATCCATCATAGCACAGAACAGTGAGAATAGAAAAGAAAAGCGCAGGGAAAGTGACAGATATGGCAGAGGAAGATAGGACTTGGTAACTAATTGGGTATCAGGAGAGGTCTTGCTCAGTGTCCATCTTTGTTGTTATCCAGCTGTGGCAGAGAAATGGGGCCTTGATTTTGACTTTGTTAATTAAACACAGAGAAGAGAAAACAGAATTTGCTCCAAGAGATTTTAGATAGTACTTGGAATTTGAGCTAAATTTTGAAAGATAAAATCACCCAAGTGCCAGCTTCCGTTTTTCCATATGTAATTTCCAGAGCCAAATTAGTGTTTGGAACACTTGAACATGAGTAATTAGGAGAACAAATTTCTAAAGTTTTCATTTGGAAAACCATAGAAAATAGAGTTTTTCAAACACTATTTTTGTCTTTTGCTTCCAAACGCAGTTTTGTAATACTAATGTTTTTCTAATGGAGTTGGATTAGGAGTTGGAACTATAAAAACAAGCAAACAAAAACTAGATTTTTTTTTCCTGAAAACAGAAAAATAAATAAAGGATCAATTTTAGAAAATTTTATCAATGACTTGGTTCAAAAGACCTTTTCTTTCTTTCATTCATGAATACTCTAACTTGCCACACAGAATTTAAAACTGAATTCACCTCAATCAAATAGTTCCAATAATCTTAGGAAAACCAAATATTTATTCAATAAGGATAAAAATATTTTTTAAAACAAGTTTTACCTTCTACCAATAATTTTATTAGAATTAAGATGACATTAATTTTAATTTTAATTTCTAATTAATTATTATAATTAAGATGACATAATTTTAATAGAATTAGAATTAAGATTTATTTTTTATTTTGTGATTTATTTTTATTTTTTATGTAAAATGAGTGAGAATCAGTTATGAATTTTTAAAAGGTTGAGTATTTTTAAGACACTAAATTAAAGCCTGTTCTTAAGGCTACAATGTAAATAACCAAAACACTGTGTATATGAGTGAATGTGTGTGTGTGTGTGTGTGTGTATTTGCCCATGGGGTTCAGTTCAGTTCAGTTCAGTCGCTCAGTCGTGTCCGACTCTTTGCGTGGGGAGAAGTCTTTTAAGGCCCAAGTTTGGTTACAGTTGACATTTTCCCTTGGGGGCCTACTTTGAGGACTTTGCAGGTGGCGCTGGTAGTAAAGAACCCACCTGCCAGTGCAGGAGACATAATGAGACCAGGGTTCAATCCCTGGGTCAGGAAGATCCCCTGGAGGAGGGCACGGCAACCCACTCCAGTATTCTTGCCTGGAGAAGCTCATGGAGAGAGGAGCCTGTCAGGCTACAGTCCATAGGGTCGCAGAGTCAGACATGACTAAAGCAATTCAACATGCACACTTAATTTGAACCAGTATAAAATTGTTGTTGTTCAGTCGCTAAGTTGTGTCTCTTTGCAACCCCATGGACTGCAGCTCACCAGGCTTCCCTGTCCCTCGCTATCTCCCAGAGTTTACCCAAGTTCATGTCCGTTAAATCGGTGATGCCATTCATCTCATTCTTTACTGCTTTAAATAATTTAGGTTCATTTATCACTATTTTATTTTCAAGTATGAAAACTGCATATAAAATTGCTGCTGCTAAGTCACTTCAGTCGTGTCCGACTCTGTGTGACCCCGTAGACGGTGGCCCACCAGGCTCCCCGGTCCCTGGGATTCTCCAGGCAAGAACACTGGAGTGGGTTGCCATTTCCTTCTCCAATGCATGAAAGGGAAAAGTGAAAGTGAAGTTGCTCAGTCGTGTCCGACTCTTCCCGACCCTATGGTCTGAAGCCTACCAGGCTCCTCCATCCATGGGATTTTCCAAGCAAGAGTAGTAGAGTGGGGTGCCATTGCCTTTTCCAATAAAATTGCTAATATTGCTCAATTCAAAGATTAAAATGTGAAAATGTAAGCAAAATACAAATGAATTGACTTTTAAAAGTCTTTCAAGTAATAGAACAACCTCCTATGGAAGAAAATCCCAAAAGTTAAATATAAACTCTGAATTTAAAGAATATACTGGCTTTTCCTGCTCAAATGTTATAATGAACTTACCCTGAGTTTTCTCTATCCATATTTTCATATTATTTCCCTAGACATACCAGCCATAAAATTGATATTTCCCCCCAGTTCCAAAGATATATTTTTAAAGTACTGAAATGCTTAAAGAAATATATTAATGAAATTAATCTTAATCACACAGACATGGCTGTGTAAACACTCAAGTAAGCCTGAAGACAAATTTTATAAAAATATGTGACTTTGTTTATCTTTCTCTTAATGTTTAAGAGTCAAACATTTTTAAATTCTATTTATAGATGCTGGAATTCTCCTTCCTTCTTTCCTACCATTCTCTTTGTTCCTCTGTGGCTGTGAATTTGAGCATGAAAATAAATATGTTTATGCTATTGTTGACAGAAAATTTTACTTATATAAAAGCAGAAACCACATCAAAACCTAGAAAGCTCAGTTTGCAATAAGGCCTCATATCAAAATAGACTGATCACAGTGTAATAATATTTTTTTTATAGGAATAGAGCATATTCATACTGTGGAGGAGGCAACCATGGTTATGACAATGAGTTTAAGAGCATGGAGGTAACAACTTATTGCCTTTTTTAAAACAAATATTTATTGAGCACCTACTTTGTGGCAGACAATGTTTAGGACTCTTGAATACATTTGTGAACAACACAGATAAAGACCTCTGCCCTCGTGAAGTTTTCATTCTAACAGGTGGATATAGACAATTGGCATAACAAAGCAATATGCTTTGCTGATTATCTTGGGAAAATATATATGTGTATATTTGTATTCTTGTCACCTGAAAATAACTGCTTACCCATGTTTGATTCTGTTCTCCTAGTTATTTATATTCTAAAACAATTAGATCTGTTAGACATAATGTAATTAAGTTACCTTTAATTAGAGCAGGAAATGGCAACCCATTTCCATATTCTTGCCTGGAGAATCCCATGGACAGAGGAGCCTGGCAGGCTACCATCCACGGGGTCACAAAGAGTTGGACATGACTGAGTGACTAACACACAAAATCAGCTAAACATAAATAAAAATATTTAGGTCTCTTTATCCTAAAAGTAAATGAGAGATGTATTTGAGAAATCAGTGAGCAAATATAAGTTGTACAAAAATTCAATGCTTAGAAATTTCAACATTTTTTGTCATGTAGTAGTAATATATATGAATGATGATATGAAAGGAGTATAAAAGAATATATGATTTGTGTGATAAATTTCTAATTTCTATCATCCAGATACTATAGAACTGTGCTGGCATTAATTGTCCACTAATACTTGTATTATCCTGGTTTGTTGACATAGGAGATGCTATGGAAGTAGGTGGATTTAGAAATAAACACAGTATAGATTATACTTGATTGCACTTAGTACAATATCATAGGTAGAAATGATGCAAAAATCATTGTCAAATCTGGAAAGCAGCCAATATTTATTACAACTATAAATAGAATATTGAAAAATTGTGATCACTCCATTGTACACCTGTAACTTATATAATATTGTACAGCAACTATACTTCAATAATAAAACAACATACAGCAAAAAAAAAGTATGGAAAGCATTCCTTACAGAGCAATAAGATATGAATAGAAGAGTTGTTAAATCATATCTCTTGTCTGTTTTTGAGTTTACATGGCATTTAATAACTGGACTTTTAATGCCTAGGCTATCTTTTTGGCACATGGACCCAGTTTTAAACAGAAGACCGAAGTTGAACCATTTGACAATATTGAAGTCTATAACCTATTATGTGGTAAGTATATCTATATAAATTCAGTAATCAAATGTGAATTGAGTTTCAAAAATATGAATTTTGAAGTTGGTGATATGCTGATATCACTTCTAGGTGATATCCTAGAAGTAGATGCTCTGCCTTAAGAAGACAGAAAGTAGAAAAAGACGAGGGAGAAATATTTATTAATCAGAATTATTCAGCTATAAGTGTGAGGTTTTTTTAAGTAATGATAAACACTAGACCTTGGGAGTGGAGAAGGAAATGGCAACCCGCTCCGGTATTCTTGCCTGGAGAATCCCATGGACAGAGGAGCCTGGCGGGCTACAGTCCATGAGGTCACAAGAGTCAGACACGATTGAGTGGCTAAACAACAACAGACCTTGGGAGACCAACTTTTCTGTTAGTTACTATATGAAAATTTGATAGAGATTAGATAAATAAAATTACACTTCCAACTTCTCAAAACAGGAATAGCACACCTAAAAACAGAAGTATTTTCTTGTGATTACAGACAGAAAGCTTCTGGAATAAAAGGAGGTAAAAAAAAGTCCTGGTGGATCAGCACTTATTACACTCAATGTTAAAAACCTTAAAGAACTAGAGTTTGGGGAATCTAACCCACCTTCCTGCTGGTATGCTTACCTCAGACCACGTACCACTTAGCAAGACAATGAACAAGCTGCAATTTCACCTTTCACTTTAGGAATTCGTTAACAAATTTGCTCCCGATTGTCACTCTTATTAATCTTGCCACTGGCTTGTGGTAATTGAATGTGACTTAGATACCAAAGACTATCCATTTAAAAAGAATGTGTTGTAGCCTTAACAACTTAAAGTCTTGGTTCCCAAGGCTGAGTTTGTGGTCAGGGCTGCTGGCCCTTTTTAGGGAGGGTTTAAAAGGAAAAAGAGAGGATGGCAGTTCTAGGAGAGATCTCTTTGGGGGCCTCAGCAGGAGCCACGTACAAGGGTATGTTGGTGCAAGATTTGTATGTTCTGTTTTTATAGGGAAAATTATTTTAAGCAGAGTTCACCAGTTTATTACTTTAAAAGTATCTGTACTTAGAGAACTTTCCTATAACTAAGTAAATATACTATAAGTAATATTATAAATTATTTAACTTCTTTAAACTTGTTTTTACTGAAAGGGTGGCTCAGAAGTTAAGGAATCCGCCTGCAATGAAGATTCAATCTGGGTTCAATCCCTGGGTCAGGAACATCCCCTGGAGAAGGAAATGGCAACTCACTCCAATATTCTTGCCTGGAGAATCTCATGGACAGAGGAGCCTGATGGGCTGCCATCCATGGGGTCGCAAAGAGTTGGACCCAACTGAGCGACTAAGCACACAAAATTGTTCTTACTGAAAGTATAGCTTTTTATGCTGCTGCTGCTGCTGCTGCTAAGTTGCTTCAGTCGTGTCCGACTCTGTGCGACCCCATAGACGGCAGCCCACCAGGATCCCCCATCCCTGGGATTCTCCAGGCAAGAGTACTGGAGTGGGGTGCCATTGCCTTCTCAGAGCTTTTTATGCTAGAAAACCATGATATGCTTAAGGCATAAAGTGACCATTTAAGCAAAGATACTTTTCTCTGGAGGAACAGAAACAGTTCATGAACATTCCTGTGGCTCATTTAGAGCAACTGCTTCTATTTTCTAGAAAGATGAGGTAGGTAAATTGAGAAGGAAAGGGAAAGCTGGTAAACCAAACGGCATATACAGCAGAATTTATTAAAGAAATAAATAGCAGGTGTTTGCTTTCTATCATCTTCTGCATAGATGTTGCTGCCTTCTAATTTAAAACTCCTTTGAATTTACTTTTTAAACAGATCTGCTACACATTCAACCAGCACCAAACAACGGTACCCATGGTAGTTTAAACCATCTTCTGAAGGTCCCTTTTTATGAACCATCCCATGCAGAGGAATTGTCAAAGTTTTCTGTTTGTGGCTTTACTGCTCCATTGCCCACAGATACTCTAGGATGTTCATGCTCCAGACTACAAACTGTAAGTAATAACTTGATGGATCCATAAGAGTGTAAAGGGCAAGCTCATCTATAACCAGGGTAGCTAACAACTAGGTTTCTAATTTAGCTCAGATATTTACTAAATAAGTATGTGGTTTCTCTGAACCTTATCTGAAAATAAGAACGACATTGCAAGATTAAGTTTTTGAGTATGTTTTGTAAACTGGAAAGCACTATTTGGCAATTGTTACTCCATGGTGGGCTATCTATCCCTGATCATTCGAAACAGTGGAATCCTGGGGCTCTCTTTGATTTCCCTCATAAACTACCTCTCCTAAAGCTTAAGAATCATATGGCCAAACTTGGTTATTTCAGAACAATAATATCTAGAGGGGCCAAGGACTGAGATCTAGCATCAGACACACCCACTAGAATAGGTGGTATGGCGTCTGATCAGCAGGAAGTCTAGCGTTTTCAGTGGGAGGTATTTGATCAATGCTTGGACACTGGTTGACAGTCAGCACTGGGAAGGTCTTTTTAGAGGTTAAGTGCCAAAGTTAGTTCAGGAGTAGGATTTCAGATTCCTGGAGACCCCCATCAAGGTGAGATTCCAGTGCTAAGAGGGGTCTCCCAAAGGCTAGCAATCAGAACAGGAACTCAAAATACAAGGAGAAAACCCCTACACCTCTGTAGGAATTGGAGCACATGGGTGGGACTGGGATTTCAGAATGGAACTGGAGTGCAGTTACCAGGAGTCTATCAAGCTCAAACTAATGTCAAGGTACACTTGATGCCAAGTTCCAAGGGTGGTTGTAAAGCTAAGTAATCAGTTGCTGCCTCAGGGAAGAATTGTTTCTTACATTCAGGGGACAGGGAAGACTTTCCATTCTCTAATCCTCAAAATAACATTATATCACAGAAATAAAGGCATAAATAAATTACCAACCAAAAATGATTTAAAGGGACAAAAATCTAAGCTTCCTGCAAAAAATCTAATCTACACTGAAGATCGGAGTAAGGGTGTAGGTTTCCTACTGCTCCAGATAACCTCAGTAGAACTACTGTTTAAAGTAATGATAAAAATGCTATGAAGCAGGTGTTTTATTCCGCTCTTTAGAAATAAAGAGGACTCTGAAAAGTTAGGTGAATTGTCCAATGTCACAGAAGCTCAGTCTATCTGATTGGAAAACACAAGTTCTCTGTAAGGAAGGTCCCTTCCTGCTCAAAGTGTGGTCCCAGGATCAACATCTGCTTTACTTGCAAGCTGATTGGAGATTCAGAATCTCAGGCCCTTCTGAGGTCAGGCATACACTGAACCAAAATTTGCATTGAAGCAAGACCCTCAAGGGAGTTGCATGCACATATATTAAAACCTAAGAAGCCCTGGGATGTTGTCATCCCAGCTTAGTAGTTGATTCCAGTCATAGTCAAAATGATCAGCCTTATCAATTTTTTCTTTGCAACTTCCCACACAAAAAATATATTCTTGCAAGTAGTAATATCTCCGTATCTTTAAGTTAGTGAAAGAACTGGAATTTAAACTCAAGTTGCTGCTGCTGCTGCTGCTGCTAAGTCGCTTCAGTCATGTCCAACTCTGTGTGACCCCACAGACGGCAGCCCACCAGGCTCCCCCGTCCCTGGGATTCTCCAGGCGAGAACACTGGAGTGGGTTGCCATTTCCTTCTCCAATGCAGGAAAGTGAAAAGTGAAAGTGAAGGTGCTCAGCGACCCCATGAACTGCAGCCCACTAGGCTCCTCCATCCATGGGATTTTCCAGGCAAGAGTACTGGAATGGGGTTTGACTTTTTTGTTCAGTAGTAAAACATTTATGAGATTACTACAGAAATAGTCTTGATACCTTGTAAAACATATGTTGTTACTTTGATTCACTTCTTCCCCATCTCCCACATTATCTTGCAGAATTCTGACATTGAACGTGTGAATCAAATGCTAAATCTCACCCAAGATGAAAGTAAGTCAGTGGAAACTATATTAAATCTTTGTTGTTTAGCCCTAACAAAACACCATGCTGTCTTTTTGGGCTTCTCTGAAATAAGCTTACAGTCTCTTTTGACCATGAAGATTTTATTGTCAGTACACAGGAGGGAAAAATACCACAAATCTAATCACAGCATCACAAGCATGCAATAGTTACACTGGTTCCAAGGATGGGACAAACTCCTTGAAATGGCTGTGCATCACCTACAGTCCTCTATTCACTTTTTTAGATGTGAAAAGACAAATTGCCTGGGTTTAAGTCCTGTGTCTACGGCTTGCCAGCTGTGTAACCTGGGCCAGATTACTTAACCTCTCTGTATCTCAGACTTCTCATGTATAAAAATAGTACTCATCTCATGTAACTGTAAGATTAAAAGAGCGGATGAGTAGAAAGAATTTAGAAGTGTCTGGTCTGAAGTAATGTAATTATTAACTGTTATCCCTTTTATTTTTTACTTAAAAATTTTTTAAATTGTGATATAATTGATATATAACATTATAGTAGTTTCAGGTATACAATATAATGATTTTATATTTGTATTTATTGTGAAATGACCATCACAATAAGTCTATTTAACATCTGTCCCCATACACAGTTATAATTGTTTTTCGTGTAATGAGGGTTTAAAAAGTTTGCTTTCAGTCAGTTTCAAATGCGAAATACTGTATTATTAACTATTATCAACATGTTATCTTTTAAGTATTCTTGTACCAAACTCTCTAGGTCTGTTTTTGTCATTTGTAAAATGGAAATAGCTATTTTTAGACCTGTTACGAAGATTAAATGAGTTAACATATGTTTGTACTTAGAACAGTGCTTTTCACACAGTAAAAGTTCAGTAAATATGTTGGCTATTTTGATGATCTTCTTATAATCTACTGTTATTCCATGGCATAAATACTTTGCAGGATTTTTAGCCATCAGTGCTTGATGAAATCTAGATTATAATGGCAAACAAAAAAGAATAAATACATTAGGACATACTTTTAATAAAATTCCAATTTCTTTCCTAGGACAATAAGTATAGTAATTAATCTTTGTTATAAGTATGTGCTTTTAAGGTTTTATCTCTTCAAATATGTCTTGTGAACTGTAAGCTGTTTAGCTAAGTAATTTATCTAAGCCTTAGTTTCATAATTTGTAGAATGAAATAATAACACCTACCTCATTGGGTTGTTGTTAGATGCAAAGAGGTTAAATAAGTAAAAGAGTTACCAGCTGCTGCTGCTAAGTCACTTCAGTTGTGTCTGACTCTGTGCGACCCCATAGACGGAAGCCCACCAGGCTCCCCCATCCCTGGGATTCTCCAGGCAAGAATACTGGAGTGGGTTGCCATTTCCTTCTCCAATGCATGAAAGTGAAAAGTGAGAGTGAAGTCACTTAGTCATGTCCAGAGTACCTGGAAAATAGTAATCCATCAGAGATAGGTGGTTTGTATGCATAGACCCCATAGACAGGCTCCTCTGTCCGTGGAATTCTCCAGGCAACAATTATTTACTGCATTGGGTTGCCATTCCCTTCTCCTGGGTATCTTCGATATTGAACCTGGGTTTCCTGCATTGCAGGCAGATTCTTCACCATCTGAGCCAAGAGCTCAGAGCCAGGCTGTGCAATAGAAACATTTGCTAATTTCACATTTTTATTTTATGTTATTTTTATTTTAGTAACAGCAACAGAGAAACTAAATTTGCCATTTGGGAGGCCCAGGCTTATACAGAAGAACAAGGAGCCCTGTCTCCTTTATCACAGGGAATATGTCAGTGGATTTGACAAAACTCTCAGGATGCCGCTTTGGAGCTCATATACGGTCCCTAAACCAGTAAGTCCTTGTGTCCGTTGGTCCACAGAGGCTGGAAAGAAATTGTAGTTTGTTTGGTTTTTCTTTCAGAGTGATACTATTTTTTAATTTATTTTTTATATTGGACTATAATTGCTTTACAATGTTGTGTTAGTTTCTGCTGTACCACAGTGTGAATCAGCGATATGTGTACATACATCCCTTGCTTCTTGAACCTCCCGCCCAGCCCCCACATCCCACCCCTCTCGTTCATCAGAGAGCACTGGGCTGAGCTTCCTGTCTAGTTGAGCTTCCAACTAGCTGCCTGTTTTACACATGGTAGTGTATATGTGTCAGTGCTACCTTCTCAATTCATGCCACCCTCTCCTTCCCCTGCTGGGTCCACAAGCCTGTTCTCTACATCTGCGTCTCTCTCTATCCCTGCCCTGCAAACAGGTTCATCAGTTTCATTCTTCTAGATTCCACATATGTGTTAAGATATGATATTCGTTTTTCTCTTTCTAACTTACTTTACTGTGTTTGACAGACTCTAGTTTCATCCACATCACTACAAATGACCCAATTTGTAGTTCTTTGACATTTTAAATGCTGAATTTTGATTTCCAGCAGAGAGACCTAAAGGAGTCCCCTGGGCCTGTGACTTGTAAGACAGTGTCCCAGGTTTTACTTACAAGTTCTTGCAGGTGCTACATGAGTGCAAAAGAGGGATACTTGGTGTTTTGCTTGAAGAAAGCAGAGTGTTTACAGGCCAGTTGGCCAACTGGTATGGCGGACAGAAAAAAGATTTCAAAGAAAAGCAACAGGAAGTACAGAGGCACACGTTTCACTTGGTATTTCCCAAGTATTGGTGGGTGTGCCTAAGAGGTGATGGTAATTTATTTATAAAAGGTTTTGTTATTTATTTGATTACTTTAAAATACTATACTATCTGTTGTATACCTGGGTAGGTACAATAAACATAATGTGATTAAGAGGTAATTTTCTCCTATAGGGTTTAGCACTCTAAGAAGTCAGGCTAGAGTTATATGAATATAATAGGAGTCAGACCTCTCCAGATTGAAGTTGAGAATCCAATGGTTTAAATCCTCTTTTCTTTTTTACTATTTGGCAAACTCCTTTTCAGTTAATGTCACTGGGACAATTGGCTTCCATAAGAAAAAAAAAATCTCAGCTCCTTACTTGACACCATATACAAAATTAAATTACTGGTGAAATTCTAGACCCAGATGTGAACAGCAAACCCATATTTTCTCTTGTGTATATGTCTATGGCCTTAGGATAAGGAAGGAATTCGTAGTACATAGAATAACAACAAAAACTAAAATAATTCAAAGGAAATTGATTAATTTACATTAATGTGTGGCAAAAAACTAAGTTATGGATGGATTTGCATTGCATATAAGAAACAAATGATGACCATAACAGGAGAAGGAAATGGCAACCACTCCAGTATTCTTGCCTAGGAAATCCCATGGACAGAGGAGCCTGGCAGGCTACAGTCCATGAGGTCACAAACAGTTGGACCTAACTTAGTGACTAAACCACCACCATAAGAAATAAGTGATGAGTATACAGAATAGTAATTAGGATACAGAACAGGCAGTAAATTTCTGCCAATAAACAAGAGAATCACAAGCATTGTACTTAATAAATGGGCAAAAGATATGGACCAAGCAATTGAACTTCATTAACAATTAGGAAAAAATAAATAAAAGCAAAAATCAATCTGCCAAAAATTAACCCAAGCACTCATTCATGGCAGAAATGGTTTTATTTAAAGCATTCCCCAGGACCATACAGCTGCCCAGTAAATGTTTACTGAGTGAATACACTGGATAAATTAATCCCAACCATTATTTTTAAAGAGCTAAAGAGAAAGCAGTATTTCCAACCAGACTCCCAACCAGAAAGATAAATAATCAGGAAGCTATTTTTGTAGAGAAAATTGGTATTTTAGATACAAAGACTCTGATGACAAACCCCTACTATTACTGTTCTTGCTAAGGGTTCAGATATTCCATCGCTTTTTATGGAAAGGAAGCGATTGGTGGTATCCAGTTTATTTACTCTTCTTGTTCCAATTCAAGATTTTTGGAGAAAAATAAGCATATTTTCCCACAACTAATTAAGGCTTTATGTGTCCTCAACGCCAACTCTCCTGCTGACAATGGTTTAATTGTGGCCAGTGGTAGACAAGCACTCATGTTGTTTTCCAATATGGGCAAATATTTTACAAAGTTGCCTGAGTTCATATGTATGGTTAATGGTGACATCAATTTCTTAATAGGCACAGTGTTCATTTATTTGTGATTTTCATACAGTGAACATACTGTGAAGCATATTATGAAACAAATATGAAGTTATTCATTGCTTAAAATAATTTCTGTTGTTTTTGATTTTGAGAGGGGCAATATGTTCATGGCCAGTTTTATTAGTCAGTTTTCTTTTGAAAAATCTAGGTACCTGGGATTATGTGGTGGTAAGGAGAATGTTTATGTTTCTAATACTTTCCCCTGCTGTCTTGCATTCCTGAATTTATATGAGCTTTAGCGGAAACCAGAGGCAGAGAGATTTTAAGTGGGCTCAGACTAGGAGTTTAGTACAATTCTTTTTTTGTTATTGTTTTAAAACGAGCGTCTTTGTTACCCAAAGTTCCTGTCCTTTCACTGGTCCCACAGAACTGCTTGTGTATTTCTCCCTCCATGTGACAGGATGGAATTCTAGCAATTTTCTGCTTTCTAATTCAGAAATTACTCTGTTAGTATGTTGTGGTTCAAGATAATTACATACAAGGATGTTTTGAGATTCACATAAAAAATGTTGTAAATCAGCTCTGTGTTTTAAAAATCAGACTTTAAATAAGCACTTTTTGGAGCGTGGACCCAATTGGCTTGTGTTTTTAAGTTTTATGGAGCTTTTGTTTTTCTGTGGCTTTGGTGGGTTTTCTAATTGTTATTATTATCTCAGAAGAGTTTTGGGGAAGTAGTTGTGATTTGAAATCAAGGTCCTAGAGCAATTGTTTCAAAACTGTTAAGGTTGCTCAGACTGTATAAGGATTTTGCTTCTGTGCTTCCTCAGTAGGAAGATGTAAAGTGTTTGTTTTTCTCTGTTGCTAGGTAGAAAATTTAAAATAATAGCAAGAATTACAATTATTATTTAGCATATAGAATTCAGAAATTGAATATGAAGTCAAAAGGCTTTTTCAGAGAAGAAAATCTAGCACAGTTTGAAAGATATCTTCCCCTGCCTATATATAGGGTAAAGGAGAGAGATATATATACATATATATACACACACACATATACATATATATATACATATACACACATACATGTGTATACATATGTATATATTTCCAATGATGGAATTTTTACAAAGCCTTTTTTGTTTCTAAAGCTTGTTAGCACTGATATTATAAATTGTGACCCAAATATGTTGTGAGTCTTTAAAAACTAGGGACATTGTTGTGTATTGCAAAAGATTTTTTTTGAACTGTAATAAGTATTTTTCCCTATAGAAAAAAAAAAAAGAACACGACCAGAAAAATAATTTTAAAATGTGTATAATTGTTATTCTTACCATAAAGCAAGACAGCAATTCTTCCATCTTCCTAAAATATGTTTTAGCTTTGACATTCAGCCTACAGATAAGGAGAGTTTATAATTTCAATAAAAATAATTTTATCCCTTTTTAAGTTCTGCTTTGTATTCATGCCCAACTAGAAATGAAAGTATCTTACTTTCCTGTCTGTGTTCAACATCTACTTCCCTTGAAGAATTTTGAGAGCTAGAGAGTTCAGATTTCATCTCAGTGTCTGAGTTCTATTTATTGTTTTCCTGACTTTCTATCCTCTGACTTAAAAAAACTCTAAGGAACTCAGAAAAGGTGGCAGGATGAAACATCAACTCACAATATCCTGGGTGTCTATATGGTTTACTGGTTTAGCTGTAGTCTCCCTGGTTCTCTCACTTTGCAACATCTTTTTTTTGACCATACCTAGTGGCATGCAGAACTTCCCTGACCAGAAACTGAACCTCTGCCCCTTGCAATGGAAGCATGAAGTCTTAACCATTGAACCACCAGGGAAGTCCCTACAACATCTTTATGTGCCCCTTTCTACCAAGTAAAGAAAACTGGTCATTCAGAATTGTTCATTATATGTTTTTGAAAGAATATGAACAAATGCTTTTAGCATTCTAGTATCCATCACCAGAAGGACAATGAAATAAATGGTGAGAGTGGATATACTGTATCTAAAACAAATACCTTCATATTTCTTAATCTGCTCCTTGTATTGGTGGTTATATCACTGAGGAGCTTCCTAAGAAAGGAAGAAATATATTTGAGGCTTAATCTCAAATGTGCATCTCAAAATGTTTTTATTCTAAATAATATGCATAATTATGGAATAGCTTTAGAATTTTAGAAATATGTTTTCTTCAAAATTAATAAGATATTAGACTTCTAATGTTTTTATATGCTTCTCCCTTTCTTCTATCTCTTGTTTTTAATTCACTTTTTAAGAAATAGCTGCAATTTCATTTTCTAGAGCTTACTGAAAATTTTATTTCTGCTTTCATATTTTTAAATCCCAAGAGCTCTTTCTATTATCTCTTTCCTTTTAAAATGCTTTCTGCTCTTTCTTTATGATAACATATATACACTCATCTATCTAAGAAGAGAGTTTTCTTCTACTCTCTGCATTGTCTGTTTTTCTTCTTGGTTTCTCTTCCCAACCCCATTGAATATATCTGATTGTCCTTGGCTGTCAGCTCACATTTTAACGGTGAGACACCAAGCTACAGGGCTGGGGCTTGCCAGCTGATAGGCTTTATTATAGATTAATTAGGAGGACCAGACATCTTGTTGGAGACTCTCAATTGTATCTAACTTTATTTTCAGGCTGGTTTGTTTTCCAAAGAAAGGACACTTCTAATCTGAATCAACATACACAGGGATGATGAGACTGGAGGGAATCTTACCGTTCAGTACATAGATTTTTAAATTTAATTCCATTGCTGTGTAGGTGTGCTTTGGCCTGGTTGTCCTTCTGGTTCAACCTCTCCAGTGAGCAAACATTCTGTCTGGCCTCTTTTACAGACTTTCAATCTGTCCTCTTCTTTCCAAATTTACACACATCCCCTGTCTTTAGGAGACTCCCAAGCTCTACGCTTCTGGTGTTCTACAGTAAGAATCAGCTTCTTTGGGCTTTCCCCAACCACAGGCTCTTGGTTGTCAATGTTCACTGGTTTACCAAGTCAAGGTTACAGTAGTAAACAAATATGTTTCTTTAACTTCCTGTTTCTGAAAAAATTTTATCACCTCTTATGTGTCTTTATCATTACTGTTCTTTTAGTAGGATTTCAGAAGGAAGCAAAGATAAATGTTTGTGTACAGTCGAGTTGAGAAATTACTCAGCTTCTGTATGGTTTTTTCCAACTGGCGTACTGCAGTATGTTCTCCACCTGTCCTTCCCCTCATCATCTCCTATCTGCTCTATATCTCATCTTGGGGATAGCACACAGTGTAACTTGTCTTTTCCTTTGTTAACTGATCTTGTGCATTTTATTTATTTTCCCCCAACTTTATTGAGATATAATTGACATATAACATTGTGTAAGTTTACAATGTGTACAATGTGATGATTTGATATATGCCTATATTATAAAATAATCACCACATATGTTTTAGAGGTAGTCGTGATTTAGTCACTGAGTTGTGTCCACCTCTTGCAACCCCCTTGTTAGACACCATAGCTAATTTTTGCTTTTAACACAATATAGTGAATAGAGGAAGAGCATTCTAATTTAATTTAATCTTCTCTTTTATAAATTGCAAAATAATTTTTTAAGAAATAAGTATGCAGTGGGCAATAGAGAGTTTATGAATCAAAATCTCTGAAAAATTTAAATGAATAGCAAAATGTTTATATACTCATAATTTTTTGCTAATAAAAATATGACTATATAATACTATATCACCTTAAGTACTTAGGTGGCACATTTAGAGGATACCTGCTAGTAAATAAATTATTGTGTTATTCTCTAAATAAAGTTGCAAAGAAAATTAAAAAAAATTCTTATATTTCATAATCAATAAAGCATAGCTACAAATTTATTAAAGTTCCCAATTAAGTAAATTCATACAACTATAGCTTCTTTAAGTTAATCTTAGGTTAACTAGAAGTTCTTGTTCAATTGAAGAATACTATTCTTAATTCTATCTATATTTTTTTTTTTTTTTTTTAATTAACCAAGATGTAGATGAGAGTGATTTCTAAAAGTTTAGTCTCTTTAACTTAATATAATTGGTCATCAGTGAAAGAAAAAGTGAAATTAATTATTCTTGTTTTACCAGATGTATAAATAGCCCAAGAGTTGTAATTTGAACTTGGAGGTGCAAGGAAAACTCAGTGTGAAATTCGGGCATGGCTTCCTCCTTTCCAAGCCCCTTACATCTTTGTCCAAGAGGCTCGGGGTCCCTGTGGCTTTATGAGGCTTTATGAGATTAGTGGAGAGGCTGCCCAGGCAGGGAGATGTGCAGTCACCTCTCCTGAAGGGAC
>NW_011494704.1:428770-445098 GCF_000754665.1 Bison bison bison
ATAGCTACAAATTTATTAAAGTTCCCAATTAAGTAAATTCATACAACTATAGCTTCTTTAAGTTAATCTTAGGTTAACTAGAAGTTCTTGTTCAATTGAAGAATACTATTCTTAATTCTATCTATATTTTTAAAATAAATTGTTTATATTTATTTTAAATTTTTAATTGCAAGCACAATATAAATTACCACCTAAAAGTTAGATCCCAAAAAGGATTTGGATTTTTAGCAGTAGCTCTCATTACTTCTCTGTACTCAGTTCAGGTTTTATTCTGCAAATAATCCTTTACAAAGTGTATTTGATTTGCCCTCCCTGTGTCCCTAACCAGAAGGGAACCACAGAAGAAAACATTGCTGAAGACATCCATTTCCATCGCTTGCGTAGACCTGATTCACTAAGAAAATAGGAAAAGGTTAAATGAAAAACATTCTAGGGAAGTTACAAACCATATAAGGGGATGGGTGAGCCACACGTGGGCGTCATTTTTTTTCTTCTCTTCTCTCTTTCAACAGGGAGACACATCGCCTCTTCCTCCCACTGTCCCAGACTGTCTGCGGGCTGATGTCAGGGTGGCTCCTTCTGAGAGCCAGAATTGTTCCTTCTCTTTAGCAGACAAGAATATCACCCACGGCTTCCTCTATCCTCCTGGTTTGTATAACTCTTTTTTAGAGCAGCAGCTTAGAAAGCCCTCATCAGCTGGATGTGGGCATGTGCCTTAAACATATGCTCCCCACCAAAACTACCTGCTTGGGCTAAACTAGCTGCCCAGGAGGCTTCCAGTGGTTGTGGGCCAGCCTGGAGCTATAATAAAAACTAATAAATTTTGCAATGGGAACCACACATCAGCTCTGATCTGGCCCAGATGTTCAGAGAGTTCGGCAGGTTTAAGTTTAATTTTAAAACTGAAGTCTCTTTGGAGAAGGACACAAGCATCTATAAAAACAATTTTTTCTCCTGATGACTGGCCAAGCTAAGGCTTGCATGGAGAATGCAGCTGTGCGTATGAAGACAAATTAGCCTGGAATTTGGGCCTTTTGCTCACGCTGTATACCCAACAGCTTTAAACTGTGGATTAAGCAGCTGAATGAACTTGAAATATTTTTTCAGAAAGCTTTTCTCTTGGGAACATGCAAAAGCTAGTGTGATTTTTATAAAACTCAAATCTCTTCTCTGTTCAGCAAGGGTTGTCATTTCCTTAATTTACTCAAGAGATTTTCAACAATTTTAACTTCTGGGAAAGGGTTTTCTCCAGATATTTGGCTTCAGTTTTCTGGAAGCCATAACCAAAGAGGTTACTTTAGAGATTTATAATTCAGAGATTCTGAAGCTTACAGTGGAGGAGAAAAGGCTCAATGAAAGCAAGTATCACGTTGATGTAAAATTCCTAGCAGAATTAGGATAATAAACTGATGTATCTTACTACAATCTCTAGAGACAATTAGAGCTTCATCAAATGTATGTAAACCCTAGGACAAATCTTAAATAGTTGCAACATTTGATCAACACAAATTTTTAAATTCAGCCTTAAAATAGTGTCTGTTAAGCCTTAAGATACTGGTTGATTTATAAATGTTTGCCTTGATAAGGAAATGAAATGAAAAGCTAAACAGCTTGTCTCAAAAAATATTAAGGCTAGAATGAAACTCCCTTCTAATTTTCCATTACAAATTCTGTTAGCAGTTCCATTCTGGGCAAATTCTTAATTTTCTCTGAAAAGAAGATAATGTTTATTGACTTTCCAACTTTCAGAGTTTAATTTAAAAAGTAGAAAAGTCATAGAGGATCTGAGGACTGTGAACAGCATGTGAAATCTTAAAGAAAAAAGCCAAAATCTCTTGCTTCTCTTTGCCTTTTGGTGCCCATACATTGGCCTTTCAATAGAGTATTAGTTAAGGTAGCCAAGTGCAGTTTAAATGTAAATAGTGTTATAAGAAACACTCATAGGCTTGCAGGAATTTAAATCCTCTCAATATTTCAGTGAGAGATGCTATGAGACAAATGAAGCACAGAGGGACATAGCATATTGCCCAAGTGGATCAGCTGTGGGCAGCAGAGCTGGGATTCCAACCCCAGGAGTCTGGGTCCAGAGTACACACACCCAGCACACACTCTGCTAGACGTCATGTCCATGAGTCTTCAAAGCCAATCATTTGTGGTGCTGTGAGCAGTCTTCCTTGAGTTAAAACTCTCTTTCTTAAGAAAATTTTATTTTGGAATAGTTATTTATCACAGCATTATTATCTTATGTATATTCAATAATGATGCTTTCCTATCAGTATTATATTTGCTTTAGAAACTGGTGTAACAAATTATCCACAGACTCAATGGCTTAAAGCAACAGAGCTTTATTTATTCTCTCAAAGTTCTAGAGGCCAGAAGTCTGAAATCAGGGTGTCAACAGGGCCACATTCTCTTCCCGGGAGAGAATCTAGGGGAGGATCCTTCTTTAGGTCTTCCAGCGTCTGGGGGCTCCAGGTGTTACTTGGCTTGGAGCTAAATCAGTCAGTCTCTGCCTCCATCTTCACATGGCCTTCTCCTCCAAATCTCTCCTCTTTTCAACCCTCCTTTTCTTTATAAGGATACCAGTCACTAAAGAGCTTCTCTGGTGGCTCAGCTGGTAAAGAATCTGGCTGCAAGGCAGCAGACCAGGGTTCAATCCTTGGGTCGGGAAGATCCCCTGGAGAAGGAAATGCAATCTACTCCAGTACTCTTGCCTGGGGAATTCCATGGACAGAGGAGCCTGGTGGGCTACAATCCGTGGGTCCCAAAGAGTTGGGCACAAGTGAGCAACTAAAATGTTCACTTTCTTTGTAAATTCAGTATAATCTTATCTTGAAGCCTTAATTTAATTACATTTGTGAAGACACTATTTTCCTACCTATCACCTTCTGAGGTGATGGGACGATAGGACATGGACATATCTTCTTGAGGGTCACCAACTGTCTACAAGGTATCAGATGCATAAGACTGCTTGAATTATGAATGACGTCTACCAGAGAGTGCTTTGTGACGCTGTGTTTTGTGTGTTAATAAAGTTACATTAATATGTAATAATAATAGGCCTATTACATAGAATGCTATATTTTCTTTTGTAGCTGGAGTTAATAAGATTTATTTGTTTTGCAGCAAATAATAGAACTTCCAATAGTCAATATGATGCTTTAATTACAAGTAATTTGGTCCCTATGTATGAAGCATTCAAAAGTAAGTATATACTTAGATTATTAATTTTAGTGACTCTTTGAACTTATGAACTAGACACATCCTTAACTGAAATTTGTTTCTGTTATTAGTCATTTTGTTCTTATGTTTTAAATATAGAAACAGGAAGGATATGTAACTTAAATTCTTTTCACAAAAGAATTAATTAAAGGAGATAATTACAAAATAAAACTTTACAAAATTGTACACATTTGTATTTATATATACACAATTGTATGTAATAATGCAAATGTATTATTTCTATACAAAATAAAATTTTTCTAATACTCACCATAAGTAAATGAAATGTGTTCATCCCGAGTCATAATTAAAAAAGCAGTATATATGTTCTGACTATTGTTTAATACTGTCTCCAAAGCAATTCAGCCCTAGGAAGTCCTTTGGAGACATATTTAACTATAATTTCAAGACTGCAACTGTATCAACAACAAAACCTACCATGGATGTGGCTGTTTAGTTTTTCTGCTTAGACTGTTTGCAGAATTCCTCAATGACCACTGACAAGTATTGAAGTAGAATTGGATGCTATTTAAATGTACCTGTTTATAACAGAAAATATTTCCGTGTTCAATAAAGGTAGATATTTTAAGCACTTTATTCCTTTATTTTTAGCCATGTGGAATTACTTCCATAGTGTTCTTCTTGTAAAATATGCCATGGAAAGAAATGGAGTCAATGTGGTTAGTGGACCAGTATTTGATTATGATTATGATGGCCATTTTGATGCTCCAGATGAAATTGCAGAGTAAGTAATTTGAAACCAAATGGACATTTTGATTTAGCAATAGGGTATCATAAGGGGAAACCTAAATATTTTAAATTAAAACTCAGTATTCTATTATATAACATATTTATGTAGAGATATAATTATTGACTATTTTCAACTAGTCTATCAAAAGACTTCACAAAATTTTTTTAAGGTAAAGACTTAAACCAACAGGCAAAGAAAAAAATGTCCAGGAAAGGTTTATCAAATTTTTTATTTGGAAAATTTCTAAACTAATGAGAAAGGAAAACAGTTTTGTCGCAGCTAAGGAAGTAGGGAATGCTCACTGTGCTATCAGAAAGTAGAGAACCAGTTCAGCAATAAATAAAAACAATCAAGAAGTGACTATTCAAAATATTGCCCAATAGTTCAAATAGTGGATGATTCATGAAAGTATCTCACAGGAGAGATTATAGGTGTCCTGTAGAAAACTAGTCCTGTTTATCTTTATAAACTTTATATTTACAACTGTCTTTGTAAACTAAGCTGTACATTTCTGTACTAAACCTGGTCATATAGATTGCTAGGAATTACTCCTGAATCGAGGACACAGGAACAGAGAGTTGAAGTGTCATCCATGATTTTTCTATTATCAAAATAGACTGTACTAAGCTATGGTAATGTCTAAGCCTAGACTATGTAAAGCAATGATCTCTACTTATACCTTCTGATAAGATAACATTTATGACCACTAATTAAGCTTGTCACCTTTTAAATTTCGTTTGCCTTGTCCTTATGTCAGTGTTTATTGATCCTGTCTTTCTCCATTTAATAATTCTAGCAAATGCTTTGATAGCACTTTACGCCATGCGAGGTATGCTTCTAAGCATTTACAGATACTTTATTTAATCTGAGAAAGATCCTCATGTTAGATTCCATTAGCTCCCATTTAGAAAAAGAAACTGAAGCACAGAGAGGTTAAGAAACTTGTGAAAGTTCCACAGCTAAGTAGTGAAGCCAGAACCCAGGCAGTCTAGCTCTGATTCTAAATCACAGTAACATAGTTATACCAGTTATACCGTACTTATACCAGTTCATTTTCCTTTTAGTGGACTCACACTAATAGCTTACCTTTATTTTGCACTTGAAACTTTTAAAGGCACTTTTATATTTATTATCTGAGACTAAAGGACTGTCAGATCAGCTGTATGAATTTATCCCTGTCTATGCTGTGAAAATGGTACCACAGGATCACCTCCGTGTTAAAGTTGAGGAAACTTAGAAAGTCATAGAATATTAGAGGATTAGTACACATCCAATGTCTAGTGGAAGTGTGCAGCTAGTCTTGGAATCCCAGATCCTTCATTCCCAGCCCCTGCTCTATTAGGAAATGTCACTAGAAAGTATAAAGTCAACAAAACTAGGAGGCAGAATATCATGCTCTTGCTTTTCTTTGTGTTCTAATATTTTCCATGATAGAATGACCAAGCTTGGACTTCTGTAAATCTTGATTCTGGCTCAATAAGGCTTAAAAATGTGTGATAAGATTTTATATTTTCTATTTATTTACTTTCTTTAGCTATAATTTTACCTTGGTGTTTCTTAAAAAAAAAAAAAAATATATATATATAGACACTTGTAATCTTCAGAAGCAAAAGTATAATAACATCAAATGTTTTCAATTATGCTTTTAGCTATGCAGTCAACACCAGTGTTCCCATCCCAACGCACTACTTTGTGGTGTTGACTAGTTGTAAAAACCAGAGCCAAACCCCTGATGCCTGCACTGGGTGGTTGGACGTCTTACCCTTTGTCGTCCCTCATCGACCTACCAATGTGGAAAGTTGTCCCGTGAGTATGCCCCCAGAGAGGCCCTGGGCCCAGAGAAAATGATTCATCAGAGCTCACCTGGGCTTTCAGAAAGTGGTTCTGACTACAGTACATATTTTAGGTGTTTCCTAGGTTAGAGTTGTACTAAATGTGACCTCATTTTTGAACTTTCCCTTAGACTACTGATCTCTATGTAATTAACATTAATTTAAACATGAATATTTAAATATTAATGTAAACATTCATATGCTTACATGAGCATGTGTTTATCTATCCTTGTCATATGTATTTTGTTTAGATATATTTTACTCACATTCACTAATAAGGGAAGGGTTGTAGCTTATTAATCTTTTATTCTGAATGCATACCTTAAGGTTCTGTCCCAATGTTGGCATGAAATTAATGCTTCTCAAGTGACTATGTAAATATAAAAATCCCATCAACTTGAAACGTGAGGTCCAAAAATATATATATATATTATGTATATATATACTTTTTCCTAAATATATACATATATTTACAAAATAAGTTGGTTCAAATGACATTCCTTGTTTAATATCATGTATTAGTCCACTTCAAAATCTTGTGGATCAAGGCAAATTACATGTAAATATTTACTTTGACTTCATATATGTTCTTCATAGAAAAAATATCCATCCTGGTAATTGGTCTTTACTGAAGTCATTCAACAAATATATTGAATACCTTGTAACTGCACAGTATCATGACAGATACGTTTTAGAATGCACCAGGGAGGAATATATTGTCTCTGCCCTCAAGGAGTTCATATATAACTTTGATATGTAAATTATATATGTAAATGAGATGCAGACACACTAATGGGTTACTTGATCATATAAGAATTATTTTAAAAATTAGAAAGTAAGAGACACTACAAAGTTAGGATTCATTGCCAAATACTGTTATATGTTTCAAATTTGAAACACATCTAGCTGGAATAATCCATAATGGTTACATAAACTGAGATGGAAGTAAGGCCCTAAAAGATGGGCATCATTTGAACAGAGTGAAAAGATTAGAAAGACTTTTCCATGGAGATAATGAAGGGAGGGACTTGGTAACTGCCTGGATGCAAGAGCCAAAGGAAAATGGAGAGTCAAAGCTGAATTAGAGATTTTAAATGTAGACAATTAGGAAAAAGGGAAGTTAGGAATGAGAACTATTTTGGCAGGTAGGTAGGATAATTAAGAGTAGGCACATCTGATTTGTAGAAATGGGCGTTCACATGGAAAATCCCATGGGCTATTAAAGCTTAAATTCTAGGCCAGGTTGAGATTCCTCTCTATTCTTTCAGGTATTGAACACGTAACTGCCCTCACCATGCTGTGTACTCTGGGTAATACACAAATAAATCAGACATGAATTATAGCAAAAAAAAAAAAAAGGGGCTCATAGTCTAGCACTGAGAAGCCTAGTCAAACAGAGAAAAGAAAAGTAAGTGGCACAAAGAGGGACAGGTAAAATTGTTGTAGGATCTCAAAGGAGAAATACTTTCTGGTAAGGAAAGCAACATTCTAGTTGAGTCTTGAAGATAGGATTTGAACTTGAGTGTTTGATGGTTGCTTTCACTGACTAGAAATGGAGGGCAAAGGTCAGAGGCTAAGCAATGGATCACTCACAGTCCTAGAACCATGAAGAGTTTCCAAACAAGAAGCTATCAGGAGATGTTGTATAGTTGAAACTCTTCCTATTTGTCTTGTCAGAAGTTTATTTAGTTGAGACAAGGGGAAGCTGCTATTATGCACTTCCTCTTCTAGTGGCAGACTTTGGTGACTGATACTCTTGGTGTGATACTCTTTTCCACTCAATCAGGAATAAATAGTTCTTTATCATAGAGGTTCTAGGTAGCCATTCATAATGGGTGTGCAAAGAAGAAATTATTTGCTATCCCTGGTTTAGGCCCTTATTACCTTCTATTAGGACCTTTTGAAAATGAATTTTAAGTAGTTTCATTGTCTCCTGTCCTTTTCACCTTTACCTCTGTATACTACGACCAAGTTCCTCATCTTAAAATTTAGCTTTTCATTACGAGTATTTTCTCATCTGCAAACTTTGCTTATCTATCTACCCTGAATAAAAGTACTGTACAAAAACAGCAAAAATCCCTCAGCCTGTACGTAAGGCTTTTCACAATTTACCCTCAGTTGACTTTGCAGACCCAAGTTCCAGGCCAACTGAAGTTCTTGAAATTACTTGACCAGCGCTCAGGTTTCCCTACCTCCATGTCCTTGCTCATGAGCTTCTCTCTTCTAGAATGCCTTTCTTCGCTATCTGCTAAAATTCCACCTGCACTTCAAGGGGAAGCACAAATGGTACAAAGCTTTTCCTGTGCATCCACAGGGGAGACGGTCTCAAAATTAATAAGGCATCGTTTCTATTGACTAAGACATGAAGACCATTAAGCGGGACATATTCCAAGATTGTAAAGAATTGACAGGATAGTAATCAGGGCATGAGGTTGGATAAACAGAACTATGAGACGTAATATGATGAATATGAAACAAGCTATGATTATAAGAGAGGCTGTGACATTGATACATGTGACTGTCAATTTGATATGAAGGAGGGAAGAGACAGGACGATAAAGTCAGGTAACTGAAAATTTAGGTGTGACTGGCCAAGAAATACAGAAAATGATCAGTTGTTTCGTGAGGGATAAATTTGTTGTTTGTGGTCCTTCAATCGAGAAACTAGTTGAATACCTAAGAGGCTACAGTAGAGAATAGAATGCCAATGCCTGGGTTTGGGAGTTGAATATCTGAGTTCATTTACTGATTTGGCCTCTTTGGGGAAACAGCTGAGTGTCACTTTCCTCAAATGTATGAAACAATTCACCCCCTAATGAAGTTGTTGTGAAAATTAAATATTTCATATAGACTCCTAAAAATTCTCAATAAACAGTAAGCAAATGGGGGTCATTATAAATAAATCACATTTCATGAAGGAGTTACATTGTAAAGTCAATATAAAGTGAAATCTTGTATACAGATAAAATCACATAGAATCAAATCACCAAAAAAGTAGAGTACCTACACAAGTTATGCCTTGGAAAGAAAGTTAAAGTGTTAGTCACTCAGTTATGTCTGACTGTTTGTAACCCCATAGACTGTTGCCCATCAGGCTCATCTGTCCATGGAATTCTCCAGGCAAGAATACTGGAGTGGGTTGCCATTCTCTTCTCCAGAGGATCTTCTTGACCCAGGGATAGAACCTGGATCTCCTGAATTGCAGACAGATTCTTTACTGTTTGAGTGATGTAGAACTCGCCAACACTTCCACTAGTATTAGAACAAGTAATTGTGCTTTAATTGTGCAATTGTGAAATAGTTAGCTTGCTTTAAGGGTCATACTATATGAAAATTCTGCATTTTTAAATATTCTAATCACTGAGTCTGTGGAGGTACTCACACTGCAAGAGGTTTGAGGCAACTGACACCATTTGTAGAAATGGCAGAGTCACAATTCCACCTCACACTTGATGTAGAGAACTTGATTCTTATTTCCTTTCTTCCTTTGTTTTTCCGTCATTTCTTCCCTCTTTCTTCTTTTTCTTTTTCCCCTTAACTTTGTATTATTAAATTCCTGTCAGATAAATGAGAATGTTGCTGTAAGTCCACGTGACTATCTGTGTTTTAACTTAGTATATGTCGGAAATGTAACTGTGTGTGTGCTTAGTAGTTCACGCATGTCCAGCTCTTCGCAATCCTGTGGACTGTAGCCTGCCAGGCTTCTCTGTCCATGGAATTCTCCAGGCCAAATACTGGAGTGGGTTGCCATTCCCTTCTCTCAGGGATCTTCCCGACCCAGGGATCGAACCAAGGTCTCCTGCATTGTAGGCAGATTTTTTACCATCTGAGCTACCAGGGAAGCCTGGAAATGTAATCGGGGGTATACAATTGTACTGTAAATAGAATTGGGGATAAGACAATACAGGTATGGAACTTAGAGGAGATCAGAATTATAGAGATAGATTTTGTATTAAATCACAGGAGTGAAAGGAAATTGCCAAATAGAAGAAAGTAGAGAGAGGAGGCCCAAAGATCAGATGTCTGTTCTTCCAGGAGGGCAAACAACTGAAGTAAGCTGAGGAAACAGAAGGCGTCATTCAATAAGGGAGCAGAGCTATGAAAGATAAAGAAGGAACTTTCAGAACAGCTAAGCGAAAGGGCTACAAAAATTCCACTAAATTAGGTCATCCTCATCTAGATGGTTTCATTAGTGTGATGCCAACAATGACCAGACTATAAGTGAATAAGGAAGCAGTTAGGGGAGAAAAACACTGAAACTGATATTACCTCAAAAACTTACAAATTAAGTTTTATTTGGGGTGTATACAATAGTTCTATTTATGTAATAGGTGATCAAAAGCATATATTTAAATATGGTTCATAGAAACTCAATATACACAAGGCTTCTATTCCTTTGGGATGCATTGGTACAGCTAGAGCAGTTGTCTATAGCTGAATTCTGTTCAGATTGGTTGGTGCTGGTGAACTATCTGATATGAAATAGCTTGAGTATTACCCCTGCCTAGGTATAATTATGTTGTTCTTTAAGATCATTTCTTTGCAGTTTTACAAAAGATTGTCAGGTGTTCACTAAACATTCAGTTAGATGGATACCAAATAAGCTAGGAGAAAATAGAACAATAAAAGCCAAATGGGAGAAAACTTTATGGGAAAAGTGATCAAAACCATTCAATGTTGCTAAAATGTGAGAAAGTGAAATGAAATTCGTTCAGTCATGTCCGACTCTTTGCCACCCCATGGATTATACAGTCCATGGAATTCTCCAGGCCAGAATACTGGACTGGGTAGCCTTTCGCTTCTCCAGGGGATCTTCTTGATCTAGGAATCGAACCAGGGTCTCCTGCATTGCAGGCAGATTCTTTACAAATTGAGCTATGGGGGAAACCCTAAAGAGTGAAGGCAGGAAGAAAAGACTGAATTTGATTCCCATTAGAAATATAAGTTAAAATTAGCACATCACATATTTATTTAACAAACAATAACTCATCTCATGAATCTTACCTGGAAAAATACTTTAGAGGTTTGAAACAGTGATTTCCTCTTATACTTACTCTGGCTCAAATAGTAGCTGCCTATTTTAAACTTGCATATTTAAAAAACAAGTGAACAAGTATGCTAAAGTTAATTGAAAGTTATCCATGCAAACTCATCTAATTAGCGAACTTGTAAACTTTCTTACTTTAAAAAATAGCTAGAAATTTAGCAACTTCATATGACTGTCAGAAAAGTCAAAAATAAAGAATAAGGCATTTCATAGCAATCCATGGCTCCAAATTATTGAACTAACCCATATATATATATATATGTACAGTATTTATGGTAAAATTTTTTTACTATGCTATTTATAATTTTTTCAATATGCTATTTTTTATATTTAGTTAAAAACCTACTGAAAGTCAAATGGCCAAGAAATATCTGAAAAGACACTCAATAATACTCAGAGTAATAAACTTTAAATATGGATAAAGCACTATTTTGCAACATGGTTTGGCAAGGATATGGAGAAATGGGGATTATCCTCCCCTGTCAGTGGAAGTGTAAATTGTTATATGCACTTTGAGGAGTGTTCAGTTCAGTTCAGTTTAGTCGCTCAGTCGTATCCGACTCTTTGAAGAGTGCTAGGTTTACTATTTAGTAAAATTAAAGTTGCGTATACTCTATGACCCAGCAATTTCATTTATATATCCTAGAAACTCATGTTCTTAAACATAGAAGACATGTGCCAATTTATTCATGACACTATTATTTATAATGCCAAAAATACTATCAATATGTCAATGAAAATATTAACTGAGCTGCCGCAAACCACAGCTAAAAATAGATGATTTAACTAGATTTAGATATTTCACTATGAATAGATTACAAACATAAAATTGAATGAAAAAATATAGAATCTCATTTATATCATTTATATAAGTTTGAAAACATAAATCAATGCTATATATTTTATATTGATGTTCAGTAAAAGTTAAAAAAACACAGACTGGATTCACATTGACTCATGACAATGATTTCCTCTGAGTAAGACTTGACTTCATCTTTAATGTTTCATTTCTTTAAAAAAGTTATATCTGAAGTAAATATAAAAGTGGTTCTACTTTATGGCAGTCTGTATTTGCTATTGTATAGTTTGTACTTTCATTTTTCTTTTTATGTTAACGTACACCAAAATTTAGCTCTATCAAATTAAGATTTAAGGCAATAAAAACCATAAGAACAAATATCGAATCAATGAGTTGGACATTTTAAGCTAATATAATGTTGTATGTCAATATACCTCAGAAAAAAAACAAGCAAACAAAAAAACCACAGGAAAAAGGGACAACTTCTAAGTAATAAAAGAATTTTCTAAAAAAAAAGAATTTCCTGTTAATGAAAATCCATGCTCCAGGGGAAATAATCTTTTGCTTTTCTGTTTCAGGAAAATAAATCAGAATCTCTTTGGGTTGAAGAAAGATTCAATGTACATACCGCCCGCGTGCGTGATGTGGAACTTCTTACTGGACTTGACTTTTATCAGGAAAAAGCACAGCCTGTCTCTGAAATTTTGCAACTGAAGACATATTTGCCCGTATTTGAAACTGTTATTTAACTTAATATATAAAACAACTTGGGCAAATTGTGAATGATTTTTTTCCCGTTGAAGACCATAAAACAAAATGTTCTATTTTCCTTAACTCTACTAAAAGCTGTATTGTGTAATTTTAATTATTCTTGTCTCTTTTTCATTTCTATAAAAATATAATGTTTTAAAGTTACACACTTTGCACACACTGTGCTACATTATTCCTTCCTTATTATCTCATTTATAATCCTTGGCTATCTTTTTCTTCCCAACATTATCCAAATAGAAAGCAGAGTACGAGAAGTAGGTCTCACTTTTGAACGAAATCAATTCTACATCAGTTTTGTTATAAAACTTTTTACACTTAGCAATCAGGCAATATGTATTAAAATAAAAAAATACACATTGCCTTCATTCAATAATTTCATTTGTAAAAGTGGTGCCAACAGATATACTTTGCACAAATGCATGAAAGTATCATCTTTTACGAAGACCAAGTGGTAGTGATGGTTAAGTTGTTAAGTCATGTCCAACTCTTGTGACCTCATGGACAGTAGCCCTCCTGGCTCCTATGTCCATGAGATTTCCCAAGCAAATATACTGGAGTGGCTTACCATTTCCTTCTCCATACGAAGACCAGAAAATAACCTAAAAGTCTTGTTGAGCAAATTATGTTCATGCATGCTAAGTTGCTTCAGCTGTGTCCGACTGTTTGTGACACTATAGACTAGCCCATCAGGCTCCTCTGTCCATGGGATTCTCCAGGCATGAATACTGGAATGGGTTGCCATTTGCTACTCCAGGGGATCTTCCCAACCCAGGGAATGAACTCGCATCTCATGTTTCCTGCATGGACAGGCAAGTTCTTTATTTTACCATTAGCACCATGTGAGCTAATGGTAAGCCCAGGTGAGCAAATTATGGAGTTTATTTAAACAAACAATGGAATGTGATTCCACTGCTATAAACAAAGAAGTTGGTCTATATATTGATGACGGTATGGCTATTGTTAAATGAAGAGCAAAGAGTGATAGAATAGTAATGTATAGTATGCTATCATTTTTAAGGGACTGGCAAAACTTCTCTTTAAGTGAAAGTGTTAGTCTCTTGGTTGTGTCCGACTCTTTGCGATCCCATGGACCATAGCCCACCAGGCTCCTCTGTCCGTGGGATTCTTCAGGCAAGAATACTGGAGTGGGTTGCCATTTCCTTCTCCAGGGGATCTCCCCAACCCAGGGGTTGAACTTGTGTCTCCTGCATTGCAGGCAGATTCTTTACCGTCTAAGCCAATCTCTTTAAGAGCTGGATAATAAAAGTTTTTAGGCCATACAGAATGTTGCAACTATTTAACTCTGTTAATACATTGAGGAAGTGGTCATAGATGATACATAAAAGGAACTGGAGTAACTGTGTTTCACTAAAACTTTATTTACAAAAACAGGTAGGGGCTAGAGTTGGTCCATGGACTGCAACTTGTCAACCCTTGATTTATGTCTTAAGCCAGGGTGGCACAAATTAATATTGAGAGATGGAGATAAAATTTTTATTTTGTGCCCTTTGACATTGCCAAAAATTAAAAAAAAAAACTTACTTTATACATATGTATCTCTTTAATTTTTAAAAATGTGATTTTTAAAAATTTTATTTGTTTTTCATTGAAGGATAATTACTTTACAGAATTTTGCTGTTAAATGTGATTATTAAGCAAAGAGATCCCAGTATTCATTTGGTAAGTAATAGTATTGGTCAGATTTTAAGATTTGCAGACTGGCAATGTTCCAGACTCATTTCTGATATATATACACCAGTTCATCCAGGGGACACAGGCTTTGTTGGTGACAAAAAAATCTTGTGGCCTGAGCTTCAAAAAGTCAGACTATTACTATTATGATTTCAACTGAATTAATTATAGCTAAAAGTTAAATGTTAGCTTAGGATCATTGGATTTTTATTAACACCACATAAAGAGTTGGATTTAAAATGTACAATATAGAGAGGCTGAAAGACAAGACAAAAAGATGGAAATTATTTCCAGCTAAGTGTCAGTCAAAAATGTTGATGCCCGGTATATACACAGAATTCCTCCAATCAGTGGTCCCCTGCCCCACCATGGCCTGTAAACCAGATAAGACCACCTGGAATTTAGACCCCACTTTGCGGCAAGACAAGTGAAGGATGGCTTAGTGCTGAACTGCATTTAAACTCTGGATGCCCTCATTACTTCTGAATTTCTCTTAAAGTAACTAAATTGTTTTCGGTATCAGATTAAATGGGTACTCAACACAGAAATAAAAATTTCACAAAGAGAAACAAAATCACATATTTTTGCACAGAGATTGTGTAATGTACTTTTTTTGGTATCATTATCTCATTAAAAAGATATATGTATGTGTAAAATCATTCTGACAGAAAGACAATGAGTTAACAATTTATGGAATTACAGGATATTTACAATTGCTAATTTATAACTTTCAGTGTGTAGTCTAGTTTTTATAATGAACTTGTTTGTAAAAATATAAAAAATACAGTTGCATTAAAGGAAATATTTATTTAGAAAGAATTTGAAAGACACAGAAAGGTTGTAAGAATAGCATAAAGAACTCTGTATAACCTCCACCCATCTTTACTAATTGTTAATATTCTCACTATGTATATTTATGGATAGCTTTAATTTTTCCCCTGATCTTTCTGAGAGTATATTGGAGTATCATGCCCATTTATGCAGCAAAAGTTCAGGGTTTATCTCCTAAGATCAAGGACATTCGTACAACCACAGTCAGGAAGTTTAATGATGATACAATATCATTTTTTAATTTCCAGATCAAATCTAGTTTTTTTCTCATCTTCAGTTATGTCCTTTAAAGTATTTTATTTTCTGTGACCATGCCCTCCCCCCGGCCCCAAACAGAATCATGTATTGCATTAAGTTTTCTTTCCTCTTTGGTACAACATTTCCTCAGCCCCTACCAAGTAATGTTAACATTTTGGAGAGTTGATTTATCTGTTCCTCAATTTGGGTTTGTCTATATTTCCTCATAATGTTTTGTATTTTTGGCAAATGCTACATCAGTGGTGGGCTTCCCTGGTAGCTCAACTGCAGGTAAAGAATCTGCCTGCAATGTGGGAGACCTGGGTCTGGGTTCGATCCCTGGATTGGGACAGTCCCCTGGAAAAGGGAATGGCTACCCACTCTAGTATTCTGGCCTGGAGAATTCCATGGACTGTATGGGGTCACAGAGAGTTGGACACGACTGAGTGACTTTCACTTTTTTTACCTCAGTGATAGCGTGCTCAGTGCTTCATTTCTGGGAGCACAAGATGTTCAACTTTGCCATTACTGCTCAGGCCAAATTTGGTCCTGTGGTTACGTTGGTGATCACTAGGTTTTCCTTCTGCAAAGAGAGTGTTTACTCTTTGTAAATTGGGAGTTATTTGTGGTGAGATAGTTGAGAACCAGAAGTATCCTGTTTCTCATTAAATTTTTACCTGTCTTTAGTATCCAATAATTATTCTTCCTTGATTCAGTTTTTACTATGACAGTTCCAAAGGGTGATTTTAAAAACTGCCATTATTCAACCTATATTTATTGGCTTTCACGACCCAGATAATCACGATGGTGTGATCACTCACCTAGAGCCAGACATCCTGGAATGTGAAGTCAAGTGGGCCTTAGAAAGCATCACTATGAACAAAGCTAGTGGAGGTGATGGAATTCCAGTTGAGCTATTCCAAATCCTGAAAGATGATGCTGTGAAAGTGCTGCACTCAATATGCCAGCAAATTTGGAAAACTCAGCAGTGGCCACAGGACTGGAAAAGGTCCGTTTTCATTCCAATCCCAAAGAAAGGCAATGCCAAAGAATGCTCAGACTACTGCACAATTGCACTCATCTCACACGCTAGTAAAGTAATGCTCAAATTCTCCAAGCCAGGCTTCAGAAATACGTGAACCGTGA
>NW_011494704.1:445198-460830 GCF_000754665.1 Bison bison bison
CTGTATATTGTCACCCTGCTTATTTAACTTATATGCAGAGTACATCATGAGAAATGCTGGACTGGAAGAAACACAAGCTGGAATCAAGATTGCTGGGAGAAATATCAATAACCTCAGATATGCAGATGACACCATCCTTATGGCAGAAAGTGAAGAGGAATTCAAAAGCCTCTTGATGAAGGTGAAAGTGGAGAGTGAAAAAGTTGGCCTAAAGCTCAACATTCAGAAAACGAAGATCATGGCATCTGGTCCCATCACTTCATGGGAAATAGATGGGGAAACAGTGGAAACAGTGTCAGACTTTATTTTTCTGGGCTCCCAAATCAGTGCAGATGGTGACTGCAGCCATGAAATTAAAAGACGCTTACTCCTTGGAAGGAAAGTTATGACCAACCTAGATAGCATATTCAAAAGCAGAGACATTACTTTGCCAACAAATGTTCGTCTAGTCAAGGCTATGGTTTTTCCTGTGGTCATGTATGGATGTGAGAGTTGGACTGTGAAGAAGGCTGAGCGCCGAAGAATTGATGCTTTTGAACTGTGTTGTTGGAGAAGACTCTTGAGAGTCCCTTGGACTGCAAGGAGATCCAACCAGTCCATTCTGAAGGAGATCAGCCTTGGGATTTCCTTGGAAGGAATGCTAAAGCTGAAACTCCAGTACTTTGGCCACCTCATGTGAAGAGTTGACTCACTGGAAAAGACTCTGATGCTGGGAGGGATTAGGGGCAAGAGGAGAAGGGGACGACAGAGGATGAGATGGCTGGATGGCATCACTGACTCGATGGAAGTGAGTCAGTGAATTCCGGGAGTTGTTGATGGACAGGGAGGCCTGGCGTGCTGCGATTCATGGGGTCGCAAAGAGTCGGACACGATGAGTGACTGATCTGATCTGATCTGACTGTAAGGAAAAGAGTTCCCTTCTTATTTTTTATCTGTTTTTTTTTATCTGTAGAGACTCATGGATTCTTTCTTACTCCAACTGATTAAAATACACTGAATCATTGTTTATTTTGGTGCTCAAATCGCCCTCAGACTTGACCTGTGTAAGTGCCTATAAGTAGGCTCTTATGTCCTTTTAACACGTCATTATTTTTCAAGAACTCCTTACTTTTTGGCAAAAATAAATGTTTTAGGCTCATCTTGTATGACCTGTGCTAACTCTAAAATCAGCCATTTCTCCAAGGAGCTCTGGTTCTATTTATTCAGTGCTGGTATCTTAATTAATTTTTGAGCATCACTGTATCTAGGCTCCTTTAGTCAACAAAAGTACAATCAATCTATAGCTACATCTCTGTCTGTGTCTCTTTCTTTATGTTTATTATAATTACACATATAAAATGCAATGAGTTCAATAACCATTCAGTACTACATGGTCCTTTCTAACTCCTCATTTCATAATAGTGTCTTCCTTCTCCAACAATGAAAAACTTGTTTCCCAACATCATCAGTATTTTTATTCATTGCTCAATCTTACGATACAAGAAATGAAGGAATTGCTAACCAATACCATTGAGAGAAAAAAATCTACTTAGTAGAATTTAAGAAATGTTTTCAGTTCTTTGTGTCTCTAGACTTAGAATTTATAATCAGATTCTGTGTCCCAAAATGACTAGGATTAATTTTTCCCCCTTCAGTATAGTTACATTATTCTTTCATGGATCACGCCTTTGGTGTTGTATCTGAACACCATACCCAAGGTCATCTCGGTTTTCTGCTATGCTCTGTGCTAGGAGTTTATAATTTTGTATTTTACATTTATGTCTATGATCTATTTGGAGCCGATTTTGTGAAAGATGTAAGGTCTCTGTCTAGATTAACTTTTTTTTTCTTTGCACTTGGATGTCCACTTGTTCTAGCACCATTTGTTGAAAACACTAGCTTTGCTCCATTGTATTGCATTCACTCCTTTGTCAAAGATCAGTTGACTACCATAGTTAATTAAGTCAATCCCCTATGTGAGAGCCTTTAATTGTTTCCAATATTTTGTAGTTACAAATAGACTGCAGTGAATAACTTAATCCACACGAGTATGTGTTATATGTTAGTGTCTGACTAACAGTCAGTCAGTGACTCTTTGCGACCCTCTGGACTGTAGCTTGCCAGGCTCCTTTGTCCATGGGATTCTCCAGGCAAGAATACTGGAGTGGGTTGCCATTCTATTCTCCAGGGATTGAATCTGGGTCTCCTGCATGGCAGGCAGGTTCTTAACCACCTGAGCCACCAGGGGAGCCATTAGAGAATCCACATGTAATTCTGTTCAAAATGTATCTTCTGTAAAAATTTCTCGAAGTTGGTAAGCATATATATGGCAGCTTTATTTTTTTTTTAAATACAAGTACTATATTGGCACAACTTTAATTCCTAAATTGGTACATCAAAATCTGAACTTAGAGATGTAGTTTTCCTCCATCAGAAAAGCAAAGATTTATTTTTTCTAAATCATAAAAAGCACATACTCATTGTAACACTATCCAAACTACATGCATATATATATACTATTTAACTACATATATAACTATTTTGTATATAAACTATATTTACATATAAACTAATTATAAATATATTAAAATCACACATAGTCACATCAACCAATGATTATAACAAACTCTACTCATTCATGACACCTGGACATAGCTTTCCTTTGAATGTAGTATTTGAACATGGCATTTGGGGAAATGTCAATCCACATTACTTTGGTTCAGAGTCAGATTTTTTTTTCCTCAGGGGAATTTCAAAGCTTTCAGGTAAATACTTACGTTTTAAAGATTTTAAAACTTTCTACAGAAAGTTTAACTTATTGAAATAAGTCAGGAAATAGCTACTTCGTATTTCAATAAATGCCTTGACATTTTACAGATTGATACTCACAATGTGTAGCTGAGAATTAATGGAGCCTTAGGCGGAGAAGGCAATGGCACCCCACTCCAGTACTTTTGCCTGGAAAATCCATGGACGGAGGAGCCTGGTAGGCTGCAGTCCAGGTGGTCACTAAGAGTCGGACACGATTGAGCCACTTCACTTTCACTTTTTACTTTCATGCATTGGAGAAGGAAATGGCAACCCACTCCAGTGTTCTTGCCTGGAGAATCCCAGGGACAGGAAAGCCTGGTGGGCTGCCGTCTATGGGGTTGCACAAAGTCGGACACGACTGAGGCGACTTAGCAGCAGCAGCAGCAGCAGCAGCAGGGGGGTATAGTCGGGATCCATGTTAGTATTCATGGCCAATCATCACCCCAAGTCTTCCAGTTATTTTTTGACTTTTGCACAATAGAACTATATCATCTCCCAGGTGATGCAATTGTCTTTCCTTTTTATTCTACTCACATGGAAACGTGAACAACTAAATTTTTGACAAGTCCTTTGTATATAATTGATACCTTAATACTACAGAATTGCTTGCTTTTAAATAGAGGCACCTCATATTACTGCTATTTTAAATTATATGTATTTTGGTAGACAGGCATATAAGAGGGACCTTTTTGTGAGTTCCAGTGTTACTGAATCAAGGATTGCAATTAATTCTTGTTTTCAGAAGAGAACATTCTAACTCAAGTGGGGTCAGCTAAGGTCTTGGGAGCAGACTTGGAAAGAAGGGAAATTTTAAAGTTTGGCTAATTTTCCAGATTTAGTTAAGATTCTGGAAATTTATTTTCTCAATGCCTTTCTCTCTTCCTCCTTATTTTTATTTATTTCTTTCTCCCTTCCTCTCTCTCTCTTTCTTTCCTTCTTTGTAACCTCTCAGAGTTTTTAGTGACATAGTTTGAATTAAGGGAGCTCAGGGTCTATTCTTCCATACAGCATCAGAAACAAGTGAGTTTTCTGGGCAAGTAGAAACAGAGGGGTGGAGATAAACAGGATGAGGTGGTGCGCCTATGTATGTGCCAAGAATTCATCTTTAGCCATTAGTTTAGCTGGAGTTTAGTATAAGAATATCCGGTGTTTGATCATTTAGAATAAATACGTGAAGTTTCTAGCAGCCTATATTTACACTTACAGATTTGACTGATGTTGATTTTTTAAATCCCATCTGGTTTTGGCACTTGAGGTTATTTCCCAACTACGTACGGGTTCCTTTAAAATCTTCTTGCCCTAGGGAAATCTCTTTCCTTCCTCCACCTCCATCCCCACCGCTGCATCACCACTCTCTACCACCAGGGCTTGTCATCTGTTTACTTTGAGAGGGCTGGGCCTGGGAATGGAGACAGGACATAAACTGAAACAGTTTTCAAAAACACAAACAAGGCTGTTAGAAGAAACTACTTCCTTTTTACACAGGACTCTTGGCAGACCACAATCACTCCCTCAATCAGTGGACTCACGCTCGCACAAACTTCCAGACGGGAACAAACCTCAGCCTTCCAATGACAGAAGATTCGTGTAATTCTGAATTGTCCCAAATCCACATTATAAACATAGCTGAATAACAACTAGTAAATTACCACACCAGACTTAGGCTGGTTCTGTTATTCTAGGATACTATGTTTCTCACTGTGTAAATTAAAGATGTATAGGTGTAGAAGAAATCTAAAGAGGCCAGCTAGTCCGTCTTACATGGCTCACTCCACTAAAGAATGTATGTGCTTTGCTAGTGGTGTCTGACTTTTTGTGATCCCGTGGACTGTAGCCCACCAGGCTCCTCTGTCCATGGGGTTCTCCAGGCAAGAATACTTGAGTGGGTAGCCATTCCCTTCTCCAGGGATTGAACCTGAGTCTCCTGCATTGCAGGCAGATTCCTTACTGTCTGAACCATCAGGGACCCAATAAAAAATAATGTTCTATATCTCCAAGGAATAAACAAAGACCTTAAACAATTTTTCCTATTTCTAAAATTAAGATATTTTGCCTAATGATTTGCAGTGTCTTCTCTATTTAATGTGTTATTGCAAAGTTTGTTTATGATAGTCTTCCAAGGAATAATCTCTTCTCCGTTGTGTTATGAGGTGGTATTGAGTTGATAACAGACCATGCGTTCCTAATTTACAGACATCAAGGTTTAAATTTTGGTTTCCCAGTTGTGTGACCTGGAGCAGTTTTCTTAAACCTACAACTTTCTTAAACTAAGAAAAGCTTTCTTAGTTTTCTCTTCTGTAAAAGGGGAGTTTTTAGTACCTACCTCATAGAGTCATTGTAGGGGTTTAATATGTTTCCAGATCTAGAATACATGCAACTGAGGCTGTACCATGGTAGCATCACCCTCTCTCAATTGTACAGAAAACACTCTTTTTGAATGAACCAGGCAATTGCTTCTGCTTCACTTAGGGTTAGGTACAATTTCAGTGACTCAAATTTGTGAATTGGTGTCCAGGTTGACCTTTGCCCTGTGATTTGGAGGGCTGACTCCTATATTTCCTGCCAGAATGAGTTAGTCACATTCATAGCATCTCCATCATGGTTTGTGGTTGCCCTGATCTTTAAATTTGGTCTGCCTCTATTACAATCCTTATTCACCGGTTAGGCCCAAGAATATTTTTATAAGTTATGGCCACATTAGCAATTTAAGGGCAAAAGAAAAGGAAGATGGCACGGTTAATCCTGTTACTCTGGGATACAGAAAAAACCGGAAATATTGTCCACAGTGACTCCAGTCAACTGACTTTGGCAATAGATTCATATATTACCTCCTGATCTGTCTGGATCTCATCTCAGAAAATGGGCTTATTCTGATGATTTCATCATCAATTATCCCCTCAGATTGTGACTTCATGCTCTTATAGCATGTAAGCAGAGTTTTCCACAAATTAAGAACAAAAATTTAGACTCAAATCTTTATTCAATGACTTTGATACTAAATGTCTTCCTCTCTTGTTGTCTCTTGATTCTGGAAACAACTACTTTTTCCTATTCATTAACCACATGTCCTGCCTATTTCGGGTCTTCTCATCAAACCTATTTATTCAACTAATGTTAATTGAGCTCCTGCTAGGTTCCAGACATTGTTCCATGGCTTTAGATAATCAGTGAACAAAATCGACAAATTCCTACTCTTGAGAAGTTTATAGAGAGGAAGAAAAACAATAAAAAATAGATACAACAAATGAGAAAATTAAATGAAAAAAAATTATATGTTAGATAAATGCTATAGATAAAAAGAAAAAAATAAAGCAGAATAAAAAAGGACCAGGACAATGTGTTGTGAAAATGTGGAGGATAGTTTGCTAAAAGTAATAAATAGGGTGGTTAGGGTAAGCCTCCTTGAGAAAGTGATATCTGATAGAGATTTGGGGGAGATGAGGTATTAGGCAGGCAGATAGATGGGGGAAGCTGTGAAGTCATGTGCCTGGTGTGTTCAAGGAGCAGTAGGTAACACAACATTGTAAAGCAACTATACTCCAATAATTTTTTTTTTCAATTAACAATGGGAAGCCAGCATGACTATTAAGAAAGGTTTCTTGTTCCCTCAGGCCTCTCAAACTGTTTTCTGAGATAACACAAAAGAATAAAAAACTAGATAAAGGAGATTTTTTTTTTTAAGTTGCAGCCAATTCAAAAAAGTGATCAAAATTTTTTTCTTGTGGTTCTTTTTGATAATCTGAGTCATTCTGTCTCAGAACAAAACCTTCTTGTAAGCAGAGACAATAATGAATGGGGTCTATCAAGTTCCAGTTAGCAATAACAAGTCTGTGAGCCAAACGTCAAGTATAACCTGCATTTACCACCTATTCATATTACAGTATTGTGCTGTGCTATACTGAGTTGCTCAGTGGTGTCTGACTCACTGCGACGCCATGGACAGTAGCCCACCAGGCTCCTTTGTCCATGAAATTCTTCCAGGCAAGAATACTGCAGTGGGTTGCCATTTCCTCTTCCAGGGGATCTTCCCAACCCAGGAAGATGTATGTCTCTTACATTGGCAGGCAGTTCTTTGCCACTAGTGCCATCTGGGAAGCCCACCTGGGTATTAGGATAAACCAAAGGAAATTGCCATTCTTTTAACTCAAAAATTGCTAAACATTGACAATTTTATATGGTTTAACCCATACCCCTTTTTGGTAACACTAAAATAACATGAAGTGTTTCATTTTTGGCTAAAAAGCAAGATGAATAAATATTAATAACAAAAAAAACCCCATGAAGTATATTGATTTTCAGAGATATAATTTGGTATTGTCATGTAGTTATCATTTGTCATGGAGTTTTAATTGTTTAATTTATGAAACATTTTTAAATTCATAAGTGTATGTTCCAAACACTTTCACATATCTTCTCACAGTTATGATTACTTCCAGTTCACATATAACAAGCCTGATGGGAGCAGAAGTTGAATTGTTTCCTCAAGACCACAGTTACTAGAATGCTGAGTCAGACTGGACTCTGTGTTTTTTTATTCTAAGCACAGTGTTCATTCCATTTACCATTATTACAATCTTTTGCTATCAATTAATCCAGAAATTGAAGGATATAAAAATTTAAAGACCCACATCTTACATTTAAGGAGTTGATAATCCAGCCAGGACAATGTTTTCTAAAGTGACTTCTGTGGAGTCCTAATCTGCAAGTGTGACAGTTAGTTTTATGCATTAGCTTTCCTGAGTCTATTCTGGGTATTTCTGTAAAGGTGTTTTTGACCGATTTAAATTAATGGATTTTGAGAAAAGCAGACTACTCTTCATAATGTGGTGGGCCTCATCCAATCAGTTGATGGCTGAATAGTACAAAAGTCTGATGTCCTCAAGCAAGAGGGAATTTAGAAGATTGCCTTAAGACTATTCTGCAGATTTTAGACTTGCCAGCCTCTATAATTGTGTGACCCGAATCCTTAAAATCAATAAATCTTATTACATATGTTACATATATATTATATATATATTTTATATCTCAATAGTTCTATTTCTCTAGAGAAAACTAATAGACCTGGGAAGCTCCATTATAACATGGTCTATATGTTTAGAAAGCACTAAACACTGCTATGTCCATTGGAAATATATACAGTTCCCATTAGTACACCAAAGCTCCAAGGATTTGTTTTATTTAAAACAGAGACTTTAACTGTAATGAAAATAAAAAGTGCCAGCAGCCTATGCATATAGTTCTAGTTTTTTAAAGAACACACTTTAGTAAATGTGGAACAACAAAGACAATCTGTATTAACTGGTACTACATGGAAAGACCTGCCAAGTGCTTTAGGAAAAGAACAGGGAAGAAAAAGTGCAGCACAGTCGTTAAAAGTGGACTCTTGTATCATATTGTGAGACCTCTGTGCTTCATTTTTATTGATAACATGGGATAATTTAATGCCTGTTGTAAGGATTAAATGATATAACACATGAAATATGCTTAGAAAAGTGATTCTTTTATAGGTTGATATTTGCTCTGAAAATTATAGCAAGCCTATGGATCCCAATGTGAAAGAATTTAGTCTTAAAAATGAGACTGTAGGAAAAAAAATGCATTTTAATGACCATGAAAAACAATGGCAGATTTTAAAATATAATTCTTTTAACCACTATAGATGGTAGTATTAAACACATTATTAAGATTCAGTTACATTGTCAACTAGAGTGTTGGTGAAAGACTGGCTAAAGGATCTTTGTTCCGTTCTGATGGATCTTAACTTCAAAACTTCTGTTGGCATCGTCTTTAAGGCAATTTTAGTGTATATATTTATCACAATGATTTACTTATATGCTTGTTAGCAATTTAAGAAAATGAATCTTACTCATCAAACAACCAGTGTTTGATTGATAAGGGCTCAATCAATGCTAAGTTAAACTTCTCTGGCCCTTTTAAGCTTGTGTTAGAAAAATGCTAAGAGCTTTGGCTACACTAAACTATGCTTAGACTTTAGAAGTAAGGGTGTAATAATATGATTTGTCCTGCCATATATTTGAATCTGAGAGAGAACAAATTCTGCTCACTTTTAATCTTCTTTTCTCTAGCTTCCCAGGTACCCTGTAAAGTGTCTGTAGTTTACAAGACACATGGACAGTAGACTAAAAAAAATTTAACTCACAACTAACTATATTATATTCAGGTGTGCAGACGAGTCATCATATCCTGGCTGATAGGGGAAAAAAAAATTAACCCAAAGTCTGCTGCTGCTGCTGCTGCTAAGTTGCTTCAGTTGTGTCCGACTCTGTGCGACCCCATAGACGGCAGCCCACCAGGCTCCCCCGTCCCTGGAATTCTCCAGGCAAGAACACTGGAGTGGGTAACCCAAAGTCTAATCCTGTTTAAAGCCGGTGTGCTCAGTAATGTCCAGCTCCTTGCAGTCCCATGGACTGTAATCTGCCAGGCTCCTCTGTCCATGAAATTTTCCAGACAAAAATACTGGAGTGGGTAGCCTTTTCCTACTCCAGGGGATCTTCCTACCCAGAGATCGAACCTATGTCCCTTGTGTCTCCTGCATTGGCAGGCAGATTCTTCACCACTAGGCCCATCTGGGAAACACAGTGTTCAGAAACTCTAGGATGAAAATATTTAGCTCTCATATAGCATCTTCCCTCTTTTTCTCTCTTGGTTGATGTCCAGGTTTGAAAGAAGAAGTGGAGTTTGTGACCTTGTGGGAAGAGATTCCTGACCTCCTATTTCTGTAAGAGTGTATGCTGCCTGGCAACTTCTGGCCTTGGCAGTAAATTCTTTTCTGCCTTTCACGAAACTGACCTATTCATCTCCAAACTTGAAATCTACCAGTGGTGAACTCAAGGTCCATTCATTTGGCTTAGCCACCTCAGCCTCTGAGTCTCTCACCACATCCTCCTTCTATCTGGCTGGCCCTGAAATCGTCTTCTACCCCATTGTGGGATTTCCTCTCCTACATGGCTAGCCCTGAGCTCAGGATTCAGGCCACGGGGAAATTGAGTAGTTCAGAAAAGCTAACTTCAGGGGTTCCATCTGCCTACCACTCTGCTCAGTGTCTATACTGAGCCCCACATTGGCTCAGGATAGCTTCCTCCCCAAGTTCCAAATGCAAGACCATCCCCCTTTACCCCATGTTATTTCCTCATGAACCTAATATGTTTTGGGCTGTCAGAGATATAAAAACTGATACATCTGCTCCTTCCACTCTTTCTTTTTCTCCTCCTTTCTGCATTCCACTGAGACCAAGAAGGAGCATCTTCTCTCCTTTTGAAACTTCCTCAGTGAAAACTCTATGTTTTGGCAGTCAAACCAGTCCCTGAATATGTTAAAGGGGAGATCAAGGAATTTAGATAATTGTTTCCTCAAATAATAACCTGTGGTAAAAGTTTAGTTGTCTTTGTGCAAAGTCCTATATTTGAACATCAAAACACCAGTCTTTCTTTTGGTATTTGATAAAAAAATGCAAAACATTGGTTTCTCCACTTCATCTGTATCCACATTTGGGCAAATCAGGATCATGGCTTGTGCTCAGAATAAGCAAAAGAGAAAAATCACATGCTTGTTAAAAAAAAAATTTGGGGGGAATTAAAGATATTTCTTGCTAAATGCGTTTTATGGGGGAGGTAGTTATTACTTTAAAATGATGCACACAGCACTTAGGGACATAAAAGATACTGGAAATGAGACAAGTAAAAGTTAAATATTCCTTGAATGTATTGTACCTTTCTAGGAAGACTTTAAAATCTTTTCTCACTTTTTTTCACACACAAAAAAACTAATTTTGAAATAATTATAGACTCACAAGAAGTTAAAAAAATAGTGCAGGAGTCCAGTATATTCTTTACCCAGCTTCTCCCAGTGGTAACATCTTATACGACTAGGGTGAAATATCAAAACCAGGAAATGCCATTGTATGATACTGTTAACTAGCCCAATCTTATTCAGATTTCACCAGTTCTCACATGTATTCTTAAAACATTACTTATTTATGTTTACACAATCCCATTCTTCTATTTAACCCTGAGAGAAGGTGCAGATGAAGCAAGTGAGGTTCAGAGAATTTAGATGCTGCCCTCAGTCCAGTGTGATGTCCCCTCGGAAGAGCATATGGTAGCCAACAGGATGAAACCAACTGGTTTTAAGGGCCCTGCCCGGAAATGTTTTCCTTCTGGAATCTGAACTAGTCCAATCAGAGATTTGCTAAATTCACCTGAATCTTTGTGCCCCTTTTGAATTGTATGTATTCTTAAGAGATTAGCTCACTCAATTCTTTATTTTTTTTAGGATCTCAAGAAATGATAGATGATTGAGATGTGGGTAAAGTTTGGAGGATAAGATGTTGATGATAACAGGGATGGGGGAGGACAAGCAAAGAGGGAGTTGGGGGCTATCCAGGGCTAAGATACTCTCCTCCTTCACAGATATGTTACAGGAAAGTTATATTCATTAGGTATGTCTGGAGTAACCATGGACTGTGGCCACCACAGACAGGGTGAGTAACATAGATTTTGAGACTCAGCAGCAAATGATAAAGTCAGCTATTAAAATCTAAAATTGTAATTGTCTTTATTTGAAAATAAGAATAACTTACATAATATGTGAGCATAAAACTTGAAACTACCCAAAACAGCAAGGATCAAAGTGGAAGAATTACAAGCTTATGTTTCAAAAAGCAATTAGGGAAAAACAGCACAGCATACCATAAGGCTGGAAACCAGTGGTCTGGAGGTTTTAGTATTGCCAACGAGTAGAAAATGTTTCCATAGAATTTCATTAACTAAGTAGAGTCAGAGTGACTCAAGACATGTCTGGAGTTTAGACTTCTTTGATGGAAACTTCGTAGGCTGCGTTTTCCTCTTTCCCCACTCTGACTTTACAAGCCAGAGCCCACATACTTGGAAACAGTAACTGGGCGATTACTAAATGGTTGCTGAGTGATGGTGTAAATAGTTGGAAAAAGTTTGAATTTGGATTTATGACAGCTATCAAGGTAAGTTGGCCTAACTTCATGTTATATATAGTTTATACACTAATAGGACACGTGAATGTCAAAGGAAAGTCAAAGTTTGCTGTGTTTTTCCAATGAAAAATGCATCTTGATTAGCCAAGTGTGTTGTACAAGTATAGACAAAAAAACTTTTTTAGGTTTCTAAGATAGTTTTCTTACAAAACACTTCACATTGGGAGACTCCATGTGTTCTCAGAAACCACTGGAATGTGCTTTCTGAGAGGGTACACAGAAGGCTCTCACGTAGAGGGAACTTAAGTCAAGGGGCCCCAGTCCTGTCACCAAGGGCTCCAGGGTTGGCTGGCTCTTTCTTGTCAGAAGCCAAAGCTTGGAACAAGGACAGACTGAGAGCAGACTGAGAGCAGTCAATATGAATTGACTTTCATATTGTATGTTTATTCATATATGTTTATGAATATATGAAGATTTTGTATATTTATCCATCTGGTGGAAATATTCTCTTAGCTACAAAATTTCACTACCTTCACCACCACTACACATACATACCTGTTTATTGGGTGAATATTTTGATAAACTGCCTGAAATGGAACGTAAAACACTCACAAACTGGACTTAATTGGTGCTAAGTAGTTATTGTTCTGTTTTTTTATTTCAGTGGGAAGGGCTTTTGATGGTGGAGGATATTGCTTGGAACAACCCAAAAGCTGGATTTAAGACAGTAGAGTAGATTTTTTTGACTGACAGACAACCGAAGGGAGTGTTGGGGACAAGGAGTGAAGATGAAATTTTGCCAAGTTTTTTTTGATATGTGATTTCCTTTCTTCATTTCCCCTAGAAATCTTCAGTAAAATTAATATTACTTATGATTGAAATTTAGTGTTGAATTTTTGGGGGAATGCAGTAAAGAGTTGAGTTTAGTTTCAGAGTAGGCCCAGGGTAAGAACAGAAGCCACCACAGAATTTGAGGCATATCTGGGTTACTTAGACTTTCAGGCAGTGATTCATCTCTTTATTGAAAATGTTATTATGACTATTAGGTTATCTGCTATTAATACTTTTCCTTAAACTTAAAATATTGAAGCAAAGAAGGACTACTTTCTTAGGTGAGAAAGTACATTCTTTCATATATGCTTTATGAATCTATCTGCATGTTGCTAATAAAAATTTAAACACTTGTTAAACTCTGAGTGGAGAATTAGGAGCCATTTTGCAAATGGGTATTTTGGACCATCCAGTTAACAGGGAAACTTCAGGTGTAATGCTGCTGCTGCTGGTGCTAAGTCACTTCAGTCGTGTCTGACTCTGTGCGACCCCAGGTGTAAAGGGACATGAATTAATAAACACTTTCATTGAATTTAATATTATCTTAAAAACTAAAAATGACTTTAATTTTACTTGTTATAAATCTATAAATGCTATAAATGTTATGTCTAATGCTAAGTCACTTCAGTCGTGTCTGACTCTAAGCGACCCCATGGACTGCAGCCTACCAGGCTCTTCCGTCCATAGGATTTTCCAGGCAAGAGTACTGGAGTGGGGTGCCATTGCCTTCTCCTATAAGTCTATAAATCTATAAATGTAAACAAAGAAATACAGACAAGCAAAAGAAATAATGCATGATACTGCCATATTTAGAAAAGATAACCAACAAGAACCTACGTATAGCACAGGGAACTCTGCTCAGTGTTATGTGGCAGCTTGGATGGGAGGGAAGTTTGGGGGAGAGTGGATCCATGTATATGTAGGGCTGAGTCCCTTTGCTGTTCACCTGAAACTATCACAACATTGTTAATCAGCTATACTCCAATACAAAATAAATACTGTAAAAGAGATAATACATGCAATTTTACCAAGCAGAGCAAATGGCTGCTAATATCTGGTTGCATATCCTTCTAGTGCTGCTTGTATTAGGCTGTATTCTGTATATTGATTATTATTTGTCTCCCATTGTATGTGAGCTGAGTGCTCTACATACAATGTTTTATTACTTCTCTTTCTATACTATGAAATAAATGTGATTTTACACAAGTGGAAACATTTGACTCTTCTCAGGGGTAGAAAGCAACCCTTTAGGAAGTTTTCCAAAGAGCAGTCTAATTCTTTATGGTCTGCTGCTTCTGCTGCTGCTGTGTTGCTTCAGTCATGTTCGACTCTGTGCGACCCCATAGACGGCAGCCCACCAGGCTCCCCCGTCCCTGGGATTCTCCAGGCAAGAACACTGGAGTGGGTTGCCACTTCCTTGTCCAATGCATGAAAGTGAAAAGTGAAAGTGAAGTCACTCAGTCGTGTCCAACTCTTAGTGACCCCATGGACTGCAGCCTACCAGGCTCCTCCGTCATGGGATTCGCCAGGCAAGAGCACTGGAGTGGGTGCCACTGCCTTCTCCTGTTTATGGCCTGTGGCACACTAAATAGGTAGGCTTACTTGTCACTTGTGCTGTAGTGCTCACCATAACCCTCGCTGCCCAGAAAATGGCCTAAGTCGAAGAATTCCACTAGGAGACTTCAGGAATACAAAGAAATTCAGACAAAACCAAACCTCCTAATTCACTGAGAATTCAGGAGTATTCAACATACAAAGAATTCTCTCTTTGTTAATTGGGACTGTAATATATGATAATATCTTCATTCAGTTCAGTCACTCAGTCATGTCCGACTCTTTGTGACCCCATGAACTGTAGCACGCCAGGCCTCCCTGTCCATCACCAACTCCCGGAGACCACCCAAACCCATGTCCATAGAGTCAGTGATGCCATCCAACCATCTCATCCTCTATCATCTCCTTCTCCTCCTGCCCTCAATCTTTCCCAGCATCAGGATCTTTTCAAATGAGTCAGCTCTTCGCATCAGGTGGCCAAAGTACTGGAGTTTCAGCTTCAACATCAGTCCTACCAATGAACACCCAGGACTGATTTCCTTTAGGATGGAATGGTTGGATCTCCTTGTAGTCCAAGGGACTCTCAAGAGTCTTCTTAAACACCACAGTTCAAAAGTATCAATTCTTCGGTGCTCAGCTTTCTTCACAGTCCAACTCTCACATCCATACATGACTACTGGAAAAACCACAGCCTTAACTAGATGGACTTTTGTTGGCAAAGTAATGTCTCTGCCTTTCAATATGCTTTCTAGGTTGGTCATAACTTTCCTTCCAAGGAGTGTCTTTCAACTTCATGTCTGCAATCACCATCTGCAGTGATTTTGGAGCCCCCCAAAATAAAGTCTGCCACTGTTTCCACTGTTTCCCCACCTATTTGCCATGAAGTGATGGGACCAGAAGCCATGATCTTCGTTTTCTGACTGTTTAGTTTTAAGTCAACTTTTTCACTCTCCTCTTTCACTTTCATCAAGAGGCTCTCTAGTTCTTCTTCACTTTCTGCCATAAGGGTGGTGTCATCTGCATATCTGAGGTTATTGATATTTCTCCCAGCAATCTTGATTCCAGCTTGTGCTCCCTCCAGCCCAGTGTTTCTCATGATGTACTCTGCATAGAAGTTAAATAAGCAGGGTGACAATATACAGCCTTGACGGACTCCTTTTCCTATTTGGAACCAGTCTGTTGTTGCTTCCTGACCTGCATACAGGTTTCTCAAGAGGCAGGTCAGGTGGTCCGGTATTCCCATCTCTTCCACAATTTTCCACAGTTTATTGTGATCCACACAGTCAAAGGCTTTGGCATAGTCAATAAAGCAGAAATAGATGTTTTTCTGAAACTCTCTTGCTTTTTCCATGATCCAGCAGATGTTGGCAATTTGATCTCTGGTTCCTCTGCCTTTTCTAAAACCAGCTTGAACATCAGGAAGTTCATGGTTCACATATTGCTGAAGTCTGGCTTGGAGAATTTTGAGCATTACTTTACTAGTGCGTGA
>NW_011494704.1:460930-480697 GCF_000754665.1 Bison bison bison
CTGCTGAGTTTTCCAAATTTGCTGGCATATTGAGTGTAGCACTTTCACGGCATCATCTTTCAGGATTTGAAATAGCTCAGCTGGAATTTCATCACCTCCACTAGCTTTGTTCATAATGATGCTTTCTAAGGCCCACATTCCAGGATGTCTGGCTCTAGGTGAATGATCACACCACTGTGATTATCTGGGTCATGAAGATCTTTTTTGTACAGTTCTTCTCTGTATTCTTGCCCCCTCTTCTTAATATCTTCTGCTTCTGTTGGGTCCCTACCATTTCTGTCCTTTATTGAGCCCATCTTTGCATGAAATGTTCCCTTGGTATCTCTAATTTTCTTGACGAGATCTCTAGTCTTTCCCATTCTATTGTTTTCCTCTATTTCTTTGCATTGAACACTGAGGAGGGCTTTTTTTATATCTCCTTGCCTCATACTTGATTCATTTTCAAATATGAAAGTGTTAGAATTTCCAAAGGAGGAGCTTGCTGCTGCTGCTAAGTCGCTTCAGTCGTGTCTGACTCTGTGCGACGCCACAGACAGCAGCCCACCAGGCTCCCCCATCCCTGGGATTCTCCAGGCAAGAACACTGGAGTGGGTTGCCATTTCCTTCTCCAACACATGAAAGTGAAAAGTGAAAGTGAAGTCGCTCAGTTGTGTCCATCCCAAATACTCAAGTCGGTGTGTTTGAACCTTGTATATGTTTCGAGATATTTGTTAACACAGCATTGCCATAATCAATGCTGAGATAGTTATGGTTAAGAAATGAACATAGCGACAACTTCATGATGAATATAGAGATAACATGATGATGGGAAAATATCTCATGCTACAAAAAGTATATAACACTTTTTAGCTTTAGAAAGCAATGCATTCTTTTACTATGTTTAAATTTCATAACAGACAGTCTGTACATTGGGTAAACATGAAAACTTTTTTGCAAATGAAATTGTTAAAGCAAACTCTATGAAATATGAGTCACCTTCCAGACTTCCAAGAAACTAACACTCCTGGATTTCTATACACGTGGTGATTCACTCTTCCAGGATATTCAAGCAGATGTTCTAGAAGGTGGGTGGCAAAAAAGAGAAGCTAAGAGCAAGAATAACAATTAAAGAGTAGAATGGGTCTTATTTTACACATATGGGTTTCTCCTCTGAATGTATATTCTTGGTATCTTCACCCATTTTTAAAATATTTTGCTTTTTTTCATTTCTGCTCTATGATCTGTGATAATTTACTTTGAGATGGAGGTTATCAAAAACAATGGGATCACTGAGGGGCTGAATCTTTTTACTTGGCTAATTTTTTCTTTTCAGGTGCCTGGAAATTTGCCTTTAAGAAGCACTATTTAAAACCACATAGAACAGTCTTATGGACTCTGTGGGAGAGGGAGAGGGTGGGAAGATTTGGGAGAATGGCAATGAAACATGTAAAATATTATGTAGGAAACGAGTTGCCAGTCCAGGTTCGATGCACGATGCTGGATGCTTGGGGCTGGTGCACTGGGACGGCCCAGAGGGATGGTATGGGGAGGGAGGAGGGAGGAGGGTTCGGGATGGGGAACACATGTATACCTGTGGCGGATTCATTTTGATATTTGGCAAAACTAATACAATTATGTAAAGTTTAAAAATAAAATAAAATTAGAAAAAAAAAAATAAAACCACTTAACCATACAGGATTGATGCTTTTGAACTGTGGTGTTGGAGAAGACTCTTGAGAGTCCCTTGGACTGCAAGGAGATCCAACCAGTCCATTCTGAAGGAGATCTGGGATTTCTTTGGAAGGAATGATGCTAAAGCTGAAACTCCAGTACTTTGGCCACCTCATGCAAAGAGTTGACTCATTGGAAAAGACTCTGATGCTGGAAGGGATTGGGGGCAGGAGGAGAAGGGGATGACAGAGGATGACATGGCTGGATGGCATCACTGACTCGATGGACGTGAGTCTGAGTGAACTTCGGGAGTTGGTGATGGACAGGGAGGCCTAGTGTGCTGCGATTCATGGGGTCGAAAAGAGTTGGACACGAATGAGCGACTGAACTGAACTGAACCATACCTGAAGGGCTTCCCTGGTGCCTCAGACAGTTAAGAATCTGCCTGCAATGCAGGAGACCTGAATTTGATCCCTGGGTCAGGAAGATCCCCTGAAGAAGAAGGGAATGGCTACCCACTCCAGTTTTATGGCCTGGAGAATTCTATAGACAGAGAAGCCTGGCGGGCTACAGTCCATGGGGTGGCAAAGAGAATCGGACATGACTGAGCAACTAACACACACAATCATACTTGAAGCGTTTCTTTATAAAATGTACATGGGACATGGAATTCTATGGATAGGGAAGCCTGGCTTGCTGCAGTCCATGGGGTTGCAAACAGTTGGACACGACTGAGTGAATGAACCAAAGCAAAACTGGATATAAAGATCTGTAACTCAAGAAGAGAACTCTAGGTTCCTGATTTGTGAGTCATCAGCCCATTGTTTTCAGTTTTATCTGTGGAAATGATCACGCATTAGAGTGATAAAGGGGTCAGAATGTTTAAGGGGAAGAGGAGCAGAGATGAAGACATGCAATAGAATGTGGAGAATCAAAGAGAAGGGAACTTTAAAGAGAAAAGATGTGACTTCTCCTTTTAGGCAATAAGAAGGACAAGCTAACCAGACAATATCATTGCTAAGCAACACCTAGATGTGTTGAATAAGTTACAACAAGCATGCTTTGTTTTAGTCTGTTTTTTTTTAGTCATGCCGTGAAGCTTGCATGTTCTTAGTTTCTTGACCAGTGATTGAACCTTGGCTCTAAGCAGTGAAAGCGTGGAATCCTAGCCACTGGATTGCCAGGAAATTCCCTAAACATGCTTTAAATATGTAGCCAAACTTGTAAAAATTAAGCGGTGTATCCCTAGGGCCCAAACATAAGAGACAACTCAACACCTGAGTGGTGAAGGTGTGAGCTCGTGCTGCAGCAGCCCTGGGTGGGTTTACCCATCTTAGAGTGAGGGGCTTAGCTTTACTGAAGGAGCAGGAGATGAGATCTTGTAGTTAAAAATTTTTTAAATGACATGGATATTCATAAAAAGGCAAGAATAAACAAATAGTAACGGGTGTATAATACAACAATCCTACTAAAATGCAGTTACAGTGAGCTATGACTACATGATCAGCATAGAAAAATCTCAAAAGCAATGTTGAAAGAACAAAGAATGCTTCAGAATAATACTCCAGAATTCCATTTAAAGGAAATTTTAAGAATACAAAAGATTAAAGAGCATTGATATAAGTAATAAAAGCAGTAATTCACATTTAATGTAGTCCATGTTAGTGGTTACTTCTAGTGAGGGAGAGAGAAAGGGTCAAGGAGAGGTATGTGAGAGCTTCCATGGTATTTTTAGTGTTGTATTTCTTTAATAAAGTGAAAAAAATAAGGTAAAGTTGTTAAGATTTGTGAAAGCTAGGTGGTTAGGATATGGGGCCTGGTGTATGCTTGAAATGTCTTAATATAATGTGTTAGTGAATAAGTGAAAAAATTGAGATATCCTCTGTAAGCTGGAGAAGCCAGAGGGAATGAAAACGATCTCAGAGTGCAGGTGTGTGCGTGGATGCACACGTGCACCTATGTACGTGTGTGTTTCTGCTGAGAGACTGCGGGTGTTTTGGTAAGTCATGTGTAAGGCATCAAGCGGGTTCACTTACATAGGTGAATATACATATAAATGAATGAAAGGTGGCCTTAGCTTTCGCTGTCAGCTACAGAGAGAAAAGAAGCCAGAAGATTTGTGATGTGGTGAAATTTAAAAAATAGATCTGAGTGGCAGAGACCAAATAGATGGATAGATAGACACATAGGGAGGCAGGTTTTGAGTTTCAAAGGTGAGTTCACCAGATGGTTGAATTAAAAATACATTAAATATTGTGGTATGTGCCTGTGTTTGTGTGTATCTAAATGTTTAGGTATCTATATAACAATCTGTAACTTTTAACGTAGCAGCACACTCCCTTACATCTTCCTTAGATTCAATGTCTGCTGCCAGTGTCTGCGGGCACATGGCTAGGATGGAGGAGGAAAGTAGAAGTCATGCACTATGCCCTGCCTCTGCTGTTTATCTAGCTGAGTACCCACAAAAAGCCACTTAGCCTTTCTAAGCCTCAGCACCTTCCTAAGGGGTTGTCTTGGGACTGTGAAGTGTGAAAGTGTTAGTTGCTTAGTCACATCAGACTCTTTGCGACTCCATGGACTGTAGCCCACCAGGCTCCTCTGTCCATGGGATTCTCCAGGCAAGAATACTGGAGTATTTCCTCCTCCAGGGGTTCTTCCCAACTCAGGGATCAAACCTGTGTCTCCTGAGTCTCTTGCACTGGCAGGCAGATTCTTTACCACTGAGCCACCTGGGAAGTCTATTCAACTATATGGAGGACAGTAAAATAAGAGAAATTTTAATTTTTATATGAAATGATCTATTGCTAAATTAAAAGCAAGTTGTAAAACCATGTGCAGAATTTGACACACTTTTCTTAAAAAGTTAACTTATATATGTCTATATTGAATAGAAAAGGCTTGGAAGAATCAGCACAAAATTATTAATGATAATTATCTCTGGATAGTGGTATTTTGAGTTACTTTACTTATTTTCTTTTTGTTGACCTATATATCTAAACTTTCTTCACTGATCACAAATAGAATGCATAAAGGCAAAAAAGGATAAAAATACTTCAAAGAGGCATTTTATCACTTTGATTAGCTTTATATCATCAAATTATTTGGGGGAAAATGTTTCCATGCATTCCATGAGGGCTATAGGGGAAGAAAAGCTTTATTCTATCATCCTAGGGTCTGTGGACTGAAACTGATAAAAGAGTCACAGGAGAAAAGCAGAAAAATTTTATTTAATATTTTCATGTGTTCATGAGTGTCTTCAAAAGGAAAATGACAGGGACTTCCCTGGCAGTCCAGCAGTTAAGACTCTGCACTTCTACAGCAGGAGATGTAGGTTCAATCCCTGATCAGGGAAGTAAAATGTTTCATGCTTTGGGGTATGGCCAAAAAAATAAATAAATAATGATAAATTGTGGGAATGTGATAAGACAAAGGGATTTGGGGGAGGGCATCAAATTGTGAGACCGTTAAAAAATATGGAAGTGAAAGTGTTATTCACACAGTTGTGTCTGACTCTGTGACCCTATGGACTGTAGCCCACTAGGCTCTTCTGTCCATGGGATTCCCCAGGCAATAATACTGGAGTAAAGTTGCCATTTCCTTCTTCAGGGGATCTTCCCGACCCGGAGGGCATACCCGGGTCTCCTGCACTGCAGGCAGATTCTTTGCTGTCTGAGCCACCAAGGAAGCCTGTAATAGAAAATTCAGTAGGTTTGGTTGATACATCAGTCTCTGATGATGAGCGTGTTCTCCTCCTGGTGCAGGGTGGGCACCTCCATCATGGGAAATTTTATGCTGTGCTTTTAGACAGAAAGAGAAGATCAGAGGGCCTCATCTGTACCTGCTGCTTCTCAAGTACTTTCAATTCAAAATCATCAGTATGTCAAAGAGGCATACCTTGAGGTGGCATATTCTGAACCCCTTCAGGGCCGTCATTGGCCTTAGGAAGGCCATATTTTTCCCCTGATGTGACTGTTGAGGGTCACATGCCTGTGGGTTATGTGAAGGCTGATGGGGAAAACAGGAGAGCCAAGAAGTGGTACAATGGACACGCACTCCTCCCCACCTCCCTGTCATTCCTCCCCACAGTATTCTCAATGGGAAAGATGATCGCTATTGCACAAGGTCAAAAGTGCTTTACCATCCAAGGTCTCAGGAGGGAAAAAGGAAAGAACAATCTTTATCTTAACCTGTAATCAATGGTGAGCTCTCCAAGCCACAATGCCTCCCTTTTACTAAGCTAATTATCTTGGTTGAAAGAGTATCTTTGAGCTACTCCCAATGGACAGGTCTCACTGATGAGGAGCGGATTTGGAAACTTGGCTAACAACTCCCAGGGGGAGCTGCAAACAGGTCTCCTAAGGCTGTTCACAGGCTTTTTCTGGCAGATTCCCAAAGCCTAGAAACCTAAAAAGTAAAAATAAAAATGAACAGAAGAAGATTTGATTCTTTTTCTCGGGGCTTAGGCAGCCAGCCTGGAACTCTTCTCCCAAGCCAAGGCTGGGGGTGAACCCACTGGAATGACTGATCATACATGTGATATTCTCTGGTCCTCTTGCCAAGGGGTTCTTTTTGATTCTAATGGTCAGAGATTCTAGGCTTCACTAACTCACTGCCTGCCTGGGATTTTCCTTTTCATTAGTACACTGCTCATTAGATTCAGGCGTCCAAAGACCCAGCCTACGTGGAAGAAACTAGGCAGAGAGAGGCATTTTAGGGCAACAGTCAAGGATTAGGGCTCTGAGCCTGTTACCACGGACCAGCCAGTTGTTTAAGCAGAGTTTCAAAGCCTCATTCTCTGTGAAATGGGAGTAAAAACAGAACTTATTTCAAGAGGTCACTGTGCTGTACTTAGTCACTCAGTTGGACTCTTTTCGACCTCATGCACTGTCGAACCCACCAGGCTCCTCTGTCCACGGGGATTCTCCATGCAAGAATACTGGAGTGAGTTGCCATGCCCTTCTCCAGGGGATCTTCCCAACCCAGGGATCGAACCCAGGTCTTCCACATTGCAGGCAAATTCTTTACCATCTGAACCACCAGGGAAGCCAAGGGAATCCCCTTCTCCAGGGGATCTTCCTGATCCAGGAATCCTACCAGGGTCTCCTGCAATGCAGACAGATTCTTTACCATCTGAGCCACCAGGGAAGACCAAGAGGATTAAATTTAATTGTGTCCTTAAATGCCTGGCATATAATGAGGATTTAATAAACTCAGCATTAGCAAAGAATAGCTGTGAGGGAGTTCGGGATTGTCCTGATTCTGGTTTGAGAGGTGATAGAAGGTCAGACTGGAGTGAGTTTATGACCGGAATCCTTCCCACTGGGGAACGTGACCATCCCACCTCCTCCGGTGGAGCCTTCTAGGCAGTTATTTCTTCAGGTAAAAGTACTTCTTTCTATTCCCAAACCCCAAATTCCCAAAGCATCCTCTTTCAAACAGCACTGCTATTGCCTGAAGGTGATGTTTTGGGTGTCTGTTTTCTTGACTAGTTCTTAAAATGTATGCTTATAAATCTATGTTCTTTAACCACAGAACTTCAGAGGTGCAGAAATCTGCTGGGAACATTACCAGAGAAAAAGAATATTTCTTCTAATGCTGTCAGTTTCCTGGTAAAGGGAATACCAGAAAGCTCAGAATATTTAGGTTATTTGAGATAGCAGGAAAAAATGAGCTATTAAATACTAAAAATAAAGAAAAACCATTGAATCTACTTAAACTGATCGCTGCAGCTGGCAGCAGTTCATTGCAAGACAGTTTCAAAATGTGATAGCTTTCAAAGAACCTTTTCATATATTTTGAGCTTTCCCTGAAAGGATTCCTTTTTCTGTGAACATTGCTATTTAGGAGGGTTTCTATAAACAAAAATGAATTTGAAGGTAAGCAAGGTTTTTAAAGGAATAGAAGCCTGATTGAGAAATAAATATTTATTGAACTGGAGAAATTCAGCTGACTTTCCCATCCAGGCATACTGATTTTTCTCATTTTCAAAGCAGATTCCATGTTTTAAAGTCCCATTTAGGAAATCTGCCAACAGTTCCTTGGGCACAGGCTCATGGCTACCTGTCTATAGTTTTCTGTGAGATTGGGCTGCTACTGTTATGTTTTAGGCTGCACACAAAAGCTCTGTCCTTTCAGATTCCAAAGTCACTTCTGATGGCTGGAGTGGTTTCTCTACCTTTGTTGGTTTTGTTTAATAGCTCAGTCATGTCCAATTCTTTGCTACCCCATGGACTGTAGCCCACCAAGCTCCTCTGTCCATGGGATTTCCCAGGCAAAAATACTGGAGTGGGTTGCCATTACCTACTCCAGGGGATCTTCCCCACCTGGGGATCACACCTAGGTCTCCTGCTTTGGCAAGCAGATTCTTTACCACTGAGCCACCAGGGAAGCTCTTCTCGGTTAAGCATTTGCCCTTCAGGCTAAAATGCTATTTTTGTTTGCTTTTTTTCCCTGTTAAGAATCTTCACTGACTTTAGCTGCTTGGAACTTTTACAGACGATGAGAATCTGTTACTACAAAAGCAGTAACTCAAAGCCCTGGAAGATGAGACTGGATGTACAGAAGTGATGACTTTCAGTATTCCCAACATGCTTGGGAAGAGATGTTAGTTGCATGTGTGCCTCGGGGATCAGGCACTTTAATGCTAAATATGAAGATTAAGTGAATAAGGCCCCGGGGAAATGCCTGACTCAGAGATGGGCCACAAATGTTCTGCTTTTCCCCTCCAATTCCATTCACCCTGCAGCACCCTCCCTAGTATAAAGCAGCTATTATGTGTGCCTGAACACTCTTTTCTCTCAGGGCAAACACCTGAAATTTTCTTTTCAATTGCTCCTATAGATATGAGTTGCTGTGCCCTGGTAGCTCAGCTGGTAAAGAATCCACCTGCAAAGCAGGAGGCCCCGGTTGGATTCCTGGGTCAGGAAGTTCCCCTGGAGAAGGGACAGGCTATGCACTCCAGTATTTTGGGGCTTTCCTGGTGGCTCAGACAGTAAAGAATCCGCCTGAAATGCAGAAAACCTGGGTTAGATCCCTGGCTCGAGAAGATCCCCTGGAGGAGGGCATGGCAATCCTCTCCAGTATTCTTGCCTGGAGAATCCCCATGGACAAGGGAGCCTGGCGGGCTATAATCCATGGGGTCTCAAAGAGTTGAACGTGACTGAGTGACTAAGCACAGCACACACCCCCCTGCCTCAGTATCTTTGTAGTTTCCTTGGATTAACAATTTCCTTCCATTTCAGTTGTGGTGGCTTAAAATGAACTCAGTACCCAGCTGAGGTGACCTCCACAGGAGGTGGCCTTTCTATCCTCTCTGAGCACGATTTCTTTCACAAGACAGATCAAAGTCAGTTTCCTGGTTCACTCAGGGTGCTACTGAACTGCATCATGTCACAGTCTCCCTACACACTCCACCCTTCAGTCCACTATTAGTGTCCTGTGCAAGACTTTGTCAAATGCTTTTTGGAGATCCAGCTGTGCTCTGATTATGGCATTGCCTTTACTCAGCAGCTTCCAAAAAAAGAATTATTTATGAGGGTGGGGATTTTTCTTTTTTTCATTCAAAAGACATTTATTCACTTATGGGTTTGGGTGCTATAGAAACGCTTCATCCCGACTTTGCCTTTAAGTTGATTTTCTGATATACACATGAACTTCCATCTGTACTCATTTCTTACAGATAGATGATCATTTAGTTCATAGATCTATGAACTAAACCCATAAGTGATTACCTAAAGTCTGTTAATAAGTAAAATTTAACTCTTTTTCAAATAAATGAAATAACTTTTAAATCTGAAAAAAAAAAAAAAGACATTTATTGAGTGCCCAGACCATGATAAACACTCAGTAAGTGACTTTAGAATGAATTAATGAATTTGCACTTCGTGAATTATTTTGGCTTCTGTTACTCCTTCAGACTGATTTTTAACGTATATGTTTTCAAGTCAAACTTATGCGATTTACTCCCAGGTGGCACAGTGGTAAAGAATTTGCCTGCCAGTGCAGGAGACACGGGTTCAATTCCTGGATTGGGAAGATCCCCTGGAGAAGGAAATGGCAACCCATTCCAGTATTCTTGCCTGGAGAATCCCATGGAGAGAGGAGCCTGGCAGGCTATAGTCCAAGGGGTCACAAATTTAGACACAACAGAGCAACTGAGCATGCACACAACTAAAGCAGCTTTATTGTCCACTTCTGTCTCTCAGAAAATATATTTCAACTTGTTTGAAGTGGCTCAGAAATCTTAAAAGCAGTTTCCCTGGAGAAACTTTACTTTGGGGATAAACTGGTTCAGGGCACCATTCCTTTTTATCTCACAATCTCACGTGTCTTAGGCGTCTATGTCTTCCCACTGTTCCACAACTTGGTCTGAATTTCATTCTTTCCCCCCGCCGGCCAAAAAAAAGCCAAAAAACAAAATCAAAAAAATTTTTGTTCCTGCTTTCTCTCTATAATTCGTTAACATTTCACTATGTGCCATGAGAAACAAGCATGTTTTCTCTAGTTTTTTAACTTTGAATACTATTCATGAGACTATTATATTGTCCTTAGGTGCCTATGGCTTAAGAAATACTGTGTGTCTTTCTGCTGTTGTTACCTAGGTTGGGATGGAAAAAACTTTCCTCTACCCTTCTAGTTTCTTCTGGCTGCTCTAAGAATTAAATTGATATGAGACAGATTAACAGGAGAAAATCAAACAAAAGTTTAATAACATGCATATTGGGAGAGAAAAAACAAAAAAACCCCACCAAATTTGTTTGCCAGAATGGTAAATCCCCGTAATACATGTGTGTGTGTTAGTCACTCAGTTGTGTCCAACTCTTTGTGACCCCATGGACTGTAACCCATCAGGCTCCTCTGTCCATGGAATTCTCCAGGTAAGAATACTGAAGTGGGTTGCCACTTCCTTCTCCAAGGGATCTTCCCGACCCAGGGATTGAACCCAGGTCTTCTGCATTATAGGTAGATTCTTTGCCATCTGAGCCACCAGGAAAGCCTTCAGCTAAAGACAAAAGAGGATACTGGGATAGTGTTTTGGGGCCTTAAAGGGGAAGAAGGAAATTCACATGGAGATAGAGAAGTAAATGTTTGGTAAACAAATGTTTGCTGGGCCTACAGAGACAATAAGCCACAGAGAGAGATTTAACAAACAGGCTTCATTACATCTTCATTACATCTTCCATGTCTACCACACCTGGTTCAGACTACAGTATTACCATGGTGACAGCCCCCTTCCTGGAATAGGTCCTCTAGCTACATTAGGCAGTTGGGGGAAAGTCAGAGTTTTTTCCTAAGTCTTTTGGGCCTTGATTGTTTTCAAATAAAAATATTGTAATCAGTCATTCATTCAGTCAGTCAGTTCAGTTACTCAGTTGTGTCCAACTCTTTGCTACCTCATGGACTGCAGCACACCAGGCCTCCCTGTGCATCACCAACTCCTGGAGTTTGCTCAAACTCATGTCCATCAAGTCAGTGATGCCATCCAACCATCTCATCCTCTGGCATCCCCTTCTCCTCTTGCCTTCAATCTTTCCCAGCATCAGGGTCTTTTCAAATGAGTCAGCTCTTCGCATCAGGTGGCAAAAGTATTGGAGTTTCAGCTTCAGCATCAGTCCTTCCAATGAATATTCAGAACTGATTTCCTTTAGGATGGACTGGTTGGATCTCCTTGCAGTGCAAGGGACTTTCAAGAGTCTTCTCCAACACCACAGTTCAAAAGCATCAATTCTTCGGCGCTCAGCCTTCTTCACAGTCCAACTCTCACATCCATACATGACCACAGGAAAAACCATAGCTTTGACCATAGATGGACCTTTGTTGGCAAAGTAATGTCTCTGCTTTTTTAATGTATTGTCTAGGTTGGTCATAACTTTTCTTCCAAGGACTAAATGTCTTTTAATTTCATGGCTGCAGTCACCATCTGCAGTGATTTTGAAGCCCCCCAAAATAAAGTCTGTCATTGTTTCTCCACTGTTTCCCCATCTATTTGCCCTAAAGAGATGGGGCCAGATGCCATGATCTTAGTTTTCTGAACGTTGAGTTTTAAGCCAACTTTTTCACTCTCCTCTTTCATCAAGAGGCTTTCTAGTTCTTCACTTTCTGATATAAGGGTGGTGTCATCTGCATGTCTGAGGTTATTGATATTTCTCCCAGCAATCTTGACTCCAGTTTGTGCTTCCTCCAGCCCAATGTTCTCATGATGTATTCTGCACAGAAGTTAAATAAGCAGGGTGACAATATACAGCCTTGACGTACTCCTTTCCCTATTTGGAACCTGTTGTCGTTGTTTGGAACCTATTGTCTGTTGTTCAATAGACTGTTGAACAGTCTGTTGTTCCATGTCCAGTTCTAACTGTTGCTTCCTGACCTGCATACAGATTTCTCAAGAGGCAGGTCAGGTGGTTTGGTATTCTCATCTCTTTAAGAATTTTCCACAGTTTATTGTGATCCACACAGTCAAAGGCTTTGGCTTAGTCAATAAAGCAGAAGTAGATATTTTTCTAGAACTCCTGCTTTTTCAATGATCCACAGATGTTGGCAATTTGATCTCTGGTTCCTCTGCCTTTTCTAAATCCAGCTTGAACATCTGGGTCATTACTATACCTATAAAACCCATGTCACACTGAGTGCTTCATACATAATTTTTATATTGACACTATTTTTACATTATTATAGTAAGAGGAACTGAAACTTCAGAGTAAGTAGTAACTCATCTAACCAGGAAATGCAGTCAGCGTTAGAACTCAGATTTGCTTCCTCAGTGCCTCCACTCTTCAACTACATGACCTTGCCTACTGACTTCCATTTATCTATTTGAAAAATATTTATTGAGTGTGTATACCAAATGCCAGGCACAGTTCCAAATGCTTAGGATATGTGTATGCTCAGTCACTCAGTTGCATCCAACTCTTTGCGACCCTATGGACTGTAGCCTTCCAGGCTCCTCCGTTCATGGGATTCTCCAGGCAAAAATACTGGAGTGAGTTGCCATGCCCTCCTCCAGGGGATCTTCCTGACCCAGGATGGAACCCATGTCTCTTAAGTCTCTTGCATTAGAGGTTTCTTTACCACTGAGCTTACCTGGGAAGCACCACTTAGGATATATCAGTGAATAAAGACAAAACTTCCTTCCCTTTTGAGTTTTGGATTCCAATGGGAGAGACAGACAAAAGAAACAGTATTAATTTCAAATAAAGTTATATCCATGTTAACAAGTGCTAAGATCTGGGACAAAAAAAAAAAAAGGAGTCAGAGTCAGAGGAATCAGGAATTCCAGGCAGTGTGGGCCAGGGCAGGTTGCCATGTAAAACAGAGAGTGAATAGAGAGTGAATCTCACTGGAAAGGTTGCATTTGAGCCAAGATTTGAAGGTGAGGGATGAGGGAGCCATGCAAATCTCCAAGGAGAGGATTTCCAGGCAGGGGGAGCAGTGAGAGAAGAGGGATGAGTCTGGCCATCTGAGGACTGGCAAGGAGGTCAGGATGTTCAAGTGTAGGGAGTGAGGAACAGAGGCGCAGGAGGTTATGTCAGAGGGGAGACAAGGATCCATGTAGGGCTGTGAATTTAATGGGTGAGTAGGAGGCACTGGAATGTTTTAAGCAGAAGCAGGGTACATTCTGCCTTAACTTTGATCAGGGTCATTACATCATCCATATTGAGAATAGACTGTTTATGGGGAAAATATAGAAGGCGGGCCATTTAGGAGGTGTTGCTGGATTTACTATCACTTGTATTTTGACAGTCCAGATGTCAGTGGGAACAGTTGAGGGAATAAGTGGTCAGATTTTGCATGTATTAATATTCTGAAAATGGAGGCACAGATCTGCTAAAGGGTTAGACACAAGGATTGAAGTAGAAAGAAAAGTCAAGACGACACCAAAGTATTTGTCCCAAGCAACTGAAAGGATCAAGTTGACATTAACTAAAACAGAAAAGGTTAGGGGGTAAACAGGAGCCTAGTTTTGACCTTGAGTTTCAGACGTTGATTAGACAGCTAAACGCAGTAGTCGAGTAACTCTTTGGGTACTTCTCTGTCACTTTATACACATCACAGCACGGTTCATTGATAAAAGTTATTTACCACATAAATGATTTGAATTGTTGGTGAACTCTGGATATCTTTCCCTCATAATCCTTATGTGCTTTTACTTATGCCATTGGTGTGATTAATTGATTAGCACCTTCATTAGACTCTAAACTCCAGGAGGGCAGGGATCACCTTTGTTGATGCTCATTTAGTCATGCTATTTCCATAGCTTAGCCTAGTGCCTGGCAGGTGATAGGTTTCAAGGCAAATTTCAACCACCCAGTAAGTATTTGTTGAATGAATTGATATTTGTTAAAAGAATGAATTTAGGAGAGGGATTTTGATCTGCAAATATTTGGAAATAAGAGAAAAAAAATTAAAAAAAAATTTCAAATCTTACTACTGTGCTATTTTACTAGCTGTATCTACAACTTTCATTCAAGAATAAAAAAATAATCTTATCAGAAACTGTATTTGTCTTAAATGTGAGATTTCAAACAGTTTGAGGCATCAGGCTATGTGACTATTATAGTTTATACAATAATACATGTATATTAAATGCTTACATATCTAAGTATATAATTTAAAAAATACATGTATATGATCAATTGTTCTCTTCAAGTGAGATGACATGTCTGAAATGACAGTGTATTTCAAGGAAAAACATTAATAAGATTCACAGAAATTGCAAATAAGTAAATCAGAAGTATTCTAGAATGTACAAGCTTGTAAAGATTTACTTTATGTAAATGTGATGGATTCAAGTAGTTGGCCATGAAATAAGAGAATAGGGAAACAGTAGGGGAGAAATAGGTGGAGAATCTTTATGCAGAAACCATGGGAGTTTGGATACTTGGCACTCTGTGCTCCTGAGGGACCCAGCCATGAGGAAAGTAAACAATGTGTCCTTGGATTCACCAGTGTCCTCGGGGGAGCTTTTTCTGGAGTCTCAGAGCCACTCTTCTCTCTGTTGAGGTTGCAGAAAGGAATTTCTCCTAGTTGCCCCATCTCTTGGAGACCTTTCTGGATTTCTCATCCTTAGATGAGGAAGATGAAGTTAAATCCCAGAGGAGCAGGGCTGCGTGAGCTCCAGCAGGACAACGGGGTACCTGGGAGTATCCCAGTTCGTTTAGCTTATTTCCATGATTTTTCCTGGAGCACACCATTCTGACATTCTTGGTTGAAACTGGAGTCAGATATGGAAAAAGTGAGATAGCCTGTCTGTATCTATTTTTAAAGGATTTCAGGCCAATCAGTGGGGTTGTAAAATTTGAACAGCCCAAGATTTCCTAAGTTTTCCTGAGCTACACCCAGCTCTTAAAGGAGTATATCCCTCATCCATCAGAGATATCTATCAGGGAATAAACTAGATTAAATATCACAGATAGATCTAATGACACTAGTCTACATATTGCTTCCTAAGATCTGAGTATATTTTACTAGTTCTCCATGCTTTTCTCTGCAGAGTGAGTGAAAATGTGTGCCTTTGGCAGTGACACATAACAACACAGTGAAACTTTCTAAGCATCAATTTTTTCATCTATAAATGGCATAATACTAGATTATATCAGACATTTTTATGGAGTAATACATATAAAGAATATATACTTGTCACAGCATCTCATTAAAGAGGAAGTATTCTAAATAGTTGCTTTTAATACAGAGAAATTGTATGCAATATTACTGTGATGGGATTTAGACACTGGGGACACCTCGCAGTGGATGAGAGCCGGTTGTGTCCTTTCAGAATTCATCATTGCCTTTCCCATATTCTGTGGGTCATTATCTCACCTCAATATTCTTAGTGACATGGCTGAAAAATGCCTCTGCCTCTGATTGTGAGCCCTCCGGTATACTTCCTTTGATCTTGAATTAATTGACTAAAAACTCCACAGCAAACAAATCCCCACCAACTTCTGTAGCCATGTGGCTTCCTGCAACAATCATCCCCAGGTATTCTTCCTCTCCTCCTTCAAGTCTTTACTGAATTGTCACCTTCTCTGTGTGGACTTTCCTGGCCACTATGGTTAAAACTTCAGCCACATCTCTCTCCTTGCTTATTTTTATCTATAGTTTTGACCACTTACTAGTATACTAGATATTGTATTTATTTTCTGTGCTGCCTGCCTCCCCCCATGAAACTGTAAGTGACAGGAAGGCAGGGATTTGTCTCACTTAAAGTCACTGCTACATTCCCAGTGCCGGCCATGTAGCAGGCCCCCAATATCTCTTATACATGGATGGGTGTCCATAAAAAAGGGTGTAAGGATCTTGATGGTGGTGGTGATGGTAAAAGTAGAGATTCAGAGAGATTCAAATAGGTAGCAAAGTGGGAAGATTGACCATGAGGTGGGAAGAATAAGGGCCTGAGATGATCTGATGGGCCTGGTGAGATTAAACACATTTCTGACCTCCTAACTCTACATTAGAAGTAGATTAGATGTCTACTGACAACTCCTGGGCCAACTTGTCACTGATATTAAGTAAGAGAACAGTTTTTTGAAAACAGAACCCTGAAAACAATCCAGGAACCCAAGGGTCATGGGGTTGGAGGATATGACAGGCTGTCAGAGTGTGGACATGATAACCTAGGATGGTAGGAGAGCAGAAGTGAAGTGAAGTCGCTCAGTCGTGTCCGACTCTTTGTGACCCCATGGACAGTAGTCTACCAGGCTCTGCCGTTCATGGGATTTTCTAGGCAAGAATACTGGAGTGGGCTGCCATTTCCTTCTTCAGGGGATCTTCCCAACCCAAGGATCGAACCCCGGTCTCCGGCATTGCAGACAGACACTTTACCATCTGAGCCACCAGGGAAGCCCTCGGGAGAGCAGAGAGAACATTAAAAGGCAGCAGAAACCAGGGCAACCTGTGTACTTTCGTATTATAATCATCATTTTAAGCCAAAGCTGTGTGTATTCTTAGAGCTTTTCCATGTGTGCACTCCGTAACACCTTTTCCAGGGGTGCCTGGCTACTTACCCTGGAGTTTTTTGTTCCTGTTGACCTAGGGATGTTTGAAATTGTTCCACTTGCCTCATCAGATGCAGGAATTTGGTTTATCTACTTACTAGTTTCTGTCTTTTTTTAATCCAGATAATATCTGGATATCTAGGATAATGCTATCCTAAAGGGAGAATGCTGGCAGGGATAGGTTCAATAGAATGAGGCTTGCAAATAAATACACAAACTGATTTCAGAGGCCATAGTGCGCTCTGTGTGCACCCTCATTTGCCACAGTAATTTTAGATGCTCAGTGCCCTCATCTTGGAGAAGGCAATGGCACTCCACTCCAGTACTCTTGCCTGGAAAATCCCATGGACGGAGGAGCCTGGTAGGCTGCAGTCCATGGGGTCGCAGAGTCAGACATGACTGAAGCAACTTAGAGGCAGCAGCCCTCATCTTCTTTTGCTTCCTTTTCTATCAGAACTAGTTCCCGAAGTGTCATAGATCTTTCTCCATTAAGATATAAAAGCTAAATAAAACATATTCTTTTATCCTTCTCAATTATATTTTCATTTTGATAAATAAAGTACAGATATAGGTAAATAAGGACTTCCCGGTTCACGGGGTCACAGAGTTGGACACGACTGAGCGACTGAACTGAACTGAACTGAGCTGGAATACAGGAGACACAGGAGGTGCAGGTTCGATCCCTGGGTCAGTAAGATCCCCTGGAGGAGGGCATGGCAACACATTCCAGCATTCTTGCTTGGAAAATTCCATGGACAGACGAGCCTGACAGGCTACAGTTCATAGGGTCTCAACGAGTTGGATATGAATGAAGTGACTATGCATGCATGCATGCGCACACATAGGTAAATAAAAACCAATCAAAGGCATTCCTAACACGATATGTAATTTCAGCATTTCTGGTTGGTAGTGGATGCTGGCACCTGGAGGCTTTGGTTTCTGAAATCAGAGTCTTTGTCAGTGAACACAAAGATAAGATGCAGTCAGCCTTGCTTACACCTCCAGATCTTTGCTTCCTAAGGCTGAGGACCCTCAGGGTCCTGGAAAGATTGATCCATGTAGAGTAGGTATTACACTTTTAATTAGAGAATATAGAGACCATACAAGCTTGAGATTTCACTTTTCTGGAATTACCACTGATCAAGAAGAAATATAAATATTTAGTAAATCTTAGGTATAGAAAGCTAGCCAATTCATCATTTTGGGGGCCAGTTCCCATTGGTTACTCTGGTAAACTTTCTTTTTTTTTTTCTGACTTTCATCTTTATTTCTCCATAAGAAAATGTAAGCATCACAGCATTTCTTGATTGTTCCAGTACGTGTGATTTCAAATTTGCTCATGGCTTTTCTGAGAACTATTAGTGCACTCTCACCAACAGAGCTGTATTCCAAGAGTTGGAGACTAACAAGCATTAATCATGAAAAATACTTTCCAGTTGTAGTAATGAAGTCTGGTTTCTTTGGTTACTTAGCAAAAAGCAATAAGCAAGCCTATATTGATAAATGTGGGGCAGGCTTCCCCTTCTCTTCTTCCACCCTACTTCTCTCCCAGGAGACTGGTGTGGAGAAAATTGCTCTACCCGGGATAGCAACCTTCCTTGTGTTCAAACTCTCACACAGAGCTCCATCAGCTCACTCTCCAGGCACACAACTCAAGCTTCATCTGTGATCCTTGGGTATTGGGTTTACAGTTTCTACAGGAAGGCTGACTGAGGAAGGTGAGGCTGAGAACAGACACAGGCATTTGTGCCTTGGGCTAGGGCAGTGGTGGAGGCTGGATTTCTCTTTTTTGCCCTCTGGGAAGCTAGTGGTCTCCTTGACACCTACTGTCAGTACAAATCTTAGCTCTGGCATGAGAGTCATGCAAATTTTCACAAAGAGCAGAAAAGAGGAAAATGTCTGGACAGTGTTTCAACATTTTAAAATTTGTGCCCCCCTTGAAAAACAAATGAACAAAGTTGTCGTTGTTTAGTCGCTAAGTGGTCTGACTCTTTTGTGACTCCATGGACTGTAGCTTTCCAGACTTATCATGCATGGGATTTCCCAGTCAAGTATACTGGAGTGCACTGCCATTTCCTACTCCAGGGATCGAAACTGCGTCTCTTGCATTTATTGGCAGGCAGATACTTTACCACTGAGACACCAGGGAAACCCTTAAGTAAACAACTGTTGTTGTTCAGTCACTCAGTCGTGTCTGACTCTTTGAGACCCCATGGACTGCAGCACACCAGGCTTCCCTGTCCATCACCATCTCCTGGAGTTTGCTCAAAGTCATGTCCATTGAGTCGGTGATGCCATCCAACCAACTCATCCTCTGTCATTCCCTTCTCCTTCTGCCTTCAATCCTTCCTAGCATCAGGGTCTTTTCCTATGAGTCTGTTCACATCAGGTGGCCAAAGTATCGGAGCTTCAGCTTCAGCATCAGTCCTTCCAATGAATAAAATGAACAAAACATAACTTAAAATTTCAGAATAATCATTTTTATTTGATTTTCCAAGTGTAAAATTATATTTAAGTAGTCTTATATAATCCATGGAAGATTTCTGGTCTGAAGTATGGGTGATCTTGCCAGGGGTTATCCTGAGGCTTGGAGGTGGGGATTGGCAGGTAGAGACTTACTGGAATTGTCCACTTTCCTTCTCTACAGAGGGTTCAACTTTATAAAACCTCCTGACATTTTGGTTCTATTAGGAGTGTGTGAGATCCATCCAAGGGAATGAATTTGGCAGTTATCCCAATGACTTGATTAAGGGGAACAGTCAATTGGAATAATTCCATTTGATAAGCATATTTTCTTTCTTCCATTCTAGTTTGCCTGCTATTTATGGAATAAAGTGGATGGTTTCCAAATTTGAAGCTTGTGCATAGATCGGTTCTAATACTGGTGGAAAATTTAGAAACAGAACGCTTTGCAAGCCAGGTGATTATTTTTTAATGAGCTTATTTCCCATTGTAAGCTGATTATACACGTAGGAGAATCATTTCAAAATGCTGTTTCTTTAACAGGATGCTAGCTCTCAGAGACTTTTTTCTACTACTTCTTTCAGCCAAAGAATAGCTGAAAGTCAGCAAAATCTTTAGGTTTTCATGATAATAATATCTTTGTATTATTATGTCTAATTTT
>NW_011494704.1:480797-482320 GCF_000754665.1 Bison bison bison
TATAATTAAATAATAAAACATCCTTGGAAAGAAGGCAACAAGGGATATCAAGTTAGGGGAAAGAGGATCAGGGAATATCCACAATCTTCCTTATGAAAGGATATTTGCATGTTGCTTATTACCTGAAAACTGCTGTCATCTTGGAATTACAGACTCAAGGGAGTAAGAATAGTCCATGATGGGTCAAAAAGAAGTAATATTAACCAGCAAACAAGTCTTTAGAAGTGAAGTTCTTTATAATTGGGGGAGGGCAGAGGAAAGGCATGTCTATTTATCTCACTACAGACTTTATTTTTTTTAAATCACAGTGACTTTTACATTTAAACTCAAATTTTACTTTGAAATAAAAGGATAGTTTTTTTGCATAGAGTTCTATATATTTAGAAGTTTACTTTGGATCCTCAAACATGTCTACAAATTTACACTTTATCACCTCGGGATAGAATGTCCTTTGAAACAATTAAGAAAAACCAGTTTGCCTTCTCTGGGGTTATAACCCATAGATATTTTTTCAGAGTAAAAAAAGCCTGTTTTCAAACAGTCATGGTATGAAATTAGAAATGAACATTAATTTAAAACATACAATATTTACAAGTTATGTTTGCCAACACTTATTTAGTTTGAAACTAAAAAAGTAAAATCTTAGGAATTTTAGAGGATACAAACTGCCAACCCTAAAGAGACAAATTCACCCTTTAGGAATAAATAGTTCACCTTTGGTTTGTAACTACTCCATAGTAATTACAACAGAAACAGTATCACTGGCCCTAGAGGTCCCTTAAAATTTACAAAGTGTTTCAGGTTCAGAATCTTAATTAACATTTCAAACAGCATTTTTTGAGGTTATCAGATAGTATTATTACCCTCATTCTTAAAATGTGGAAGCCAGAACAGATAGAAGTTAAATAACTTCGCTAGGGTCATCCAGTCATTAGAGAAATGAGGACTTCAACAAAGATATTCTGATTTCCAAAGCCTTTTCTCACCACGAAATGATGTTAACCACCTTTAAAAACAGCTGCAGACTCTTCAAAACAATCATATTTGAGTGCAGTCTGCTTGAGATCCATGGATATTGGGCACAACCTAATCATACATGTCCCCTTCCCTTTCTCTAGACAAAAATCTTTTAATAAAATATCTGCAACTAACAGAGGAAGTTGTATGAGTAAATATATTCAGGAAGCAGATTTTCCAAACAGGTTAAATCCTGAGAAACAACCATTTTTAATAGCTTTTGTGTCTACTCTGGGCTCCACATAAACAGATGGACAACTAAGTACTTAGCATGTCTTTAGCATATTGTAGAAATGGTATCATGAAAAAGTATGTGAAATACTGAAGCAGTAATATAGGCATGGGCTTCTCTGGTGACTCAGTGGTAAAGAATCTGCCTGCCAATGCAGGAGACCGGTGTTCAATCTCTGGGTCAGGAAGATCCCCTGGAGAAGGAAATGGCAACCCACTCCAGTATTCTTGCCTGGAAAATTCCATGGACAGAGGAGCCTGGTGGGCTGTGCAGT
>NW_011494704.1:482420-489118 GCF_000754665.1 Bison bison bison
AGAATCTGCCTGCCAATGCAGGAGACCGGTGTTCAATCTCTGGGTCAGGAAGATCCCCTGGAGAAGGAAATGGCAACCCACTCCAGTATTCTTGCCTGGAAAATTCCATGGACAGAGGAGCCTGGTGGGCTGTCCATGGGGTTGCAAAAGAGTCAGACAACAGCTAAGGAGACTTAGCAATTAGACAACAGTACAAGCATCCTGACTCAGCAATGACTTTTCCTTCTGTTTCTTCAAAATGTGATGTGTAGTTTCATCCTCTTCGCAGAGATGATCAGAATGATTAAATAACAATTTTTTGATATGATATGTCTACATTCTGCTTTGGGTCCATGCCTGCCACTCCAAAAGAATTTGTCTTTCTACCTTTCAAAACTACCTGTTCTCTGATGGAAAACAGGACTACAGAATGATCTCACTCTTCCTTTTTTTTTTGGCAAACCTTGGACTTTTTATTTTGTATTGGGGTATAGCCAGTTAACAATGTTGTGATAGTTTCAGGTGAACAGGAAAGTGATTCGACCATACATATACATGAATCCCTTCTCCCCTCAAACCTTATGTCCTTCCAGGTTGGCACATAACATTGAGTAGAGTTCCATGTGCTATCCAGTAGGTCCTTGTTAGTTATCCATTTTAAATATAGTAGTGTGCACATGACCTTCCCAAACTCCCTATCACATTCACCTTACTCTTTCTTTTTAAAGGCTAGTACTCCCACCTTGAGGATGATGCTGATCAGGGCCTTGAGAGAAAACACAAGTCCACCCCAGGAAGTCACTTCCTCTGCTATCTGCCTGCAAGACCGATAACTAGTCATGACTTGGGGACATGATATCCAGCTGGGGAGGTGCTGGACCCACTAGGGAAGGACAGGGACTGAACAGATGAAATATAGAATCTAGTCAATGTATGCAGGCAGTCTCTAGGAGAGAACTGTTGGGAGTATGCCAGATCAAGTGAAATGGAATATAATGCATGATATTTGATATAATAAAATATAAGTTTATCAATACAGGGATCCCACTCTCTTGACACAGGATTTAATGCTGGTCCAAAATCACTGCAGATGGTGACTGCAGCCATGAAATTAAAAGACGCTTACTCCTTGGACGGAAAGTTATGACCAACCTAGAGAGCATATTCAAAAGCAGAGACATTACTTTGCCAAAAAAGGTCCGTCTAGTCAAGGCTATGGTTTTTCCTGTGGTCATGTATGGATGTGAGAGTTGGACTGTGAAGAAAGCTGAGTGCTGAAGAATTGATGCTTTTGAATTGTGGTGTTGGAGAAGACTCTTGAGAGTCCCTTGGACTGCAAGGAGATCCAACCAGTCCATCCTAAAGGAGATCAGTCCTGGGTGTTCTTTGGAAGAAATGATGCTAAAGCTGAAACTTCAGTACTTTGGCCACCTCATGCGAAGAGTTGACTCATTGGAAAAGACTCTGATGCTGGGAGGGATTGGGGGCAGGAGGAAAAGGGGACGACAGAGGATGAGATGGCTGGATGGCATCACTGACTCAATGGACATGGGTTTGGGTGGACTCCGGGAATTGGGGATGGACAGGGAGGTCTGGCGTGCTGCAATTCATGGGGTCACAAAGGGTCAGACACGACTGAGCGACTGAACTGAACTGAACTGAGGGTCCACTGAGGATGATGCTAATATATTGCTGGATTGACTTCAGAAACTTTGGGGAAATAATGGCTCACTCTTATTGAAGTAGAAATTCCAAAACTCCCTGGTAAGTGGTTGAGCAGGGGGTCAAGAGGCTCACAGAAGAGGGCATGCCAGAATGGATATGCTATATAAGGCCAGAAAGCCTACCAGCTGTGGGAGGGCCCAAAACAATGCAGTTTACCAAGCCCACAATAGGTGCACTTGATGAGGGGGCACCAGTGTTATTGTGGGGCTCAGTGATGTTGTCTTCTGAAGGCCAGGGCTAGAGGTTAGGAGTAGCTCTACAGAACTAGACTCCCTGAAAGTCATGGAGATAACAGAAGCCATGTGATGGAATTTAACCTTCCGAAGCGAAGGAGATGTGATTATCATAATGAAGAGCATTGTAGGAGTAGCAAGTAGAAGAGCCTGAACCACCAAGAGCTATGAAGAAGGTTAATGGAGCATGATGTTCCTAGGGGAAGACAGCTGGGCAGACAACAAGGGCATTGTCCGACGTAACCTACAAAAAAAATCAGGATAGATAATTAGGAGGGTGAGGGCCAACAGCCCAATAAAATGTCACAATCCTTAACCTAGTTTCTAGAACTGAGCTGGTTTTCAGACCTGTACCATACTGAGTCAAGGGCAGGCTGTGTCCCCATGAGGATGGACCATTGCCATACCAAAGCAGGTAGAGGCATTGATGATTCTTTCCAGTTCTTTTCCAAAAGGGGTCTATAGCCATTTACTAGGTAATTATACTCTTGGAAAAAGGATACACCCAGACATTCTGTGAACTGTTGAATCTAATACCTGACTTGATATTGAAGTCAAAGACCTGAGGCCTCATCCTGATCTCTCTAGTTAAATTAGGGGCACATGTTGGCTTAGCGGTAAACAGAGTTCTGGCTCATGTCTGTCTTGTGTGGACCCCATGGATTGACAAGTGCTTAGTCCCTCAGGCCCTGAAAGTATAATTGGGGTGGACAGATTTGGCATTTATCCAAATGCTCCTTTGGATTCCTTGGCCCATTGGTAAGAGCTATCGCATAGTGGGAAGGCTCAGTCCAAGCCTCTAAAAGTGCCTCTGCTGGCCAAAACAGTGAACCTAGAACAATTTCACATCGCTAGAGAAATGGCAGAAATTTGTGTGACCCTTAAAGACGTAAAGGATTCCTAGGTCGTGGTCTCTATCATGCCTACATTTAATTTACTGACCAATTAAAAGGATGGCCCCTACATAAGCCAGAAAGAGCCTGGCAGATGAGGTTGGGCAACTGCAAACATAAACAAGTCATAAGTATATAACTGCAACTGCAGCTGCTGTTTATATGTGGGAGTGAGCAGTGGGGGCTGCTTTAGGAGGTCTGCAGGGAGTTGATACACCAGAGATGTCTTCAAGTACATTGACTGATGTTAAGGATCCAGCTAAAGTTGAAGGTGGTGGATGAATAATTGTATTTTTCCTCTGATGTTGTGAGCTTTAATGCTCAGAAACCTAAATATAGGGTCTAAACTGCTGTGTTTGTTTCCTGGGCTGCTGTAACAAAGTTCCATAAACTAGATAGTTTGGGAGATTCCCAGGTGGCGCTAGTGGTAAAGAATACCACCTGCCAATGCAGGAGGCATAAGAGATGTGGGTTCAATCCCTGGGTTGGAAGATCTGGAGAAGGGAATGGCAACCCACTCCAGTATTCTTTGCCTGGAGAATCCAATAGACAGAGGCACCTGACAGGTTATAGTCCATGGGGTTTCAAAGACTTGGACATGACTACTGAAGCTACTTAGCATGTAAAACAATAAGAATGTGCTGTCTTGCGGCTCTGGGAGGCTATAAATCTGCAATCAGTGTCAGCAGCTCTATGCTCTCTTTGAAAGCTCTAAAGGAGGATGCTCCTTGCCTCTTCCAACCTTCTGGTGGCTCCTGGCAATTGCTGGTGTTTCTTGGCTTCCAGTTGTGTAACCCCAACCTCCATCTTTACATGATGGTCTCCCCACTGTGTCTTCTTCTCTGTTGTATGTTCATGTAGGAAAAGCCTACACTTATCCTCCTAGGGTTTTCCTCTACACTCACACTACTGCACTCACAAGACTTATGACACCAGTTGTGTATGGGGTTTTCTTGTATCATACAATTCTGTGACACCAGCTGGGTCTCCTACAATTTAACTCACTTTTGACATTATCTATTTGGAGACCATGTCAGGTCCCACAGGTTAAGGACTGAGTCCCACAAGACTCAATCCCCCCACTTTTGATGTCAATTGCAAGTAATTGGTCCCCAGGTTATCCACAAACTCTGTCTGACTTAGCTATGAACTGGAGATTCCACGGCCCCCTCCTCGGGTTAGATTAATTTGCTACATCAGTTCACAGAACTCGGGAAAACATTTACTTAGGTTTTCCAGTTAATCAAAAATAGGATAAAAGGTACAGGTAGCCAACCAGATGAAGCAATACATAAGGCAGGGTCTGAGAGGATCCTGAGCACTTCTGTCCCCACAGAGGTGGGGTGCCATCTGAAAAATGGATGAGTTCACTAACCTAGAAGCTCCCTAAACTTTGTACTATTGGGATTTTTATGGCAGCTTCCTCACATTAGGCATGATCAATTATTAACTTCATCTCTAGCTCTTTTCCCTTCTGAAGAAGTGACGAGGGGAGGGCTGAAAATTTCGAGCTTCTAATCACAGCTTGGTCCTTCTGATGATAAGCCCCCATCCGGGAGCTCACTCAGAGTTAACTGTTTAGAACAAAAGACGCTCCTAGTATTCTTATCCCTTTGGAATTTACAAGGGTTTTAGGAACCCTGTCTCTGGCCCAGGGTCAAAGACCAAATATTAAAACAAGAGATACTCTTAGTGCTCTTATCACTAGGAACTGGGAGCAGGTGTGTTTGTGTGTGTGTGTGTGTATAATGTGACTGACACCTTACTTCTGAGGTGAAGTCTGTGTTTCTGTTCCTTGAAGCTATTTTTTTAAATTATTATTATCCATTAGATTTCATTCATTCTGCTTTGGAACACTGACAGTTTTACAAAGGTCTGTTTTTGCCACTCCCTGTTTCATTTGGGAGTTGCTTCCTCTAGGAATGCACCTTTTGTATTAGACAGAGGGGCAACTTTGTACTGACTTCTTAGGCAGTACATGGAGTAGGCTTTGTGCCTAATGTCGAAGTGACATTACATGATTTAGAAGCCAGGTCATACAATTCAGTAACTGCCAGCTAGCTTTTCCGGGAAGTTTGTTCTCAGAACTCAGACACAGTATTCTGAAGAAGCCCAGGTCCCCACGTGGACAGAGCACAAACATGCATTTTGGCCAGTAGCTCAGCTGATGTCCCAGCTAACCGCCAGCTAATAACTGATGTGTGAAAGTACTTTCAGATGATTCCAGGCCCCAGCTGTCTAGTCACCCCAGCCCTCATGTCTTTCCAGCTGAGGCCTCAAACACTATGGAGCAAAGATTAGCCTTTCTTGCTCTGACGTTTCTGAATTCCTAACTTAAAGAATTGTGAGCACAGTATAGCAAGCTTTTTAGTTACACTACTAATTTGGGGGCGGTTTATTAGCAGCAATGGTACCTAGAATAGATAGGGGGAAAATAGAGTATTCAATAAATGGTTCTGGAAAAAAAGTAGGTAGACATTAGAAAAACAGAATCCATATCTCATACCAAAATAAATTTCAGATGGGTCAAAAAGTGAAATGCAAAAACTTAAATGAAAACATCACTAGGATACCATTGGAGAATTAAAAAAAGAAAGCTTAGAAGGAAGATTTGTCAAAGTGTGATATAAAATTCTGAAATTATGAAAGATTAATAAATATGACTACATAAAATAATATGTTGCTTGAGAAAAAATCATAATCAAGAGTCATAAGTAAAGTCAAACAATCTTGACTATATGATGGGTCAGTAAGGACAACCCAGTAGAAAAGGGGACTAATGAAAAGAATGGTCAATTTGCAGAGAAAAAGAACTGCAAACTCTTATATAAAGAGTGTCAATCTTACTCATTATCTAGAAATGCAAACAAACACTACAATGAGGTACCCCTTTTCACCCAACAAATAGGCATTAGAAACCTGAATCACGAAATGCGGGAATTAAAAGTATGGGTCCTGGAAATCAAAGCTGACTGACTGACCTTGGGCAAATTTGTTAATTTTTGCCTGACTCAGTTTTCTTATCTATAAAATGGTTATGATAACAATCATACTTATAACTCATGGTTTGTGAGGATTAAGTGATTTAATGTATGTAAGCCATTTATGATCTCTGTTCGTTTCCAAGGCAAACCATTCAATATCACAGTAATCCAAGTCTATGCCCCAACCGGTAATGCTGAGGAAGCTGAAGTTGAACGGTTCTATGAAAATCTATAAGACCTTGTAGAACTAACACTCAAAAAAGATGTCCTTTTCATTATAGGGGACCGGAATGCAAAAGTAGGAAGTCAAGAAACACCTGGAGTAAAGGCAAATTTGGCCTTGGAGTACGGAATGAAGCAGGGCAAAGACTAATAGAGTTTTGCCAAGAGAACACACTGGTCATAGCAAACACCATCTTCCAACAACACAAGAGAAGACTCTACACATGGATATCACCACATGGTCAACACCGAAATCAGATTGATTACATTCTTTGCAGCCAAAGATGGAGAAGCTCTATACAGTCAGCAAAAACAAGACCGGGAGCTGACTGTGGCTCATGTCATGAACTCCTTATTGCCAAATTCAGACTTAAATTGAAGAAAGTAGGGAAAACCACTAGATTATTCAGGTCTGACCTAAATCAAATCCCTTATGATTATACAGTGGAAGTGAGAAATAGATTTAAGGGACTAGATCTGATAGATAGAGTGCCTGATGAACTATGGAATGAGGTTCGTGACATCGTACAGGAGACAGAGATCAACACCATCCCCATGGAAAAGAAATGCAAAAAAGCAAAATGGCTGTCTGGGGAGGCCTTACAAATAGCTGTGAAAAGAAGAGAAGCAAAAAGCAAAGGAGAAAAGGAAAGATATAAGCA
>NW_011494704.1:489218-502540 GCF_000754665.1 Bison bison bison
TGCAAAGATGGGCTCGATAAAGGACAGAAATGGTATGGACCTAACAGCAGCAGAAGATATTAAGAAGAGGTGCCAAGAATACACAGAACTGTATGAAAAGATCTTCATGACCAAGATAATCACGATGGTATGATCACACTCACCTAGAGCCAGACATCCTGGAATGTGAAGTCAAGTGGGCCTTAGAAAGCATCACTATGAACAAAGCTAGTGAAGGTGATGGAATTCCAGTTAAGCTCTTTCAAATCCTGAAAGATGATGCTGTGAAAGTGCTGCACTCAATATGCCAGCACATTTGGAAAACTCAGCAGTGGCCACAGGACTGGAAAAGGTCAGTTTTCATTCCAATCCCAAAGAAAGGCAATGCCAAAGAATGCTCAAACTACCGCACAATTGCACTCATCTCACACGCTAGTAAAGTAATGCTCAAAATTCTCCAAGCCAGGCTTCAGCAATACGTGAACCGTGAACTTCCTGTTGTTCAAGCTGGTTTTAGAAAAGGCAGAGGAACCAGAGATCAAATTGCCAACATCCGCTGGATCATGGAAAAAGCAAGAGAGTTCCAGAAAAGCATCTATTTCTGCTTTATTGACTATGCTAAAGCCTTTGATGTGTGGAACACAATAAACTGTGGAAAATTCTGAAAGAGATGGGAATACCAGACCACCTGATCTGCCTCTTGAGAAACATGTATGCATGTCAGGAAGCAACAGTTAGAACTGGACATGGAACAACAGACTGGTTCCAAATAGGAAAAGGAGTACGTCAAGGCTGTATATTGTCTCCCTGCTTATTTAACTTCTATGCAGAGTACATCATGAGAAACACTGGACTGGAAGAAACACAAGCTGGAACCAAGACTGCCGGGAGAAATATCAATAACCTCAGATATGCAGATGACACCACCCTTATGGCAGAAAGTGAAGAGGAACTAAATAGCCTCTTGATGAAAGTGAAAGAGGAGAGTGAAAAAGTTGGCTTAAAGCTCAACATTCAGAAAACGAAGATCATGGCATCCGGTCCCATCACTTCATGGGAAATAGATGGGGAAACAGTGGAAACAGTGTCAGACTTCATTTTTGGGGGCTCCAAAATCAGTGCAGATGGTGACTGCAGCCATGAAATTAAAAGACGCTTACTCCTTGGAAGGAAGGTTATGACCAACCTAAACAGCATATTCAAAAGCAGAGACATTACTCTGCCAACAAAGGTCCGTCTAGTCAAGTCTATGGTTTTTCCAGTGGTCATGTATGGGTGCGAGAGTTGGACTGTAAAGAAAGCTGAGCACCAAAGAATTGATGTTTTTGAACTGTGGTGTTGGAGAAGACTCTTGAGAGTCCCTTGGACTTCCAGGAGATCCAACCAGTCCATTCTAAAGGAGATCAGTCCTGGGTGTTCTTTGGAAGGAATGATGCTAAAGCTGAAACTCCAGTACTTTGGCCACCTCATGCGAAATGTTGACTCATTGGAAAAAACTCTGATGCTGGGAGGGATTGGGGCAGGAGGAAAAGGGGACGACAGAGGATGAGATGGCTGGATGGCATCACCAACTCAATGGACGTGAGTTTGAGTGAACTCCGGGAGATGGTGATGGACAGGGAGGCCTATCGTGCTGCTATTCATAGGGTCACAAAGAGTCGGACACGACTAAGCGACTGAACTGAACTGAAGCCATTTATGACAGTGTCCAGAATTATAGTAGGCTATTATTACTGTTAAATTGAGAGGTTAGGGTTTGGAACTGGGACACTTATGTACTGCTTAAGTCAGAGCAGATTCATTTACTCTAGGTAAAGGTCCGTTTGCCAGGATTTTTAGAAACTAAAGAGCTTCCCTGGTGTCTCAGATGGTGAAGAATCTGCCTGCAATGCAGGAGACCTTGGTTTGATCCCTGGGTTGGGAAGATCCTCTGGAGAAGGGAATGGCTACCCACTCTGGTATTCTTGCCTGGAGAATTCCATGGACAGAGGAACCTGGTGGGCTATAGTCCATGAGATTGCAAAGAGTCAGACACAACTGAGCAAATAACACTGGACTTGTATCTATGTCTATTAGAGATATCAGTAGCTTGAAGCTTTTGCTCAAACAAAGCATCTCTCAACTGTTTGCCAGACAGGTCTGTTACCAGCAGCTGTTTCCCAGCCAGTCCCAGTCATGGCTTACAGCCAGGGAGTGGGAGAGCATGCTTGAGTGAATCCTTAAAGTTCTTTTCATCTCTGCTTGCGAGTACTATCCCGTGTTTCCAGAACAGCACCTGCTACAGCACAGGGCCATCCATTCTGCTCACCTGGCAGCCTCTGCTCCAAGCTTCCCTGTGTATAGACAGACCAAGGCTAACCTTGTGACCCACAGAGTCCTCGTACCCCGTCTTGAAAGACATAACATTTACGGACATAAAATTATGATACATTTTATAATTTGTGACTTAAAAGGTTCAAATATCTCTACTCTGAAGAAAGTGTAAAAATAACCAGGATGAATATTTATGCAGTATTTTTTTGTTTTGTAAACTTGCATTCTGACAAAATGTCTTTGCAAGTGTAACTGTATATGATTGAGGAGAAAAGACATGACATTCATAAGCTATTATAGATCACTTGCTATTTACAGTGTCTCAGAAGTTAAAACAAAAAATATACTTCCTCAGCATCATTCTGTGACTTGCTTTCTTCTTGGCTATCCTTTCAGATGTATTCCTTCATATATAATGGGATATCCCTTATTTTCAAAAAATACATTGAATCTATTTCCTAATTTACCATTTCCTATGTTCAAAATGTACATACCTGAATTACATTTCAAATGTATATTATTGTTATTATCCCTTTTAAGCTTTTTTTTTTTAACCTTGTCAATTCCAGTGCTTCCCAAAAAGTTTCTGGCAATATTGGGGGATCTTGGTTTATTCTCATGTATAGAAGAGAATCCACAAAACTGGTGGATTAGGAACTGATGTCCAAATAGTTTCCAGTTTATGACTCATGGTCAATCTATCTCATTTTTTCCTATACACAGATCTTACACAACCAACAAAAGCCATGTTTCAAAGTCATCTAGATCTGTGGTCTCCTCTCTATTAATACCTCTTCCTTATCTTTCAAACCTTGGTGCAAGCATTTCTTCCTCAGGGAATCCTTTGCTGACTACAAGCTGCTACAGATTGATCCATTCCTACTGCAGACTGAGTCAGACATTCCAGTTATATATTCTGCCCTCTTATACTATATATTTTTTTTTACCACAGTGTTTATTATCATTTTTTCTTCCAGTTCTCAGCACTAACTTGATTAATATCTATCTCCCTTCTCTAGACTCAAATTCTTTGAGAAGGCTGATAGACTCTTCCCCATATATCCTGAGCCTAGAATAACTCTTGACTCAGAGAGATTCAACAAATATTCTGTGGGTAAATGAATAAATAGGTAAAAAAGTGAATGAATGACTAAAGTCTCCAGAACTGTGACCAGTATGTGACAGCATTTAATAAAATGATAGTTAACATTATTATTGCTGGTTTCCATTCCAGAGCAGATCTATTTGCTGATTATTTCCAGTTTGTTGCAAACTTGATTGTGACTTAAGAAATTAAAAGTTACTTGCTCCTTCAAATATGTTCTTTCTTATAGTTGAATTCTTGCCTATAGTTGTGCAATATACAAATATGAAGATATAAAGATACATGTGTGTATGTGGACATGTGAATGTGTATCAATAAAGAATAAATCAACAAATTTTCAGATGCAAAAATATGTAAATAATCTTTCTAGTTAGTAATCATGCATATTAAACATATATTCACTTTGATTTTGTTAATAAAATTTTAGTATAAATTTTACCAATTCTTATCAGGGTTTCCAAAATTAAGAATATATGACTAGAAGTAAGCAAAGTTAATTATTCATACATTTTTGGGGAAAAGTTTGATTTTGTTCTTTTTAATTTGAACACTTTAATAGAAATTACAAGTTCAAGGCTTTCATTTTTCTTTAGAATAAAGTATGATAATCTCAATAATATAGGGATCTCTGGATAATTAATTATTTTTCTGCCAGAGTAAAGTTGATTTCCATTTTGATTCTCAATTTGGTAACCGCAAGGACTCAAATTACTTGATATTAGATCCACATAGAAAGTTTGAGATTTGTGACTGAATACCATTCCATTGTTACATTTAATTTCTTAAAATGAATTTGGACAATGAAGATTTTGAAAGCACCCTTTCCCCATTGAAATAATTTTCTAAACAGAATATTTACACACAACAATGCTTTTACAAATTTTTCTATTGGAACCATAATGTCACAGTTCATTCTGTCTTTTAATTGGCTTGTTAAACTTTCCAGTACGCTTATTTAGCATTCTTTGAGTTGTAGAAATACAGTTTGAAGATATGGCTGGACTTTTATTTCACCCCATCACTTTGTTTATTCTGTTCCTAGAAGCCAGCTGTACATCCCTGGTCTCTTTCTCTTTCGCTGCCATGGGCTTCAGTACATACTCCAGAGCTTGCATTGCAAGTACGCTTTCTTGTGCCTGTGGGTTTCATGTGGATGGTGCCTTAATCCTGAAATATCATCCTTCTCATTTTTTGTCTGACTAACTCTTTCCTTGGATGTTATAGACTAATAAAAGAAGTTTCCATGATCCCTGTTCTAGCCTTTATGTATGAGAGTAGAGGAACCCATTAAAATCAGATTATGGCCCAAACGAGGGGCATTCTTGAGAACAGAGCCACAGGTAAGATCCAAAGACAATATATAAAGTAAAGCTGGGTCACAGAGGTCATGGGAGGGGGTGCTGAAAATAAGGAAGTCACTTCATGGTTTTTCCTGACTCTGCTTCTTTCCAAGTGCCCACTCCATGCTTCCCTTTCTGTCTCTACCACAGTCCCCTGCTGACTCACCTTGCAGTGTTCAATGTGGTCGCTGTCAGCTGCTCTTTCAGCATCATGACTTTTCAGCTATGATTGCAAAATTCTCAAGTGATAACAAACCTCAGCGCTCAAGACAGAGAAAGCCCCAGTCGCAGCAGAGTGAATGGACAGGCTGGATTTCTGTGAGGCATCTGGTCAAATCAGTTGTGACCACTTTCAGGTGAACAGGTTTTCTAAAGTGGACTACAGAACGTATAAGCGATAATAATCATTAGGACTATAACCCTTCAGTTTGGGATTGGTCTTTCTATGGGCTCCCAACTGACTGTGCCACCCTTTGGTAGCTCTCAACATACTATATTACAGTTACAGTTAGTGAATATTTCTGGCTTCCACCCTTGGCTAGGAGCTTCTCATGAGGATGGACCATTCTTGTTTTTCTTCTTTATCCAATGCTTCTTGTACCGTCCTTAGTATACAGTAAGTAATCAGTAAATGCGTGTTCCAGGGGGTTGATGGATTAGCATTCAGTATGCACAGTTGCTCCAGTACTTTGGCCACCTGATGGGAATAGCTGACGTATTGGAAAAGACCCTGATGCTGGGAAAGATTGAAAAACAGGAGGAGAAGGAGACAGCAGAGGATGAGATGGTTGGATGGCATCACCCACTCAATGGACATGAGTTTGAGCAAACTCTGGGAGATGGTGAAGGATAGGGAGGCCTGGCGTGCTGCATTCCATGGGGTCGGGAAGAGTTGGACACGACTAAGCAACTGAACAGCAACAACACCAATGCACAGTGGCGATCTATCTTTCATACTAAGTATATTTTTTGTGATTAGTAATTAACCAAATATGTGAATATGGTAATTTCATGCCTTTTTGTTCTGGAGTCCTAGAGTCCAAAGGCTGTGTTTTATTTTCTCCACAGAATAAACCTCCGGTTTTCTGCTGACAAAGTGGAAAGAGATAGTCACCACTGCCTGAACTGGGGAGAGGATCTGGCCCTCTAACTATTCCTCAAACAGACTTTGAACCAATTCGTCCATTGTTTCAGTCCTACCTTCACATCCTCTAACAGAAGTACCTGGTGTAGCCCATTTTACATATAAATCTGCTTACGTCTTGGTTTTCTTTACTTCTGGTTTAAATTTTCCTTGGTCTGTTAAAGCATTTATCAAGTGTCCATCTGTGTTTCCATTCAATTATTATGTAATTCTAATCATGTCTTGCCAATTTTCTTTGTCCCTGAGGATGTATGCCTTAAAAAACAAACAAACAGATTCTCTTTTGGCTTAGTGTAGTTTTAGGAGAAAAGTGGAAGTAAATGTATATGTTTGACCTGTCATCTTTTTCCAGATGTCCCTGTTTGCATTATTTTTAAAAAGAAATTTTAAATATCAGCTTTATTGAGGTACACTTCATACAGTAGAATGCTTTGATTTTAGGTCTGTTGTTCAAAGAGTTTTGATAGATATTTGCAGTCAGGTAAGCCCCAAAATCATGACGGAGAGCACTTCTGTCACTCCAGAGAGCCCCTGTGTGCCTGTTTCTAGTCAGTTTCCTCCTCCCATCCTGATCCTGGCAGACACAGACCTGCTTTCTGTCACCACAGTTTAGCCCTTCTAGAATTTCCAGAAAACTGTTTATAATATTCTCTTATCATTTTGATACTTGTAGAATCTGTAGTATTCGTGTCATCTGTCACAGATGTATTCTGTGACTGCATCCCAGTCACAATATTGGGAATTTGTGACTTTTCTCTTTTTCCTTCTGATAAGTCTAACTAGAGGCTTATCAATTTTATTAAGCTTTTCAGAGACATCTTCTGGTATCATTGAGATTCTTCATTTATTTCTGGTTTTTATTTCATTAATTTCTATCCTTCACTTTGTTTCTCTTACTTATAATAGTCCTTAGCTGCCTGTTATCAATATGATGAAGAAACACTTTTAATATGTTTTGTCTAATTTTATTATATTGGTAATATAAGATTCCTTTGATTGCCAGTTCTCCTATTATTAGTTAGGGCATTGCTTTGAATGTTTTCTTGGTCATATGCTTTTTCATTTCTTGTAAGTAGCTGGTAACATTTTTTTTTTTAATAGAAAGAATTGAGTTGTCATTTTTTAACTGTCTGCAATTTTCAAAATATCATTAACTTTAAATGATTATAAAGTTTCTTACAAATTAAGAAAGATCATACTTTATCTCTCATTTATTCAATCTTCTAAAAAATGTTTGTTTGAAAGACCAGGAGCTATGAGGTAATTTTTTACAATCACCTATATTTTTTCATATGCATTTATGAGGGTTTTTATACATGTGTGTATATTTACATTTTTATCTTTTAGAAGTTTATATTGGAATAAAATAAAATGCCCCATTTTTATACAGTTTTTCCAATATTTTGGTTTCAGGTATCTTAAGGTATAAAGAGGAAAAGCTTTTCCCTCTCACTGTTCTCCGTGAGAGTTAACGGATCTTTCCTTCACCGGGCCAGACCTAAGCATCTGACAAATTGGTTGATGTTACCAGCACAGTGAGGAAGAAAAGTGAAAGAAAAGAAAGTGAAGTCGTTCAGTCATGTCTGACTCTTTGGGACCCCACGGACTGTAGCCCACCAGGCTCTTCCATCCATGGGATTCTCCAGGCAAGAACACTGGAGTGGGTTGCCATTTCCTTCTCCAGGGGATCTTTCCGACCCAGGGATCAAACCCAGGTCTCCCGCATTGCAGGCAGACGCTTTAAGCTCTGAGCCACCAGGGAAGCCAGTGAGGAAGAGGACATTCTTATTCTTTGGGGCCCACAGCTACAACATTCCTCCTGTCTCCCAGATTTTAGGCTGTCCTTCAATGGTGGTATCTTTGTAGCAAATGTTCTCTCAGATGAAAGAGAAGGAAGGCCATGTGTTTGTCTCAGACTTAGTCCTCTGTTTTCCACAATCACACTTAAATAAGCTTTGCTGACCACATTAACAGAAAAAGTGAGATGCCCTTATTAATGAATCAAAAAAATGTCAATATCTTTCCTATATACATGTTATATGTGTTATATGACTTGTAGGGGTTAAAACAGATAATAGCTTTGAAAAGAATGATGAATTAAATGATTTTTTTCCCTCTGTGAAGGATCAGATACCTGGCCACTAAAATTCTCCACCTGCCTCAGAGATGGGAGAGGAAGATAAAGCCAAGCCAGGCAGCCTTGGCTTTATTATGCTAATATACAAATATATACATATTTTATACAAATAATATACAAAGATAAAGGATTTTTTTATCAGTTTTCAACTGCAAAAATATAGTTATAATACCTACTTCAAAGATATATATTGCAAAACCTATTTTAAAGACAGATATTGTTAAGAGAGAAAACAATTTCTAAATTTCTTAAGCTCCCACAAACAAATTAAGAATGAGGCCTGAAAGAATTGAAAGTTCAGTGTACTGTAAACTAGCGGAATATAGAACTCAGGAGATGATGCATAAAAAGTCCCTGCTATCCTGCAATGAGAGAAAGTTGACTTGGATTCTGTGAAGAATGGAAACAGAAGGGGGAGAGGGAAGTGCTCAGGTAGACACCTTCATGACATTTTGACAGAAGGGGGAGAGGGAAGTGCTCAGGTAGACACCTTCATGACATTTTGACCTTTTGGGAGCTGAAATCCTGGATGGGAAGATAAACATTAGGTAGGCTGAGTAGAATCCCGGAAGCAGAAATGCTTCCACCCTACTTTCTGATTGGGCCTCTGTTGGCAGAATGTTCCCCTCATCCACATGGAAAGGGCTTCTTCCAAATGAAAAACAGTTACACATCGTGGCCAGTCAGAATCTGAGGTAGCACTCTGAGCCTTCACTGGCTCTCCTGTAGGAAAGGAGCAATACTGAACGTCTCACATGCCTTTGGGGATGCTGAAGTTGCCTCAGTTGAGAGCCAGTAGAGTTACCCAGTGGGCGTTATAGTCAAAGACACTTACTTGTCACTTGTGCTCAGTCGTTCAGTTGTATCTGACTCTTTGCGACCCCATGGACTGTAGTCCACCAGGCTCCTCTGTTCATGAGATTTTTCAGGCAAGTATACTGCAGTGGGTTGCCATTTTCTTCTCTAGGGGATCTTCCTCACCCAGGGATTGAACCTGTGTCTCCTGTGTTGGCAGGTGGATTCATTACCACTGAGCCACCTGGGAAGCCCTAGTCAGAGATAAGATGACCCTAACTCAGAGAGCCAACTGTTTACACCATGTTTGGATGGAAGATGTGGCTGTACTCAGAAGTGGTTGCAGCCCTACTATGAGTTGAGGTAGAATTTAATCAACTCTGAAGGATTCCTGAGCCTTGTTGGAACAAGAAGATGAGTCAGGCATTTACCAACCGCACTCTAAAGCAGCACTCTATTATAACCACTAGAGCAACTGTGCATGTGTGCCTGCTCAGTCGCTTCAGTCAGTCATGTCCGACTCTTTGTGATCCTATGGACTGTAGCCCACTGGGCTCCTCTGTCCATGGGATTTCCCAGGCAAGAATACTGGAGTGGGTTTCCATGCCCTCCTTGAGGGGATCTTCCTGACCCAGAGATCGAACCTGCGTCTCCTGCATTGCAGGCAGGTTCTTTACCCACTGAGCCACCTGGGAAGCCCCCCCTAGAGCAACTACCAAGAAAATAACTTTAGAAAAGCTAAAATTCAACAGAAGAATTACCATGATATAATAAAACACATTTAAAACAGAAGTTTAAAGAAGTGAAGAAGAAACAGAAAGACAAAAAAAAAGATATGAGGCATAGAGAAAAGAAGTAGCAGAGTGCTGTTGCTGTTAAGTTGCTTCAGTCGTGTCCGACTCTGTGTCACCACCAGGCTCCACCGTCCCTGGGATTCTCCAGGCAAGAACACTGGAGTGGCAGGCATGAATTCAGATTATTTGGCAACCCCAGGTTTTGTTCAAAATGAGGTACAAAAGAGACAATGGAGTGGGGAACAGGGGTAGCAGAGACCGTAGACAGCCAGAAAGTGAGGACTGCACTGCATTTCCCTTTAGATGGGGTCTGCACTTGCCATTTTCCCACAGCTTCTATGACTTAATTGCATTCACTTTCTAATTTTGTTACCTGACTGACAATGAGGTGTTTTTCCTCCATCCCAGAGGAGTCAGTATCTCTTCCTGATACCCTGGGTTCTCCCTTCATAGATGCATATCCAGTAGGGGCTCTCAAATCTTCCCAGAAATTATGCTTAGATTATATTTAAATCATTTGCAGTTAAATCATATTTAAGTATTTTAATCATGCATAATTTATGTAAAATTAAAGCATTTAATTCTCTCTCTTACAGGGGTAGGGATTGGGTGATTTAAATATGGAAAGGATCCATTTAAATTTAATGTAAAGTTGGAGAAATGTAAAATATTTTATTGACATTTAGAGATACTGTGGTTTTATGTATTATTTGTAACTCCAGTTTATAAGTGAGGAAACCAAGGCACAGAGAGTTCTTGTACTCTGTACAAAGTCATGTTGTCATCCAAGCTTCTTCCAGGGGGAGTATTTTCACGTTTAGAAAAAAGGAAGAGAAACCAGGATGTCACACAAAGCTTTAAAAATGAATTAATGTCATGGAAAAAATTTTTTTCTACATCTCATAAAGATGAAAGAGACTTGTGGTTTTTTTTTCATTTTCGACTGGCCTAGATGTCTTCCATGTTTCACTGGAGAACTGGAGGGATTTCAGCTGGAGAAGCTTTGGAGCAGCTGCTAAAATAATTACCCTATCGTATATTTCACTTTTAAAAAACTGAGAAAAGTTGTTTCTCAATTTCTAGAGGCCTTAGTTCCAAACACAGACAACAAGTTGGTTGCGCTAGGTGTTCTGGTCTTACTCACATCCCAGAGTTCCAGGCACCCAGGGGAGTGTTCACATATTTTTGTACAATACAACCTAAGGAATCATCAAATCTTACCCTCTCATCTCTCCTGCCAGTCTAGACTAGAATCCTCAGTCATTCAAGGAAGAATGGTTTAGGACTAAGGACGACACATTGATTGCCCACCTTTACGCTAACTGGAGAAGTTTTGTTACAGTTTTATGTCTCTTGACCTTATTGTACTTCGGGCGTGTGGAGTGTTCACATATTTTTGTACAGTACAACCTGAGGAATCATCATATTTTATCCTCTCATCCTTACTGCCATCTTAGATTAGAGTCTTCAAGGCAGAACGGTTTAGGACTAAGGATGACATATTGCTTGTTCACTTTTACACTAACTGGAGGTGTTCTGTTGCAGTTTTATGTCTCTTGACCTTATTGCACTTTGGTGTGTGAGGCTATCCCTCATATCATGTTGAATATAAACGAGATAGAGGCAAGACTTGTCTATTGCTCAGTTTGTGGTTAAACAACATGAGTGGCCTGCTCAATCCAATTTTATTCTTATTTTAGAGTTTCAATTGGATTTTTTATAGTTACCCATAAAAGTCCCAGTTGGCATTAGGCGAGGCCTGAGCATAAGGCAAAGGCCACATCCTGGTGGCCTGTGTGCCAGGCCCACCCTGCAGATGTGTTTTTACGTTTTGTTTGGCCTTGAAAGTGGTTGAAAGAAATTGTTTTTCTGAATTTCATAGACAAAATTTTGCAATCTGGAGAATTCACATAAACATCTAAATTTCCTGTTTCTCCTGAAAACTATCTGGCCACAGTGGGCACACTAGCCTGCTGAGTAAATGCCACCACCTTTAACAGGGCACAAACTCACATTCAGGGGGCTGCCTCACTCTTTTATGTTCCTGCTGGTCCTGGATGTTTGAGTCCATGACCATGTAGTCCCCTCCACCAATGGGCCTAGTCTTTAAAATGATTTGTTGACTTGGGATGCAGACAATACACCTACTTCATTTGTTTTCCCAAGTTCAAAGCCACTGGGAATGTTTCTGTTGTGGTGCTTTTAGAAGATCTGAGACTCATTTGACCAGTCTCCATGGAGTAAATCTTTGACCTTGAATTTGACTTTTGGGAACAGTCAAAGGAAAATTTAGAGCCAAGTTTTTGGGGTGAAAAATATGTGTGACCATGTAATAGTGAAACCTGTTTCTCTTGGGTGGTTTGGTTTGTAAGCTGACTCAAAGGTAATTAAGGGAAAAAAAGAGCTCAATCATGCTTTGAGGGCTTTACTTCTTCCAGATGTCCATTACCCTTTCCACTGAGCTGTCATAATATCCTATGTGTGTCTCTATTATGCATCTATGATTTGAGTTTTAGTTTTTTGTTTACTGCCCTCTCCTCTTGGATCAGACTGGGAGCCACTTGGGAAAGATACACTTTTGTTCATCTTCGATCCTGTTGGAGGCCATCGGCACTGTTGAAAGCCAAGAGACTGAACTGAAGGATTCATTATTGAATGAATGAATGAATCAAAGGATCTAAACGGAAAGCGTCCCAAGCTAATTATTTGAAAGGGGACAACAAACACTTTATATCGTAGGCATCCATTCTTATTTTAAAATATATTTGCATATATTCCTGAAATCAAAATGAAAAATTAATTGATATTGGATTGTATGACTTTCCTTGTTCACTAACGCCAGCGCCGGTATTGAAAGTCACTGTTTTCCACTTGACAAGCAAAACTCATGTCTGCACACTTGTTGTCTCCCTAACTGATGAGCAAGGAAGTGTAAAAGCTGTAGAATCAAAGGTGAATAAATATCCACCAAGAATTATAGCCTACTGCTCGTGTCCTAGTTTGAAACAAAGTATCGAAGTATTTCAGATATTAAAATTTTTGGTAGCAGCAGCAACCTCAGGATAGCCCAGCGCCGACACTTTGAAGCTTTCGATGTAGAAAGTCACCAATAAATATTTCACAAGAGCAGCAGCCCCACCCCCAATGCCGAAAATCCCAGAAAATTAAATCTCTTATATGTTGTTGCATTTGTAAAATCAGGTGTTTTAAGGTTGGATAGTCCTGAGCAGCGTTAAGTATTCAAGGAATTCTTGAGTGTTTGTACGTAGAAGTGTCGCTTCCCACCCCCCGCGCTGTACCCGATAGCCTCTCTGCTTGTCCATCCAGAAACAGAGGTCCGTCCCGACTCCACTCTCCCGCCTTTGAGAAGCCGCACAGGCTGGCCGCATCCTCCCTGTCCACCCGCTCTATTTTGGGGCCCCATGATCTCATGCCCTCTGCAGACCACACGCTGCAATTCCAGACCAGCCTGCGCCGCGAGGCCACGCAAGGCGATTCCTGCAAGTGTTCGGACGCTGCCAGAGGCGCGAGGTAGGCAAGGCTTGGAGGGGGAGGTTAAAGACACGCCCACGTAAAGGACCCAAAATAACCGACACGCTGAGTGCCCGAAATCAGACAGGAAGCCAAATAATCCGGGGCGTTGAGTTGCTTTCCCCTCACTCGCAGCGCTGGGCGGGCGCCCAGCCAAGGGTCTGGCGGCGAGGGGCGGGCGCGG
>NW_011494704.1:502742-533289 GCF_000754665.1 Bison bison bison
CAGCGCGCGGGAGGGCGGGGAGGGCGGCACCCGCTCCTGCGCTGCGAGCTTGCGGTCAGCACCCGGGGCCCGGAGAGAGACAGTTGTGTGCCGCTCTTCGTCCCCTTTTGGCTCTCCTCTGCGGGTTTTTATCCGTGCTCATCACCACCGAGCCTTCTCTTCCTCTCGGGGAAATAGCTCACTCTCGCTGGTGTTAATGATGCTCCGAAGGAACCTGTTTATGAAACCAGGCTGTTAAAAATCGTGATCTTTGGAAATCCCACCGCTTTGCCCCAGAGAGTACAAGGCCGTTCGTGGGGAAAGATGACCAACCTGAAAGTTGTTGGTTTTAGGATGATCGACAAGGTTAGGGTTAGGGTTTTTTTTTTTTTTTTTTTAATTTTCTACCTCTTTGGGGATATGCTTTCCTTGTATTAACCGATTCCACTTGAAAGATGTAACAGAGCTCTTTAAGTTGTATCAGGAACTTGAGAAAGTACGCACTTTTTCTCTTGGCTCTGCTTAGGAATTTCTTTGCAGCTGTTCAGAAACTCCATCAATATTCATGTTACGTGAATGTGAAGAGGTGTTTATGATTCGTCGTGCATTCTTCCAACCACGTTTTTTGTTGTTGCAAAAGTACCCACTCGCCCTCTGCCACTTCGCTGGTAAACTTGCAGGATCCACAATCAATTTCAGGAAATGTGGGGGTGGTTTTCCCTTCTACGTCTATGGCAGGAAGTACTGGACCCAGAATTCTGGGTTCTTGCTTTCATGGCCTTTATTAATTGCTGGGGCCTCCTATAACGTTCCCCAAACCTCACTTTCTTTAATGTTAAAATGAGGACATCATCTCCATGTGCATCACGTAGGATTATTGTGAGGGTCAGGTGGAACAATGTATGTGGGGAAGTAAATTTGAAAACCACAAGGAGATGTAGTCATTTTATTGTATTATGTGGAAGTGACATTTCCACGTAGAGTGTGCCTTAAACTATATTGTCATTTAACGTTTTATGATTGGACAATGCAGTGTGGAGGACATCTTTTCTGATATTTGAAATCTTTCCTTTCATAAACTTTCCTTTTTCACTGTGTTTTGAGTGTCATGGAGATGATACAGTGCTTTGAGGAACCAACTTTCCTAAAGAGATAGTGTCATATAATTAGTACCTAAAAATAAGCCTAAGATTCAAAGAGTAAGTGTCCCAAACCACATAATGTTTGTATCTCAAGATATATTTTGCATCATATCTCACTATTTAAGAACACCTGATACTTACAAGAACTTAGTCTTTTGAGTCACCATTTTTGTTTCTGTCAGAGGGAAACCTTAGCTTTTGCAGCACTGTTACTTAATATTTTTCAGTTTGGCTCAGGCATTCAATAATTGTACATTGAATCTGTATGTAACTCCCATGTGAAATCACTTCTAAATGCCTATCTGCAGTCTTAAAAGTTTGCTAAATTTTCCAGTTGCTAAATTCAGTTTTAGAATCTTTCCTATTCATTTACCTATAAATCCACAGTAGGTATCAGCAGAGATCTACCTTTGGAACATGAATTTCAGTCTTTGACACCTGCAATCAGCTGGTCAAACAGCATTTGGTTTTACTCTGTTGATACAACTCTGGGCTTTGACATGGAAATTTCTTTAATATTGCTACAAGTAGGACAATCATGAGAATTTTTAACACCATTAGGTGGGGTATTTTGTTGTAACACGTATTGAATTGAAAATAATTCTTACTTCATGCCTTTTGATGAAATACAATGGGCCATTAATATATACCCAAACTCACTGATGTGTTTTTGAAACTCTTAATTAATGGTTTCAGGTGAAAATGAAACCCTGGTGGCTCAGTGGTAAAGAATCCACCTGCCAGTGCAGGAGACGGGTGTTTGATTCCTGGGTTGGGAGGATCCCCTGGAGGAGGGCATACGGCAACCCACTTCAGTATTCTTGCCTAGGAAATCCCGCAGACAGAAGAGCCTGGAGGGCTGCAGTCCATAGGGTCCCAAAGAGTCAGACACGACTGAAGTGACTTGGCACACACGCATGCACGCATCCATTCTTTCCCTTCCCTACTTCCATATCCTTCTTCCTCTAGACTTTCCCAAATGATGCACTTCTAAAGGGAAAAGTCTCCAAAAGGAGCTTGACAGTTGTCACCAAAGAGCTCTGGGGCATGTATTCTAGAGAGAAGCTGCAATTATATCAAGTGGAACATCTGCACACTTTTCATAAAGCTGAAGAAATGGGTTGACTAATTGCATCTGAGGTTGGGATTACGAGAGCCCAACCAGTGAAGGGGTCTTTGGTTTTCATCTAGCAGGATTAACATAAGAATTACCTTCCGGAGAGATAAGCAGGGGCCACGGGACTGTCACATTCTTTCTGAAAGTGCTTCAGATACACTTAAATGCTGGAGGGAAGAGGGAGTGAATGCAGAAGGCACAGTCCTGCCCTGCCTTGGCTTCTCCTCATATGATCCCTAGGCAGACCACAGGCTCTGCTCTGGAGACGCTGGCCCTGGTCTGTGGATGTCCTCATGCCTAGGCACTGAGCCAGGCTGTGGGAAACTCCAGGAGGTCAAACAAATATATGCTTCAGTAGATATGTTAGATCTGAATGCTTTTCCAGGTTCCACATTAAGTTCTGAACTGAAATGCCTGCTTCCACTAAGGTTGTTCCTGGACATTAATTTGAAATAGCTTTCCTGTTCTCTGGTAGGGTTTTCAACCACATTGCAATACACTTCTCTATTCTTCAGTTAGCTCTTCCACAGCATCATTTTGTGTTTGTCACCTTTTGCTGTCCTTATGAATACATATACCTGTGTGTGTTCGTAGGTGGCCTTGTGTGTGGGTGGTGGTGAATGAAGACAACTTTCACCTTTTGATGAAAGAGTTCTTTGTAAGTGGCAGAAGTTTCCCTTGTTTATCAGAAATTTGAGTGTGAAAGTTATTAATTCTGTTAGCTTCTCTCTCCCTTCTTGTAACACATCATCTTATTTCCAGACTACCACCTGGAGAAGAGCTCTGCTGTTAATCCAACTTGAAATTGACATTGCTTTTTGGTTTGTAAAATTTTATATCTGCCCAGCCATAGTTGAGCATTTTATTTCAGAAATGACCAGCACATCTTAGGGTCTAGAAATGTCTCCTGTTTTCCCTTTATGGTGTTTTGTTTCACATGTTCTAATAAAATGTACTCAAGGTTTCTAGGAACTCAGCAAGACATTTGTGTTTACTGCTGGGCCTACGGTACCTCACTGTCAGTGTAAGCTTTTGGTTGAATGAATGCAGTACGTTTTTACTTAGACTGAGTAACACTTTGACTTGGAAGAGGGTAAGCTAGGAAGACTGAACACACAACTATGTACTCATATAGTCAACTGAAAGTCAGGAATCCAAATATAAATGCACTAATTGGGCTTCCTGGTGGCTCAGATGGCAAACAGTCTGCCTGCAATACAGGAGACCTGGGTTTGATCTCTGGGTTGGAAACATCCCCTGGAGAAGGAAATAACTACCCACTCCAGTATTCTTGCCTATAGAATCTCATGGACAGAGGAGCCTGGTGAGCTGCCGTCTATGGGGTTACAAAGAGTCAGACACGACTGAGTGACTTCTGCTGCTAAGTCGCTTCAGTCATGTCTGACTCTGTGCACACCAGGCTCCCCCGTCCCTGGGATTCTCCAGGCAAGAACACTGGGGTGGGTTGCCATTTCCTTCTCCAATATATGAAAGTGAAAAGTGAAAGTGAAGTTGCTCAGTCGTGTCCTACTCTTAGTGACCCCATGGACTTCAGCCTACCAGGTTCCTCCGTCCATGGGATTTTCCAGGCAAGAGTACTGCAGTGGGTTGCCATTGCCTTCTCCAGACTGAGTGACTAAGCACGCAATAAGCACACAATAGAGATGACACTTATATCAATTCAGGGGTAGGATCAAAATGGGAATGTCATTATTTAGCGCATCGCAAGATGGAAGAAGCAGTGAATGAACCACAAACAAAAGTTCCCAACTAAAGTCAGCATACCTAAGAGGCCAGAGGGCCTTCATGATAACTTGGATTCAGAATCAAGATCTAGTCACTGGCCATGCCCTGAGAAAGAAACAGCCCAGGTATGGTGCTCCTGCAGGCACAAGTAAGGTCATCCTTCAGGTACAAATGAATCTCCTTTGCTTATGCCAAGGCCTCTTCTGTGACTTTGCTGTCACATCCCAAATTCCATTTTTGTGTGGTTCTTTTAGGGATCTGTTATCTTCAGCATTGCTTTATATGACTTCCTTTCCTTCTGATTTGAGTCAGATTCTAGTCTTACTCTCTCTCATCATTTATATTTCAGCTGTTTCTACTTCATGTGGCCTCTTAGGAATACACAGGTGCCCTTTCAACCTTTTTGTGTTTTTCCAATCTATTCCCTCTACTTTTTTGTTGCCTCTAGGCTCTCAGTTTTGCCATCTCCTGCCACATCACATCCTAATCATGACTCTGAAGAGAATCTCTGGAACTATATTGATAGACCTCATGCATTTTCTATAATAAAGAACTGGGGACCAATAACCTTTTTAGAATATTTATAGATTTTTTTTTAATCAGCTTCTTATCTTCCTCCAGGTAATTCTTTTTTTCCCCTCAGATTTAAGTATTAAAGGCAAATGAAAGTAGTTTTAAATTCAGTTTTGTTTTTGAGTCTGATAAATTTCATTGCCAACTATCTGTGTCACTGTTAAGACATAGAAAATGTATTTCATCTATATAATGGACATTTTAGAGAAGCCAAATAACTTATTCATGATTCGCGGCTTTTTAGAGTAGAGAGAAGGGGGAAAGCCACTTCAACTTTTAAACAACTTAGGAACAAAAACCTTTTGAAATACAACTTGTAATTAGAGATCTGCCTGTGGTTAAGATAAACATGCTTCCATCAACCATGAACTATACCCCAGACAACAAAAATAAACAAGAAACCTTTTAGCAAATGAGACCAAGCAGAACATAGATTACCCTTGTTAGTCTAAGCTCTGTGCAACAAGAACTGATATTCAGAAGGCTGACCAATATGAAAACCCTTTGACATCAAACAAAAGGTAAGTTATGTATTTACCAAGGAAAGAAAGCATCAGTTCAGTTCAATGGCTCAGTTGGATCTGACTCTTTGCAACCCAATGGACTGCAGCACCCCAGTCCTCCCTGTCCATCACCAACTCCTAGGGTTTACTCAAACTCATGTCCATTGAGTCGGTGATGCCATACAGCTATCTCATCCTCTTTTGTCCCCTTATCCACCCGCCTTCAATCTTTCCCAGCATTAGGGTCTTTTCCACTGAGGCAGTTCTTCGCATGAGGTGGCCAAAGTACTGGAGTTTCAGCTTCAACATCAGTCCTTCCAGTGAATATTCAGGACTGATTTCCTTTAGGATGGATTGGTTGGATCTCCTTGGAGTGCAAGGGACTCTCAATTGTCTTCTGCAACACCACAGTTCAAAAGCATCCATTCTTCGGCACTCAGCTTTCTTCACAGTCCAACTCTCACATCCATACATGACTACTAGAAAAACCATAGCTTTGACTAGATGGACCTTTGTTGGCAAAGTAATGTCTCTGCTTTTTAATGTATTGTCTAGGTTGGTCATAACTTTTCTTCCAAGGAGTAAGCATTTTTAAATTTCATAGCTGCAGTCACCATCTGCAGTGATTTTGGAGTCCAAAAAAGTAAAGTCTGTCACTGTTTCCACTGTTTCCCCATCTCTTTGCCATGAAGTGATGGGACTGGATGCCATGATCTTAGTTTTCTGAATGTCGAGTTTTAAGCCAACTTTTTTACTCTTCTCTTTTACTTTCATCAAGAAGCTATTTAATTCTTCTTCTCTTTCTGCCATAGGGTGGTGTCATCTGCGTATCTGAGGTTATTGATATTTCTCCTGGCAATCTTGATTCCAGCTTGTGCTTCATCCAGCCCAATGTTTCTCATGATGTACTCTGCATTTAAGTTAAAAAAGCAGGGTGACAATATACAGCCTTGACCTACTCCTTTTCCTATTTGGAAGCTGTCTGTTGTTCCATGTCCAGTTACAACTTGCTTCCTGACCTACATATAGGTTTCTCAAGAGGCAGGTCAGGTGGTCTGGTATTCCCATCTCTTTCAGAATTTTCCACACTTTATTGTGATCCACACAGGCAAAGGCTTTGGCATAGTCGATAAAGCAGAAATAGATGTTTTTCTGGAACTCGCTTGCTTTTTAGATGATCCAGTGGATGTTGGCAATTGATCTCTGGTTCTCTGCCTTTTCTAAATCTAGCTTGAACGTTGGGATGTTCACAGTTCATGTACTATTGAAGCCTGGCTTGAAGAATTTTGAGCATTACTTTACCAGCATGTGAGATGAGTGCACTTGTGTGGTATTTAGAGCATTCTTTGACATTGCCTTTCTTTGGGACTGGAATGAAAACTGACCTTTTCCAGTTCTGTGGCCACAGCTGAGTTTTCCAATTTGCTGGCATGTTGAGTGCAGCACTTTCACAGCACCATTAAACTTTCAGGATTTGAAATAGCTCAACTGGAATTCTATCACCTCCACTAGATTTGTTCATAGTGATGCTTTCTAAGGCCCACTTGACTTCACATTCCAGGATGTCTGGCTCTAGGTGAGTGTATCTTGGTTGTGAAGATCTTTTTTGTACAGTTCTTCTGTGTATTCTTGACACCTTTTCTTAATATCTTCTGCTTCTGTTAGGTCCATACCATTTCTGTTCTTTATTGTGCCCATCTTTGCATGAAATGTTCCCTTGGTATCTCTAATTTTCTTGAAGAGATCCCTAGTCTTTCTAGGGATTCTATTGTTTTCCTCTATTTCTTTGCCTTGATCACTGAGGAAGGCTTTCTTATTTCTCCTTGCTTTTCTTTGGAACTCTGCATTCAAATGGATATATCTTTCCTTTTCTCCTTTGCCTTTCGCTTCTCTTCTTCTCACAGCTATTTGCAAGCCCTCCCCAGACAGCCATTTTTCTTTTTTGCCTTTCTTTTTCTTGGGGATGGTCTTGTTCCCTGCCTCCTGTACAATGTCATGAACCTCTGTCCATAGTTCTTCAGGCACTCTGTCTATCAGATCTAATCCCTTGAATCTATTTCTCACTTCCACTGTATAATCATAAGGGATTTGATTTAGATCATACCTGAATGGTCTAGTGGTTTTCCCTATTTTCTTCAATTTAAGTCTGAATTTGGCAATAATGAGTTCATGATCTGAGCCACAGTCAGCTCCCAGTCTTGTTTTTGCTGACTGTGTAGAGCTTTTCCATCTTTTATAATAATATATTTAAAAGAGCTTTTCAAAAGAATGACCAGAATGTTCTGATAAATTTTAACTGGAACATTCTGTTTCCTGAGTATTTTAGTTATTTCATATTCTGTGACAAGAATTAAGATAGCATCAATAGTACTTTTCCTTTTATCCTCCTGCTTTGGGAATAATGTTTGGTGGAAGAGTAGGTGGTAAAAGTTCAGATGATTATGTTCACATAGAACCTTGCACTTTCAGAAGCATTTTCTTGTTTCTTTTTAATTGACCCTTGTCATATCAGCCACTCTGAAATAGCAAAGTATGGTTACAGATAAGGAAACTGAGGCTCCCAGAAGTGAATGAATTCTTTATTAGGGTGCGTAGGTTCCAGCTGGGAAGTGTTAGGACCATAGACTCGTGGGCTGCATTCCCAGACATTGATTTTTATGAGGTCATGAGGGTGAAACTCTGATGATGGGATTAGTGGCCTTGTTAAAAGGGAGAGAGAAAGAGGAGATCTGAGCAAACATGCCCATCCATAGAGGAAAGACCGTGTGAAGACACAGTGAGAAGACAACCATCTGCAAGCCAGGAAAATAGCCCCACCAGCAAACTAATCTATCAGCTCCTTAATCTTGGACTTCTGGTGCCGAAGAATTTATGCTTTTGAGCTGTGGTTTTGGAGAAGACTCTTGAGAGTCCCTTGGACTGCAAGGAGATCCAACCAGTCCATTCTGAAGGAGATCAGCCCTGGGATTTCTTTGGAAGGAATGATGCTAAAGCTGAAACTCCAGTACTTTGGCCACCTCATGCTAAGAGTTGACTCATCAGAAAAGACTCTGATGCTGGGAGGGATTGGGGGCAGGAGGAGAAGGGGACGACAGAGGATGAGATGGCTGGATGGCATCACTGACTCGATGGACGTGAGTCTGAGTGAACTCTGGGAGTTGGTGATGGACAGGGAGGCCTGGCGTGCTGCGATTCATGTGGTTGCAAAGAGTCGGATACGACTGAGCAACTGAACTGAACTGAACTGAGCCTCTACAGCTGTGAGAAGTGCATTTCTGTCACTTAAGGCACCCAACCTGTGGCACTTTGTTTTAGCAATTTGAACAGATTAAGATAGGAAGGGACCCAAGAAATCTTTTAGACAAGTACCTCAAGTTATTCAGATGTAGTTGGTTCATTTACTCCACGTATAGAAACAGTGGGTTACCTTTATAGGCAAAAGTCACATCATTTGTGAGTAGAGGACTATGATAACTGAAAGGACATTTAACCACAGATTTTTATGCTGGACTAATGACACACCCCCTCTCCCCCATTCATTTTCCTTTTATCAGTGGGAAGTCAATAATCATGTTATTGTGAGCCTCCAATGTATACCAATTTTGGGGAAAGTGACTTTCCTCTTCTTAATTTGAATTTTCTTCTTAATACATCTTTAGATGTGCTAGAACAGGGAAGTAGAGTCATGGTAGTCATTTTGGAGTGAGTGAATTTTCGCTAGCTCATCTCATTTTGGGTCAGTCATTTTCTCACCATTTCTTAGGAATTGACACAGATTTAGGTGCAAATATCCTACCGCTGTGGTTTGAGTCCTAAAGATCATTCTATCTTGGTTTTCAGGAAATAGTCCTGAGAAAGTAGCTTGTTCTCAGAGCTGGTATCTTCTTTTGATACACTTTTTGGTGTTAATAAGCATCTGGAGCCTTTTGTCTCTCTGAAGACAGAGGGAGAACTGAAAAACTCAACAGCTTTGTAAATGATGCTGTGATACAATAAATAAATTTAACCATCATTATGAGACTTTTTTTCCCCAAATAGTTTCATATTACTCCAGATTACCTGTAAGTGATTTTGGATAAAATTTCGAGGCAAAAGGCAACACAGGTAGAACAGTTTCAGCCAAAATATTTCAAGCAGCAGTTCTCAAAATGTGGTCTGTAGATCTCTGAGGAGCCCTGAGAGTCTTTCAGAGGGACTGTGTGTCTAAACCATTTGAACAATGATGGACATTATTTGGGCTTCCCCGGTGGCTCAAATGGTAAAGAATCTGCCTGCGATGTGGGAGACCTGGGTTTGATCCCTGGGTCGGGAAGACCCCCCAGAGGAGGGCTTGGCCACCCAAGTACTATTGCCTGGAGAATTCCCATGGACAGAGGAGCCTGGCAGGCTGCAGTCCATGGGGTTGCGGAGAGTCGGACACGACTAAGCGACTAAGCACAGACATTATTTGCGCTTTGCACTGTGCTGCCGTTTACACCGCGTGAAAACCGCTTGCACCTCAGTGGGAATGAGGGCAGTGGCACCAATTGTACATGTCCTCTTGCATTTGCAACTAAAACCAGAAAAGCCAGTTTCATGTAATGAAGCCATAAAAATGTCCTCAATAGAGCAGATTTCATTATATCAACCTAAATTGCCTGCCTTGTTAGTATTCTGTGTGACACAATTGGAAGTCTGCCGTTAGCATGTCTGCTGCAGACTGAAGTGTTGTTTCTGGAGGAAAAGCAGTCGTGTTGTTATTTGAGTTGTGAGCTGAACCAGCTGCCTTTTTTGACGAGAGGGAAATATCATTTTTATTTGAAAGAGCAACTGACAAACTGGTTATTCAGACTTGGGTATTTGGCCCACATTTTCTCAAAAACGAATAGTGTCAGCTTGTCACTTCCAGGGAAACAAGGTACCTGCCACCTGTAATAAAATCCAGCCTTTTAGGTAAAAATTGAAATTTTGGAGAATTTGATTCTGCCATTGTAAGTTTGACAGCATCAAAATCCTTAAAGACTTTTCTGATGAAACCGATGGAGATAGTAAGGGATATGACTTTTTTCATAGGCTATAATGATATGTGTCAATGCTTGGAAGAATACATAGCTCAGTGGACCAATATTTTCCAAGGGACCAATGGATGATTTACAAAAATATGTATGGGTGTAATTTCTAATCAAAGTACAAGATAGTATAATGGGTTTTAATGTAACAATTAATATTATTTCAAGTTTGATGTTGCGTTTTTCCTTTAAGAAATTACAGCCCATCAATAGATGAACAGATACAGAAATTGTGGTACGTGTGTAAAATGGAATATTACTCAGCTATGAAAACGAACATATTTGAGTCAGTCCTAATGAGGTGGATCAACCTAGAGCCTATTATACAGAGTGTAGTAAGTCAGAAAGAGAAAGACAGTTATTGTATATTAATACATGCATGTGGACTCTAGAATCTAGAAAGATGGTACTGATGAATCTGTTTGTAGGGCAGTAGTGGAGACGCAAACATGGAGAATAGACTGTGGACACAGTGGGAGTAGGAGTGGGTGAGATGAATTGAGAGAATAGCATGGAAATATACATTGCCATGTGTAAAATAGATAGGAGGTGGGGACTTGTTGTGTGACATAGGGAGCTCAACTCAGTGCTCTGTGACAGCCTAGATGGGAAAGGGATTCAGGAGGTAGGGGACATATGTATGCCTGTGGCTGATTCATGTTGATGTGTGGCAGAAACAAACACAATATTGTAAAGCAATTATCCTTCAATAAAAACAAATATATTCAAAAACAAGAAATTATAGGCCATAAAATTTTGGTGTCATTTTAAAGAAGGATGTGCACAATTATCTGAGAAGGCTTTTTAGGGTCCTCAGTAATTTGTAAGAATATAAAGTGATTCTGAGATCAAAAGTTTTGAGAATATTTACTTTAAGGAAAGGTGTACATTCAGTACTCTTTTGAGAACTAGGGAAAGAGGGAAAGGAAATTAAGACATATAAAAAGAATCAGCTATGTACAATAATTTTATCTTTATTTAGGTAAGGTCCTTTATTGATTTCAAAATATTGATACTTTTTTTTATGTCTTTTTAAAATTTTTTTAATTTTATTTTATTTTTAAACTTTACATAATTGTAGTAGTTTTGCCAAATATCAAAATGAATCCATCACAGGTATACAGGTGCTCCCCATCCTGAACCCTCCTCCCTCCTCCCTCCTCCCTCCCCATACCATCCCTCTGGGTTGTCCCAGTGCACTAGCCCCAAGCATCCAGTATCGTGCATTGAACCTGGACTGGCATCTCGTTTCATACATGATATTTTACATGTTTCAGTGCCATTCTCCCAAATCTTCCCACCCTCTCCCTCTCCCACAGAGTCCATAAGACTGTTCCATACATCTGTGTCTCTTTTGCTGTCTCGTACACAGGGTTATTGTTATCATCTTTCTAAATTCCATATATATGCGTTAGTATACTGTATTGGTGTTTACTTTTTCATCTACTACCTGGTTTGGTCCAAACCACAGCTCTGTCATTATCTTCATGTTAGAGATGAAAAAGATCATACTTAGAGAAAGTTGGGGAGCTTTCCAAGATCACAAAACTAATAATTCTGTTAATCTCATTGCTATAGCTTATTGACAAATGAAGTTAGACAAAATTGGATTTAAAGTATTGTTATTAGCTGTTTGAAGGTATGGAAACAACTTAAATTTCCTGAATATCAGCTTCCATAATCATTAGGTAGACTTCATAAAACTCTGTTAGGTGTTAGGAGAATTAAGTTAGATACAGTTTACAAAGTGGCACATAGTATGACTTGAATAAATAGTCATTTTTCATGTTATTATTGAAAGCTGCAGTATTAATGATTTTTGTTTTCTTACTCAGAAGATACTTACATCTTTGCAAGTGTGGTCTGCAGACTAGCATATCAGAGTCATCTCCTTGGAACTTATACAAAATGCAGAATTTTGGGGCCCACCCTAGACCTACCATACTAGAATCTGCATTTTCACAACCTCCAGGGGTCTCTCTGCACATTGAAGTTTGAGGGGCTGAACTCCATAGGTATACCAACCTGAATTTCTTTAGCTGGGGGTTCCAAACAACCCTTGTCCTGCCATTGACTTCACACATAATGTTCTGATTAAAAAACAACTAAATGTTCTTTAATGACCTCAACTGTGTTGGCATTGGGTGGAAGTGGTGGTGCTGCTCGTGACATTTGTCCCTTTCCTTTTTTGAAGTTAAGAGGCACATTGATTAAAGTTGCCCCATTGCCTGTCATGCGTACAGAACATTGCATGCAGTCTCTTACTGTCCTTCCTGTGCGTGTTTTCCCTCTCCTAGGAGTCTACCTCTGCTCCTATTGGTTTCTTTAATTGTGTTTCCTTACTGTACCCTGGGCTTGTCCTTTAATTGTTCTTTAATTCTCTAAGCTACCAGTCTTCTGGCCTTGCTGTGGTCTGATAACATGCCCATGTTCTTTCCAGTTCAGCTCTTCATCTATCAGAATTTCAAGTAGATTTCACTTTACATTGCTCCATCAGTAGAACTCTTTAATTCAAAGTTTCCACTGCAGTGCCTTCTCAACAATCCACAATATACTTGACACAATACCAAAACAAAGGAATCTTAGATCAGGGCTTTTTCAGGTGGTGTTGAATCAGGTTCAACATTCTTGGCACAGAGTTTATTCCATAATACTTCATCTTTCAAACACATATGCTTTTTATAAAGTGCCACCCAACACCATTTAGATTAGAATCTTTTGGAGACCAGGAGAAACAGGTGAATGAAGTATATTCAGGTGGGAAGGTGGAAAGGGTGTGGATTAAGAGCATTGTAAATAGACTATGTTATTCTTATCTGTTTTTGGATTAACTAGAGAAATAAGTACAGAACAACTCTGCTTGTACGGTATTTATTTAAATACCTTACTGATCGGCTCACGGGAAGTAAATGTTAAGAATGTTGACAGAGGAAGGTGTAATTATGCCTGTGTCATTTTGGGGAAACTTTCAAAGAAAAAGAGAACATTGATTTTTCTGGGAAGACAGTCAAAGATCTTGAGAGACAGGCATCATGTAAAGAGTCTTAGACTCAGAGTCACGAGAATAATTTGCTGTGTGACCTTTGAGCAGTTGTTTTGCTCTCTCTGACCATAGCTGAGTGTTTTGGATTAGGTGGGTTTCTTCTAGGTTTAAAAATCTTTGTATGGACAGCTTATAATATTTTCCTTTTGTTATAAGGATACTACATACTGCAGGAAGTTCAGAAAGTACAAAAAAGTATAAAGGAGAAAATAAAAATTGTGTATGTGCTATTATCTGGTGTTAATGTTTTGTTCCCTCAGAACTTTTCTGTGTGTGTGTTATTTTTTTTAAACAAAAATGGAATCATGCTGCTGCATATACTCTTCTATATGTGTTTTAAGCTTGTATTTCCCTTATGAGATTTTCCTATTGCTAGACAGCTTTTTACTGCACCTTTCATGAATGGAATTTTGAGAATTTTATCAACTTTAGTTCATGGGGTAATCTTTGAAAGCATCTCTGCTCATACCTCAGACATAATCATTCTGCAAGAATTTAAATATTTTTTAGGACACAGTTTTTTCTTTTTAATGAATTTATTTAGTTGGAGGCTAATTACTTTACAATATTGTAGTGTTTTTTTGCCATACATTGACATAAATCAACCATGGGTGTACATGTGTCACCCACCCTGAACCCCCTCCCACCTCCCTCCCCATGCCCTCCCTCTGGGTTGTCCCAGTGTGCTGGCTTTGAGTGCCCTGTTTCATGCATCGAATTTGGACTGGTGATCTATTTCACATATGGTAATATACATGTTTCAATGCTATTCTCTCAAATCATCCCACCCTTGCCTTCTCCCACAGAGTCCAAAAGTCTGTTCTTTATATCTGTGTCTCTTTCGCTGTCTTGCATATAGGGTCATTGTTACCATTTTTCTAAATTCCATATATATGCATTAATATACTGTATCGGTGTTTTTCTTTCTGACTTACTTCGCTCTGTATAATAGGCTCCAGTTTCATCCACCTAATTAGAACTGATACAAATGCATTCTTTTTAATAGCTGAGTAATATTCCATTGTGTATATGTACCACAACTTTCTTATCCTTTCCTCTGCCAATGGACATCTAGGTAGCTATTATAAACAGTGCTGCAGTGAACATTGGGGTACACGAGGACACGGTTTTTGTTTAATTCATCCCTCAACTCCATCTCCATTGTCTTTGTTTCTTCTTATGGTTTGATTATTAGTTTTCTGAAAATAATGACTTCTTTGAACTGTATTTCCACTCTGAATTTCCCAGGTACTGCCACAGCACATGTGGGAAAATGTGTGCTCCTAAATGCAGTGGTCTTTTTAGCCTTATTTTTCATTACTCCAGTAACAGTGTTACCACTCGAGGGTTTAGCTTATACCTTCATGGATTCAGAGCAGTCCTGTACAGACCTGAGACAAATGTATGTAGCCATTTATCAGTCAATATTTGTCGAGCATGCAGATCAGACTCATCACATGGTATGTGTTTGTTGAATTCCTGCATGACTTTACTGAGTTTACTCTTTGTCTGACCCTAGGTTAAGCCCTTTATCTCCTTACTTGGTGTAGTTGTGTAAGGCAGGAGGGAGCAAATGTGTTGACTGGTGAGTGAGCCTAGTCTGGGACTCACATCTCAAGGGACTCTGTGTCTCATATGTTATTAGGGGACTTGCACATCTTATAGGCATAACTTGGATTTAGGGATTCAAAGGGTTCAGGTTATTTTTCAGCTTCTGCTCTGGTGGTATTTTACCAATTTTAAAGAATCATAGAGGGCCTCAAGATGCCTATCTCATAAATGTCCAGCTCTGTTGCAAAAAAAAAACAAAAACCCAGAAACCTACATTACAGCTCAGACGTGTACTGTTCTCCAGATGCACTTTGTAGAGATCATTTCTGTTTTTCACCCCAGAAGTGGCCTTTCACCTGCTTTTTTCTCATCCAACACCAGGCACCCCCTGGAATCCAGCTCATCTTCCCAGAGGAAACACTCTTTTACTGCTCTTTGGCCTGTGTCCCTTGTCCCTGAATGACTCAATTTCCGTTCAAAGGGCCATAGAGCTTAGTGGTTAAGGCCCAGATTGCTGGAGTTGAATCATTTCTGTGTCCATAACTGCTGTGTATGCCTGGGCATAGGGCTTCCCAGATGCCGCTAGTGGTAAAGAATCTGCCTGCTAGTGCAAGAGACATAAGAAACACGGGTTCAGTCTCTGGGTCGGGAAGATCCTCTGGAGGAGGAAATGGCAACCCACTCCAGTATTCTTGCCTGGAGAATCCCATGGTTAGAGGAGCCTGGCGGGCTACAGTCCATAGGGTTGCAGAGAGTCAGACGTGATTGAAATGACTTGGCATCCTTGGGCACAGTCCCTTAATTTCTTTGTGCTTTAGTCACCTCACCTGTAAATTGGAAATAGGAATTGTAGTTACCTTGCAGATTTGTTTTGAGGATTAAGTGAATTAACCTATGTAAACTAGTTAGAAAAGTGCCTGAAAGATAGTAGATGCTAGATTAGGGGTTATTATGATGACAGCTAATAACTTATTCAACAAATAATTAGAGTTCCTATTGTGTGAGCAGCAATGGTTAAAAGGCTAGGAGCTAATTGGTAGTGAGGGGAGAGGAGAGACTTACTCCTTGTTCTCAGGGCCATCCCCGTAGGACTGGATGTTTATGAAAGAATCCTCCAGGATTGTTTCTCACCGCACCTATGACTGGTGCTGCCTAGAATATGCAGGCCTGTGAAACGAGATAGTCAGAGAGGTGTAAGAAGGTGTCCAGGAGGAAGTGATGGGCAAACAGCAATGGGTTCTGAGAGGCAACGGCAGCATGTACAAAGGGGCTGGGGTAACAAGGATGTGGTGTGACCCAGAATCGGGAGCTGACCAGGTTGCTGGTGGACAGAAAGATATGTGGTGGATAAAGAGACAGGAAGGGTAGTCAGGGGCCAGGTCCAGGCAGGGCCTTGCAAACCATCTCAGGGCTTTGGAGTTTTGCTTTTAAGAGCAATTGGGAATCACTGAAATGTTTTTTTCTGTTTGGTTTTGTTTCTATTTTTGCTCATAGTAACAAAGTCTCATTTATGTTTTGGAAAGGTCATTTTAGCTTTAAGTGGCAGGAACAAATTAAAGAGAGTATGTTGCCTGTAGAAAGAGCACTATCTTCTTTTTTTACTTGGCTATTTCATAACTATTTACTTTCTCTTTCCTACTGGATTTTTAAGTTTTACATGTGGCTATGCAAGTTAAAATTTGCACAAATCAAAGTTAAATAGCGTAAAAAATAATTCAGTCCTTCGTCACACTGGCCACTTTTCAAGTGCTAGCAGTGATGTGCGGGTACCACCCTGAAGGTCAGCACAGACAAAGGCAACACTTTATCATCTTAAAAAATTATATTGCATAATGTTGACTATTGTAATATCATAGGGCTTCCCCCCGCCACTATTATGGTCTTTTCCCAGGAAGTAATAATGAAAATGTACATAGAACAAATGTTCTTTGCTGAAGAAATGTTTGTTAGAACAAAATTAATTGCTTAAGAGGGGTATGTTGTGAATGTTCTTACAAGTATAATTTTAAGATTCCTTATCCAATGAATGCATGTAATTGAGTTGACTTAAGCCAGGATATACATGTTAAAAGGCGACCTTTCTGAAATTCTGGTTGCCTCCGAAATTATAAGCCCATGTATCCATTACCAGATTTTAAGCTCTGCCTTTAATTTGTCACTGTAATTGCGATTGAGTGTGATTGTGATAGAGTGTTATGATTGAGTGCCACTGGGTCTTCACAGAAAGTGAGGGGTCACTTTTAAGCTGTCTGTTAACCCCATTCTCTGTCCTCAGGAGGAATGACCAAAAATCTTCTGGAAGTTATCTTTTTGTTATCTATTTCCACTGCTCATTTTTCAAGAATAAATGCAGGGAATGCTAGTCATTCCAAAAAATAGTTCCGAAAAAAGCTAGAAATAAATCACATAAACTGAACATGATGTTCTGTCTGCTTTATTTTATTTCTTCATCTCTGACCCACCACCTGAATTGGCAGGTACTTGCCTAGGCGATGGCACCCCACTCCAGTACTGTTGCCTGGAAAATCCCATGGACGGAGGAGCCTGGTAGGCTGCAGTCCATGGGGTCGCCAAGAGTCGGACACGACTGAGCGACTTCACTTTCACTTTTCACTCTCATGCATTGGAGAAGGAAATGGCAACCCACTCCAGTGTTCTTGCCTGGAGAATCCCAGGGACGGGGGAGCCTGGTGGGCTGCTGTCTATGGGGTCGCACAGAGTCGGACACGACTGAAGTGACTTAGCAGCAGCAGCAGCACAGCACTTCACCTCTTAGTCCATCCCCTGCCTAAGGGTGGGAGGGGCTGTCCTGTACCATTAATAAGCTAGTTTGTTCTCTTTCCTGTCTCATGAACTTAACAACACTAAAATCACTTAATACTACTTTTATTTAGTGAGTCATGTCTTTCTTGATTGTAAGTTCTAAAGAAACAAATCATTTTCAGGATTATTTTAACAATGCTTTTTTCCCCCCTGCCTCCTTGAATCCAGCTGAAGCAAGATCTAATTAAAATATGTTCTGCATCTAGGAAACTGAGAATTAAAAACAAGTGAACTGTCAAAATGGGAAGTTCTTTGCCTGTATTAAATGTAACTTCATTTATGCCTTGGGGTGTGTGTATGTGTGTGTCCGATGTCTAATTATTTACTATGCAGCTAGGGTCCAATTAGAAAAATTAAATCCATACCTGGTAATTGAATCTAGAGAATTTAGTATAAGAAACCAGTTACAGAGGTGTTGGAAGAGCTGAAAGCTGAGCAGGATGGTGTGGCAATGAGGCAACCCACGGAAGAGTAACAGAAGGAAGCTTATACTACCTTGAAGGCAAGAAAGACAAAGGGGAAAGCTGATGAAACGTGGAGCTGGCAGCCAGGAGAGAATCGGAAACCCTGGAGAGATGAAGCCTCTGCTGAGCGGTCCTGTCTGAGGCAAGGAGAACAGGGAACGTGTATTCTGACTGTATTTCCAACCATCCCCTCTCCCCCGCACCCCACATCTTCTGTCGGTTTCCCTGGTGTGATGCTGGAGTCAGGGAGCCCAGGTAATATAATTAGTTAAGATGTCTTTTCTCTGAGGTAGAAGCACAGGAAAAAGGCAGGGTCAGAGTTTGGGTTTCTCAGGAAACAGAGATGGAGGCTTGCACACCAGGGGTTTCATCGGGTTTGCTCTTGAGATCAGCTCCTGGGGAAGGGAAGGGACTGTGATGCGGTCTCTCCATGGAGGCAGTTCTTTCTGGCCTGAACCCTTAGAGCCATTGAAGAGGGAGCAGTCTTTCCTGGGGGAGGGGTGTGGCCTTGGGTAAATGCTCTCTTTAGCTGAGACAGTTCTTGTCCGGTGGTACCCCCAGCTCCCAGAGGAGTAATTCCTTCTTATTTGAAGGGGAATCCAGGCAGCTTATCACAGTCTCCGCTACTGACAGGGGGCAGATATGAAACCATGTTTGCACATTGTTTATTTTTTTAAATCATATGGTACTGAAATGTATGAAGTGGAAGTACAGCTTTCTCACTTAACAGTATCATATATTGTTTAAATATTTCCATGTCCCAACCTATCACTCTATTAAAAAAAATATATACTTTAACGATTTATTGATAAAATAAGAAATGCTTATCAAATAGTATTACATGTGAAAAGAAAAAAGTCACTTTATATATAAAGTGACTTTTCAATTGAAAAAATTATAGAATAATTTCTCAAGTATGTAAATATATACATTTGTGTGTATATATATATAATATATGCATATATATAAATACATGTGTAAAAATGCACACATATATATATGTATATATACGTGCATTTTTTAAAAAGTAAAGGAAAATAGATCAATGTTTTTAAGTAGTGGAAATTTTGTAGTGGAATAATATGGATTCTTGCATATTTCTTTTTCCAATAAACTTTTTAGTTTTAGAATAGTTTTGGATTTACTTAAAAGTTGCAAAGCTAGTACAGAGTTTTCACATGTCACACACCAGTTTCCCTGTCTTTAGCATCTTATACTAGTATAGTGCATTTGTCACAACTACTGAACTAATATGGATGTGGCCCTATTAACTAAAGTACAAACTTTGTTCGTATTTCCTTAGTTTTTTTGTGATGTCCTTGTTTGTCGTTCCGGTGTCCCATCCAGGAATACCAGGTTATGTTTCGATGTTATGTCTAGTTAGGTTCCTTTTGGCTAGGTTTCTCAGACATTCTCAGACTTTCTTTGTTTTTGATTAACTGGACAGTTTCAAGGAGAACTGGTCATGTATTTTGGGGAATGTCTAATGTTTTTCTCATGATGAGATTGGGATTATGTGCTTTTGGGAGGCAGACCACAGAAGTGAAGTGTCATGCTGAACACATCATATCAAGATTCTATGCTATTAATATGACTTCATCGTTGATGATGTTAACTTTAATTACCTGACTGAGGTAGTGTTTATGAGAGTTTTCCACCTCAAAAATACTCTCTTGTGTCTTTCCGTTCTGTACTCTTTGGAAGGAAGTCACTATGTCCAGCCCACACTTAAAAAGTAGAGAGTTAGATTTCACTCTCAGGGTGGAGTATCTGCATAAATTGTTTGGAATTCTTCTGTACTGGAGATTTGTTTATTCTTCCCCACATATTTATCTATTCAATCATTTATTTGTATCAGTATGAACTCATTAATATTTATTTTATACTTTGTATCATAACCTAATAATGCAGTGGCTATACTTTTGCTCAAACTGTTCCAGCTTTGGCCTTTGAGAGTTGGCTTCCATGTCCCTCTGACACACCCACATGGTTGTGTGTGTGTGTCTTTAGTACTCCCTTACTTTCTGGTGCTAAAAGATGAGTCTAAAAGTCTGAAGCTTCATCACACATAGTTACAATTTTTTTTCTTGTGATGAGAATTTTCAAGACTGACTGTCTTAGCAACTTTCAAATATACATTTTAGTATTCTCAATTATGGTCATGATTTTTCTTTTTCTTTTCCAGCACTTATTACTTATTTTAGAAATGGAAGTTTATACCTTTTGTCATACCCAATGATTGTGTGTGTGTGTGTGTGTATAGCCTTCCCTTACTTTCTAGTACAAGAGCCTGAGTTTTAGGCTCCTCTTGTCCTATTTTTTCCCCCTAAATGTTTACTAATCTCTTGATACTCTAAAACTCATGAATATAACCCACTTCTTCACCTGAAAATTAGAAGTGGACTTGTGTAACTGTGTATACCTGAGCTCTCTGTGCATTTACCAAAGGAAGAAAAGTATACATCATACCACTCACATCTCCATATCACTCTAGGGAGTAGTTTGTAGACATTTCTCTTCCTCTGCGAGGTGATGAAGACCCAGGTCACTACTTCTGAATGAAGTTGGCCAGTTGTGTACTTTTGGCAGAGTCAGCTCTTAGATTCCTTCACTGACCATTTTATTATGGGAATTCAGGCATAAAATCTGGGGGAAAGAAAAGCAAGCATTTTCCCTCAGATGGTCAGGAAGCCATATTGGTTAGTACTAACAACTTTGATAAATTCGTCTCTGGTCAGCATCTGGTCATCAGCTCTATAGACTCAAAAGCACCTCATGGTTTTTGATGGGTTAAGGATTCAGGAAAGGCTTGGCTTGGCAGGTGTGGCTCATAGTCACCCATTTGCAGTCAGCTGCAACAGGAAGGAATGGAGTACCTTGATGTTGGCCAGGCATCTCCCACTTCAGGTAATTTCAGAACCTCCCAACTGGTCTCTGTGCTGAGATAGTCTGGGCTTACACCATGATAATCTGAGTATAATGCTTGCATTGGGGCTGATGGCTTTAAGAGTAAGTATTTCAGAAATAGATTTACATAATTTTAAAGTAATTAGATTGTGTTTTATATTATTTGGGTTTTAGTTCATTTCAGTTGCTCAGTCGTGTCCAACTCTTTGTGACCCCATGGACTGCAGCACGCCAGGCTTCCCTATCCATCATCAACTCCCAGAGCTTGATCAAACTCCTGTCCATCAAATCAGTGATGCAATCCAACCATCTCATCCTCTGTTGTCCCCCTCTCCTCCCACCTTCAATCTTACCCAACATCAGGGTCTTTTCAAATGAGTCAGTTCTTTGCATCAGGTAGCCAAAATATTGGAGTTTCAGCTAATGTATTATAGTAACTCAATTGTTTATTAACAGAAATTTATGTTATTTGCATATCTTTGCTAGTACAAATAATGCTACAGTAAATAAATATCTGTGCAAATCCTTATCTGCTAATGTGAACCATTCTATCAGATAAATTAAGAGATTTGAAATTGCAAGAGTTAGTCAGTCAGTCAGTTCAGTCGTTCAGTGGTGTCTGACTCTTTGAGACACCATGGATTGTATAGTCCATGGAATTCTCCAGGCCATAATACTGGAATGGGTAGCCTTTTCCTTCTCCAGGGGATCTTCCCAACCCAGGGATCGAACCCAGTTCTCCTGTGTTGCAGGTGGATTCTTTATCAGCTGAACCACAAGGAAGCCCAAGAATACTGGGGTGGGTAGCCTATCCCTTCTCCAGCAGATCTTCCTGACCCAGGAATCGAACTGGGGTCTCCTGCATTGCAAGCGGATTCTTTACCAACTGAGCTATAAGGGAAGCCACTTTTCTTAAGAAGCTACAGTAATTCTGAAGATTAAAGAGAGGCCACAAAAGTGTATTCTTCAACACTGAAAGCAGAAGACAGTTAAATAAGCCATAGACCAAAATCAGTGTTGATATTTAATAATTTTGTGATTCCATGTGGGCATTACCCACTCTTGGATGTAAATAGAAACTCTGGTTACCTGCCAGGTTTTTAAGAGGATCCTGCTTTGTGTTGAGGTGTTTCCCGTTACTAATCTTGTTGATTAGGTGCTTACATCTCAAGATTCAGTGAGGGTATAGCAGTCATTGAGCGAAGGTGGCCATCAAAGCTGAATCTCTCCTGAGACCATTACTTTATACACCAGATGGACATTTTATGCTTTGACCTTTAACTTCAGAGGGAAATAGTCTGTGAAAGCTATCCCTGAAATCTGGGAGAAGTGATTTGCTCACTCAGGCAGAAATTTAAAAAGTAGGGGGATATTATTTTCCTTTGAAAATGCTTGCTACTTTTAGAAACAAAAATAAATGATCATGTTTTTCTTTTTATTGTATCTATATGATAGGATGGATGTTAGCTGAGCCTATTGTAATCATTTCACTATGTATGCAAATCAGACCATCATACTGTATGCCTGAAACATACATAGTGATGTGATGTATGTCAGTGATGTATGTCAGTTATTTCTTAATAAAACTGGGGAAAGAAATCAGTGAACATGATAGGAAAGGAGAATTACCAGCCTAGATAAATCAGTTCTCTGGAAACCTTGCAGGGTCCCAGGAAAAATTTCCAGTATGAAGAATATGGCTCAGGTGAGTGTCTGACTCCTCTTCTGCTCCACCTGGGGAAGTAAGGCTTCAGGGATACTGTTTCAGGTACTTCTCATGACAGGCCTAGGAGTTTATTCCAATGGCCTGCATTCAGGAAGAAATCTTAATATATGTATGGATTTGGAGTAGTAGTCCATAAGAGAGGAGGGTATAGGATATGGGGTTGGGGTGATCCAAATAAAGATAAGATCAAATGTCAAGGGAAAGTAGACTCATAGATATTATATATTTATTAGGGAGCATAGAAAATATACAATCCAAACCAATAAAGGGACTGTAGATGACATGATTTTCTCAGTGTCACAAAACTCCCAAAGGCTGCAGCTTTGTTATAGTTATATGTTTAATTGAAAATGGATACAGTTTTAAAAATAATTTCCCTACAATTTATGGTATGGTAACAGACTAACCTTGTTTCTGTTTTCTTAAGCTAGGATTCTCATTTGATATTTCATCTTAACATGTTATCCTAAAAAAAAATATTTTTCAGTTATCATTACTAGCTCTTGTAGGCTACTGATTTGAACTTTCCTTGAAACGTTTCTTCAAATGCTTATTTTACAGGCATAATTCATTGAAAATTAGGAAAATGATTAAATGACTATTTGCTTAAATATCAAAGGTATAAAATCCTTTTTTAGACTATTATAGTTTAGACAAGACTCTCACATTTTTATCTGACCAAAAGACTAGCGAAACCAAGTGTGTGCTGTGCTTATTCAAAAATAATTGTTTTGAAGTGTGCTTTCTATTATCAGTAACTCCTAACAGACTGTTGGTATCATCTTCTCTTTCATGTGTATAGTGTCACGTCTGAATGTTAAAACATATCTTCTATTATCTTTCTTTCTCACTTAGGAAAACAGTTAAAAGCTCAGAGTAAACATGGAGGGGGAGCCATTAAGAGTCAATATTTCATAATAATATAAATATTATATAAATATTTAAATATTTAGTTAATTAAATAACTCTCATATTTAATTAAATATCTATCACCTTCTGACTTTATTTTTCCTTTATTATTTTTTAAAGGGGTATGAGAAAAAAGAATCCCAAAGAAGAGTGTGTAGTTTTTTGATGTGAATATTATTTCTTTTTACTCATGACTAGAATTGACTTTGGTAAAAAATTGTTGTACTCAGCGTGCTACTGATTTCTCTTATTCACTAAATATGAAAAGTAGTTGGAATTTTAAGAAATGTACCAGATTTCATAGTAATATGTCTGAATAAATTAGAAGTGAGTGCTGTTGGGAATCATGGTATACATCCAGCAATTCTATTAATCCTTATTGTAAAAAAAATGCATTGATGGTACGTTCTTGGAAAGTCAACCAAAAATCTCTGTGATGTCATTGAAGCTTGTTTTTGTGAACTCCTATCTTAGCATCTCTCATTTTAAAGGCAATATTTTCCCTGCTATGTTCGTGGAAATTGCTGGTATCCACAGAGCAGAGATTCTTTCTGTCCATAAAAGTAAGAGTCTCTCTGAGGGAACTGCTATGGCTGGTGATCTTAGATTGCTTGTAACTCATACAGAGGTCTTAGACGTGCTTTAGCAGCTGGGTTTGAGAAGGTAATGACACACCCTATCCACATCCTGGGCTTGAGCAGGTGATGACCCCACATGCAAGGATCTGTGCCGAGTCAAAGGAACCTACCATGGTGTTCCTTTCTGTTATACTCTTAGTAGCCTTCTGATTTGTCCTTCTGGTTATTCTTATAAGCAGTGGTTTGGTGGCCTTGATCACCAAGATATGTTTGGGGTTTTGCTGTCATTTTTTTTGTGTGTGTGTGTAGTATAGTTTAAGAAATTACAAGTTATTACTTGAAAGTTCATAAAGTAATTCTCCACTATACTTTTATTTTAGCACCTCTTCTCAGTCATCATAATCTTCAGCCTATGCTAGTCATAAGCTGATAGATATTGTGATAATGACTTCCGTGACTTCTAATTGAGACTTGTCAATGAGAGAATAAATACTGTCATTGTTTCCATAATTGCCAAAGCTGGCATAATGGTAAGGGTAAAGGACATTCAGTTTAATACAGTTATCATATGAGATGTTCCCTTGTATAGTACTGGCAGATACTAACATTTCTTAAATTGATTTTGATTAGGTTTAACATGGGTCAGATAGACAGAGATATAAAAGATATGTTTTTGGAAGCTATCAGAAATTGAAATACAATTTTGAAGTCATAAACTTAATTTTATAAAGAAATTCTGCCTGTTTATATATTATATGCTGTGTGTTATATTATAAATATATTAAATTATGTTGTATTAAAGTTAGAACATCCTCTGAAGGACCATAGCTATTGTGTAATTTGTGGTGTATTTCCCATATGTAAAGATACATACAAGTTAATCTCCCTTCAGCTTCCCTGGTGGTTCAGCTGGTGAAGAATCCGCCTGCAATGAGGGTGACCTGGGTTCGATCCCTGGGTTGGGAAGATCCCCTTGAGAAGGGAATAGCTACCCACTCCAGTATTCTGGCCTGGAGAATTCCATGGACTGTATAGTCCATGGGGTCACAAAGAGTTGAACATGACTGAGTGACATTCACTTTCACTTCACTTAATCTTACTTTATCCACCTCAAGTTGTGAAGATGATCTCAAACTTGATGATTCTTCCATGTTTTTGGCAGAAGCAAACATAAATGCTTTCTTGAGGAAAACACCTTCATCCTAGGCTTCAAAGAATCCTGGAAATTTTTAACATAAGTGAACAGAATACATTTAGAAACAATCAAGCACACACCGGGAGCAAAAACCAGCAGAAACATCACACAGCAGAAGAAGACAAGCAACAACTTCAGATGATGGTGTTATCAGATGATAAAATTCTTGACCATTTTTTAAAGAAAATATGGGAGAAATAATAGGGAATTGGATTAGGGTATCTTGTGATCTTTCTTTGTGATGCTGCTGCTGCTGCTAAGTCGCTTCAGTCATGTCCGACTCTGTGCGACCCCATAGACGGCAGCCCACCAGGCTCCCCTGTCCCTGGGATTCTCCAGGCAAGAACACTGGGGTGGGGTTGCCATTTCCTTCTCCAATGCATGAAAGTGGAAAGTGAAAGTGAAGTCGCTCAGTCATGTCCGACTCTTAGCGACCCCATGGACTGCAGCCTACCAGGCTCCTCCATCCATGGGATTTTCCAGGCAAGAATACTGGAGTGGGTTGCCATTGCCTTCTTTGTGATACAAACTAGTTAATGTCTTCTGAACTACCTTTCAGCTCACAAATTCTGTCTTCCATACTCTACCTCTCTTCTAATGTGAAGCCTAATCCCTTAATTTTGTTCATTTTATTTTTAGAAATTTTATTTGGTTATTTAAAAAACTTTGTAGGTTTACTGATTTCTGATAACATTATCCATTTTCCTTTCATTTGGGGCACTATTTGAAGAAATGATAATTTTCTCAAACCAATGAAAGACCTAATCCATAAAAGAACTATATACCAAAAAACAAACAGAATAACATGGCAGAATATAAAGGTCAAAATTAAAATCACTGAAGGTATAGAAGAAACATATCAGATTTTTCTTCAGTGTGACAACAATTGAACTCTCAATAGCAATGATTAAAAACATGAAATAGTGTAAAGAGATGAGATCTTCACTGTGCCAAAAGAAAATAGTTGCCAGGCTAGAATTGTGTACCCCTGCAGAAATATCTTTCAAGAATCAGAACAAAATAAAGACATGTTTATGCAAAAATTACTGACAAACTCTGCCATCAGGAAAATTTTAAAAGATTTTTTTAAGCAGAAGGTAACTGATTCCCCAGATGAAAGGTGTAAAGGAAAAAAAAATGCATTAAAATGCATAAAGTTGTAAATATTTGGGTATGCCTGAATAAACTTATAAAATAACAAGGTCTTAGGGGTTTAAAAGTTAGAATAAAAGTAATATTAAAAGAGAAGGAAGTCTAAAACCTATGAACTAGACATCCATATCAACAACTTAGCAAAAGAAAACCCACTAATATAGAAAAAAGGAAAACCCAGAAAATTAGACCTGGGACATGGAAGAAAAAAATAAGGAGACCAGAAATCAGTAAAATAAACAAATAAACATATTAAAGAGACTGACAAAGTAAAAGACAGTTTCTTTGAAAAAGTAATATTACCCCTGCTGCTGCTGCTGCTGTCACTTCATTTGTGTCCGACTCTGTGCGACCCCATAGACGGCAGCCCATCAGGTTCCCCCGTCCCTGGGATTCTTCAGGCAAGAACACTGGAGTGGGTTGACATTTCCTTCTCCAATGCAGGAAAGTGAACCCCTAGTGAACCTGCTTAAGCAAAAAAAAGAAAGCACAAATTATATCAGGAATGAAAAAAAGGAACACAAATCCAATGCTACAGATACTGAAAAGATAACAGTTTGTTATTGTAAATCATTTATATCAAAATATTCAAAAATGTAGATGAGATGAAAAATTCCAAGAAGAGAAGGCACTTTATCAAAACTGAGTCAAGAAAAATTAGAAAATCTAAATAATTCTGTAACCCATGAAGAAATTGAACTGAAAATCGATAAACTTACACAGATGTTTCTAGGTTCAGATCTCCCCATTAGTTCTATCCTCCAAGGAAGAACTAACTCTGATCTTACACATCTTTACTGCTTATTTTATGAAGTTGGCATGGCCTTTTACTTTAAGATCTTTTTATTGTTAGCATCCTGGTATTTTACAGTGATGTGATTAAGTACAAGCCTTTGATTTATTTTTATGGATGCTTGATATTAGGACCTTTTGATGTCAAGATTTGTTCATATCTTCTTAAATGCCATTATAACAGTACTATTTAGATGGGTTTGTTTGTTTTTTTTAATTTTATTTTATTTTTAAACTTTACATAATTGTATTAGTTTTGCCAAATATCAAAATGAATCCGCCACAGATGGGTTTGTTTTAAATATTTTTTTCCTCTTCTCCCTTTTTTTCCTTTGTTATCTTAGATCTTTTCTTTTTGTTCATTTTATACTGTAAATTTATCTCAAATGATGGGTGAATCACGGTGGTTCATTGATGTTTAGGATTGAGGGATTAGGTAGGTTGAATGGAAGCAGAATTTGTTGATTAGAGTTTGCTTAGAGTAAGTCGGCAGGGAGGAGCTTCCTGTTATGCTGAAGATCCCTAAAATGCCAGAATGAGGTAAACTTTACTCTGGATCACTGATATCCATGTTAGCTTCTGGGTTCTCCAGTATACTGATCCTAAACGTATATGGGTTTGTTGTGGAAGCTTTGAGCCCTTGCCATTTTGAAACTGAACCCCTTTCTGCCAGGCAGATGTCAACTTCTTCAGAGTTATAGGTTTCACTGAGTGGTTGGGTATGAGGTTTGCCCCTAAGTGATGTGCTTGCCCCGGGCTGAGTTAAGTCTTCTTTCCCCATTTTCGTTTGACCAGTTGTATAAGATCTCACTGCCATTTGGGGGAATCTTCATTGAGGTCAAAGGTAACTAAAATGATGCTGTGTGTAAGAGGCTATACAAAAGTTAGAACTTTGTCTTTAGAAAGCTCCTCCATCCACTCAAGCAGTTCTAACTTTTGTATTGAACTTTGTAACACTTGAAAGTTGTTCAAGAACAAGACATTATCTTTGAGTCTCCAGTGGGTGTTTCTTGGCACCAGATTTTTTGCATTAGGATCTAATCCTCATCCTCTAGGAAAGGAAATCCCCTGAAAACTCCAGCAGTGTCTTGGTCGGAGTTCTTTCAGAATGTTTTCCAGAAGTATGCAGCTTTGGTCAAAGGCCAGAAGACTGATAGGCAATGTGGTCAGATAATTAATTCATCTTCAAGTTGGGGGGGGGGGTCTGTCACATTTGAATACCAAATCCAGCCATCTTCCATCTCCTTAAAAAAATTGCTTTTTGCCTTTATTCATTATAGGCGCCCTTTATGTAAAGCAGACACAAAGGCACTTAACAAACTGATTGACTTTGTCAACTCACATGAAAAAAAGGGGGGAGGTTTATAGTTTTCCTCCAAGTTGTGTTTAATTAGTTTGCTGATTTTTCAGGTCAGCAGTTATTGAACGTCTGTGTGTTAGGCCCTGTGCTAGGCCTGGAAAATACCAAGATGAGTAAATAAATCCAGGCCTTCCTGGAGCTCACAGTCCAGTCAGAGGCAGACAGATAAACAGATCTCTCAGAGCATGGTCAGGTTGCAGTAACTGGGAGTGAGGAAGGGACCAGAGGAGGACAGAGGATCTCCCGAGAGAAAGCAGGCAGATGAGTGACTTATAGCACAGACTTCCACAGTGTCGCCAGATCTTTCTAGAATTTATAAATCCAGTCATGTTACTTCCATGTTCAAATGCCTCAACAGCTTCTAACTGACTGCCCCAAAGGCCACCTTTCAGCCTCTCCATTGGCCTTCCCCCCCCCGCCCCCACCAACTGCCCACTCCCTTTACAACCTGACTGCTTAAGTTCGAATCTTGCTCCTGTCAGTTATGAACTGTGATCCTTGGCAAGTTGCTAACCTCTCTGTAGCTATTTCTTTAAACTTAGTAAACACAATCATTTGTGTCTCAGTGTTACTGTAAGGATTAAATGATTTGATATAAAACTCTTAGAATAGTGCCTAGCACGTAGTAAGTACCACAGAAGGGATGATTACTACTGTTCTGTACAAGTGGTGGCTCTTACTGCCATCACTGTTGTTCCTCTTTCCCAGACTGGTATGATTTCCTTCCCTGGCATTGCACAAAGCACAATTGCATAGATCTGTTACCAAATTAGACACCAGGCCTCTCTGTTGGGGCTCTAGCTGAACCAAAGCTCTCCCCATGCCCCCGTTGCTCAAGGAGTTCTTTCCCACTCAGATCTGTGCTGCTAATGATGAAACAGAGTTTGGTGCAGGCAAAACAGGCTTTTACTCAGTGACCAGAGAACTGAGAAGGGGTGTTCATGCTTTAAAGGTACGTTCTCCCCGAAGGAAGGGGAGTAAGGGAATTTTAAGGGTCAGGAGGCAGACAGGACATCAGGGCTCTAGGAAAGGGGTGGAGACTTCTGGGGCAGCAGGGGCATGCAGTCTCTCATGCTCCTTTGCACACAGCACCAATTGTGCCTAGCAGAGTACAAATCCCCCTCTTCCCGCCAGGTAGAGATGAAGCATGGTGATGAAGCAAAGGTAACTCTTGGATATCTCCAGGTTTCATCTACACAGGCGAGATCCTGTGGTCAAGTCAAGGCCAGTTCAGAGTGGTTGACTACTGTGTGTCTCTCAAAGCACATAGCTGTCTCAGTAAAACTTCAAAGCATCTGCCCAACATCAGGTGCTTTTGAAACACAGAGATGAGTCAAGGCCAGGCTCCAGCTCTCAAGGGTTGGTATGGAAACACAGAGATAAATCAAAGCATGGAAAGTGGTGACATTTATCCTACTTTATCTGCCATCTTGGAGCTGGCTGGTTCAGTCTAGTTTTGCTGCAGGACTTCGTGGCATCATGTTGATAAACCACAACTAGCCTGTACAGTTAAAAAATAGTTTCTGCACCTTTGCGTGGGTGACACATCATTATGTACGTTAATTCTTAGGCTGCTTTTCACTATCTCATGTCTTTATCATCAACAAATTCTAGAGTTGTTTCCCTGAGTAGATTATCAACTCAGATTAGAGATTTTACCACAAATTCTTTTTTGTTTTAATTTTGTACTTCTCCACAGAATTGAAATGCAATGCATATTGCAGGCACTCAGACATAGTTTATTGATTGAAAGGGAAATCCTTTTTTGTCCAGCTCTCTCTTCGTGATGTCTTTTTATAACCGTTCTCTCCACTGTACTGTTAGCATGTTAACATTTTTTAAAATATAAATTTATTTATTTTATTTGGAGGCTAATTACTTTACAATATTGTATTGGTTTTGCCATACATCAACATGAATCTGCCACGGGTGTACACGT
>NW_011494704.1:533389-551389 GCF_000754665.1 Bison bison bison
ACAGGGTCGTCCCAGTGCACCAGCCCCAAGCAGCCTGTATTCTGCATCGAACCTGGACTGGTGCTTCATTTCATATGTGATATTATACATGTTTCAATGCCATTCTCCAAAATCATCCCCCTCTTCCTCTCCCACAGAGTCCAAAAGACTGTTCTAAACATCTGTGTCTCTTTTGCTGTCTCGCTTACAGGGTTATCGTTACCATCTTTCTAAATTCCATATATATGCGTTAGTATACTGTATTGGTGTTTTTCTTTCTGGCTTACTTCACTCTGTATAATAGGCTCCAGTTTCATCCACCTCATTAGAACTGATTCAAATGTATTCTTTTTAATGGCTGAGTAATGCTCCATTGTGTATATGGACCACAGCTTTCTTTTTTTTACATATTTCTACTGTAGCTCTTGTCCAATTCTATTGTAATCTTTCATTTTAATGTCCACATGCTTTGTTTCTCTGGCAGGATAGGAATTGCTTTCATTTGCATCTCTAGCCTTTAGCAAAAGGATTTCACACAGTAGCCACATATTTAGATGAGCACTTGATAAAGAGAATAATATGCATTATGTTAATACCACTGTATTTGAGGGAATTGGTGAGAACAAAAAAAAGATGGAGTGATTTCTTTGTACCTATTTTGGTTCAATAAATATCTAAGAAATAATTCAGATCCTCTAAACAAGCAGGAAACTCCAAATAAATATTCTTCTAGCATAGAGGCAAAACATTCCAAAAACTTTTCTTATGTCTCCAAGCTTCATGGTTTTTAAGATAAAATGTAGATACGGCATTGTTCACACTATTCTTGATAGGTTTATTACAAAGAAATAAAACTTCAATTCTCATGGTTTAAGTTGTTGTCATTGTTTAGTTGCCAAGTTATGTCTGACTCTTCTGTAACCCCGTGAACTATAGCCCTTCAGGCTCTTCTGTCCATGGGATTTTATTACAGGATGCTAAATGTAGATTAGTTTGACTATTTTTTCATTCCCCTATATATTTAATGTTGACAATAAGAGAGTTTTTGTTGTTTTTGATAGATCCTTTAGAATCATCCCTCCATAAGCTTGTGTCGCTTTATAACATCAAGGCTTAAGAACACTTATTAGTATTCTCTATTGATACCTTGTTCTGTTTGCTATTCTTGTTTGTTCAAGCTCTTCTTCTGATGGCTATTTCTTTTAATGGACATATATACATTTAGGTTTTTGATTTCCCAAAAAGGAAACTGACCTAAACCCTGTTGCATTTTAGGCCTACTATTCTTTTACTCTTCTTTCCTTTACCCTCATTTTCTTTTGAAATGAGTTAGACCTGCTTCCTTAGTTTTATTGCCACTCCATTTCTCTTTAGTTCTGCAGGCCCTTGACAGTAGGCATCCTGAGGACAGAGGTCATGTGTCCTTTTTCTAAGTACCTAGTACTTAGTCTACAGACCAGCATATGGTCAATACACAGTATATTTTATTTGAGGGGATGAGTTCAGAAAACATAAAAGCCTTTACCCACCATCCACCCTGTGCCATTCCCCCATTCCTCCTGGCTCTGTTATCTCTTCACTTTGGTTTTTGGGAAATGCCACACCACCTTTCCATACTACATCTCTTCCCCTTTTCATATTCTTGTTCCTGCAAAAGGAGGCTACTCATTATTCATCTGCTGCCTCCCATATACCTTCCATCCTGAAGGCCTTGCTTTATACTAGGTTCCTCTACTCTGTCCTCTCTAACCTTCCATCAGCTCTGCCTGGCAGTAACACACCATCATTTCCCCTTTGCAGAGCCCAGCTGAGAGGCTTCTTTGGTGAAACCTTTTCTGATCCCCTTCTCACTAAACACCTTAGCCTTTCTTCTTTAAACACTATAGAATTCTGCAACCAAACATGAGCCATTTGTGACTTTGCTTTTTCCCAAAAAGCAGAAGCTCCCTGGGGTCTCTCTTACTCTTTTTTTCAGTGCATAACATAATCTTTACACATAGTTGGTGCTCAGTGAAGAATTTGTTGGATTGTCCAGAAATGTAACATTCCAGAGAACTGCCACGGGAGCTCCATTCCACTGAGAAATATTGAAGACAATTTTGTAGATTTTTCTGCTCCTTTTTTTTTTTTCCTAACTCACAAACTTCTGTCATTGTTCTTGGGAGTTATATGGTGTAACCACTTATATTAAAATGTTAAAGTCCAGAGTATTGGAGAATGAGAAGGTAGCAAAATATTAGAACTGGAAAGATTTTTAGGGATCCAGGGAGTCCAGCCCTTTAATTTTATAAGTGAATAAATTGGTGTCTGGAATGTTAAAGTCACCTGCCCCAAATCTATACATAGTTTATGGTAACATTTGGGTCTTGGATGTAATCTTTCAACCCTGTCTGTTGCTCATTCTTACAAGCTGTCACAGTGTACATGAGGATACTGTTTAGGTTTGTGTAACAAAACTGTTAAAAGAGGCATCTGATATTATCATATTACCTTTTATGGATTAAAAAGTAGAAAATTGAATCTCTTTTTAGGTTTTCCTTTCCTCTTCTTTAATTATAAGTTTTTGGATTGAATTCACTTGCATCAACTGGGAAATTTCTGACTACATTAACCTAAGAGGTCATTGATTTGTTTGCTAATCTTTAAGTAATCTTTTGTTTGAAGTAGAACATACATACAGAAAAGTACATGAAGCATAAATGTGCAGTTTCAGTTTTTACAAAGCGTACACGTCGTGTGACCAACACCCAGATCAGGAAACAGAGCAGCATCGACATGTTTGGAAGCATTTAAAGAAATGAAACATTTGAAGAAATAAAAGGGCTTTGAAACTACATCATTTTCTTTTTTCTCCTGACAGGTATTGTCAGTCTGTGTGTTAACAACAATCCTTGGTTGTATATTTGGGTTGAAACCAAGCTGTGCCAAAGAAAGTAAGTAGTATACTAATTCATGTGTGCATGGGTGTGATGTATGTGCCCCGCGCAGGTGTGGGTAATGGCCTTCTTGAGAATGTGATTGAGACAATAGTTACGTCCTCATCCCTTGAGTACTCCATGCATATGTGTGCATGCTCAGTTGTGTCCAACCTTTTGGCGATCCCATGGACTGTAGCCCACCAGGCTCCTCTGTCCATGGGATTTTCCTGGCAAGAATACTGGAGTGGGTTGCCATTTCTACCTCTAGAGGTGAGTGCTCCATAGATATTGCAAATTTGATGCCAGTTGGAACATTTATCTTGAAGATCTTTTATTATTTTAGCTGTATACTATCTACTTGCAAAACTTCATCCCAAAACAACAGAGAGGGGCTATGACCAAAAAAAAAAAAAAAAGGTAAAAAACCTCAAAACAACAAAAAAGAACAAAGATACAAACAAGAAGACATGGATGACAGGTTCTTGTGCTGGGCTCTGTGAGCCTCTCTCCCTGACTTCCTCCAGGGACTCCTACTTTTTGTCCCTAAGGCATTAGGTGCTGGAGCAGTCCTGAGGTTACTAGGTAAACAGCATGCCTGGGCAGCTGGAAACATCCTTACATGCTTGTAAGTCTTTTAGAAGTGCAGTCATTTCAAAACAATAGTGATATTTTTAAGCTGTTACTTACATTTTTCATTTTATGAAGTTCAGAAATCTCGCCAGCATGGAAAGATCACTATAAATAATAAAACTTTGAATCATAATACATTGTAGCAGTCATATTTTGGATTTGAAGTAGTTTTTTATTTTTGGTCCTTTTAAATCATTGATGGTCTTCCTTTTAAATCACTGATGAATTCCTAAGGAATTCAGTTTTGAAAACTGAACAAATCCTTCTATTCAGTTATTCCATAATTATACTATTAGTCATTTTTTGAAAAAATTTAGTGATTGTTAAGCTGTCATTTATTTTTAAAATGAATGAAATGTAGTAATTTTATATATTTAGTCAGCAACAATTCAGAGCAAGCATATCAGCATTTAGTAAAATTAAGAAGCTACATATTGTAGTGTTCACCTATGTAGCCTTTAAGCAGTAATTCATTCACTTTGAGTTTAGTTTGGCACATAAAAATAAAACTGAGTGATTGAAAACAGCAATTTTAATCTAAACTCAAGGTGAAATACATTTTCTTTTTTAAGTTAATGGAAGCATACTAATGATCTGTAAGTAATAGCTATTATTATAATAGTTTTCCCTCCTGGGATCAGGAAAGTTCGTGTTTTTGACCCTAGAAATTATTATTGTCATTTCATGTTTTTAAAATTGCTTCATTTCCTGGTATCAAATGAGTTAAATTCTGTGACGGTGTCTTCTTGGGTCAGAGGAGCATTACAACCAAGAGCAAGGATTAGTCCTTTTTTTTTTTTTCTTTTGGACTTCCATTATTCTACAAGTGGATTGTTTTTCTTACCATCCTGATTTATTTTTTATTAAATCTAGATGATTCTTGATAGCTAGTAAAGAGTTACAGTGTAAATTTTTAAAATTAATTTTTATTGGAGTATAGTTGCTTTGCAGTGTTGTGTTTGTTTCTACTGTACAGCAAAGTAAGTCAGCTATACATATGCCCCCTCTTTTTTGGATTTCCGTTCCATTTAGGTCACCACAGACTCAGTAGAGTTGCCTGAGCTATACAGTGGGTTCTCATTAGTTATCTATTTTATTCATAGTTAATAGTGTATGTCAGTCCCAATCTCCCAATTCATCTCAGCCCTCCTCCCCCTCTTGGTGTCCATACATTCGTTCTCCTTGTCTTGTAAAGTTGTTTTTAGTGCAAAGTGTTTTCCTTCCACGTCTGACATTTGTCCATTTAACTAAAACTTATTAGTACCAACTGTAGTCAAGGCTCTTGCTGGATACCTGGGGTACAGTGTGCCGGGCAGCATCCAGGTGTGGTCTTTGTTCCTAAGAAGTTTGTGGTCCAGGTTGAGACTGGGTTATTAACCAAATGATCTAGTTACAAATGAAATTAAGTGACTGAAAGGGAGGATAAGGTTTCATATAAACTTTAAAAAAATGGAAAAAGCATCTAGACTGGGGAGTTTGGGAAAGCTTCTCAGAGGGAGCCAGGCTGGATCTGAAGGTGCACTGGACAAATCCAGTGTGGTGGGAAATGAGTCTTGCAGAACATGTTCTGCACAAACACGTTACTTCTTTACACCAGACTGAGGGTGACCTAAGTCAGGTATTCTTTTCCATCACGAAGTTTTCAGAGATTATCAGTTTTTAGAGAACCCCACATAAAATATTCAGAACAAGCTCTTCTTATTTTTCCTTTATTTAATATTCTATATGTAATTTTAAGTTTCATTAGCCCCTGTAGGATTTATACTATATAAAAGAAAAAAATTATCTTTTGTTTCTATGGCAAGAGATAAAATTGCAAACTCGATACGTAAGGTTACTGCCTTCTGTTTGCATCACTTTCTATAGGTATTTGAGAAAAGATTCTTGGTTAACTTTTTGCCCATCCCATCTGTATTTTCTAAAATAATATTTAAACCTACTCAATACCGAACTTAGGATATATTAGTTGATATTTGCTTTGTAATTATATAATGATTAGAAACATCTAACTCATTCGATATTTTCAGTTAAAAGTTGCAAGGGTCGCTGTTTTGAGAGAACATTTGGAAACTGCCGCTGTGATGCTGCTTGTGTTGACCTTGGAAATTGCTGTCTAGATTACCAGGAAACGTGTATAGAACCAGGTAAAAATCTGCAGGTAAAAAGATGGGGTAAAAGAGCAAAGGAAAGTTCTGCATGTTTTAGGTATGTGATTTACCTAACCCACTTGAGATTTTAAAAAATTTGTCCTTTATATTTCCTGACACAAACAAAATTTACATACCTTGCCTTTGTTAAAAATTTTATGGATGGCAGCACCATGCTGGATTTCAATGTTTGCTGACAACCTATATAGTCTAATTTGCATTTCACCTAAGTTCAAAAGGCTGATTAAAAATACACGACTCTTTCTGTTATGGGCTTATTAAAGAGAGAGTTCTTAAGATGTCCACTTAAACTTTAAAATAAAACTATCAGACTGTGAAAAGTTTGATTTGATCTTCTTTACCTATGAAAGTGAAAGTGTTTGTCACTCAGTCATATCCAACTCTTTGGACTTTAACCTGCCAGGCTTCTCAGTCCATGGAATTTTCCAGGCAAGAATACTGGAGTGGGTTGCCATTCCCTTCTTCAGGGGATCTTCCTGACCCAGCGATTGAACCCAGGTTTCCTGCATTGCAGGCAGATTCTTTACCTTCTGAACCACCAGGGAAGCCCATGCAATAATAACATTTAAATGAGAGTGAACCAGGTTTAGATAAATTTGGAGAACTCTGGCAATGACTGGTGGAATAAGCCAAGATTGACATGGGAGTTGTATAATAAAAGTTATGTCTGTTTACATTTTATTTTTTATTTTCTGAATTAATTTTTATTGGAGTATAATTGCTTTACAATGTTTTGTTAGTTTCTACCTTACAGCAAAATGATCAGCCATACGTATATTAATACATATAGTCCTTCTCTTTTGGACTTGCTTCTCATTCAGCATTTACATTTTAAAATGCTGAGATTCTGGATTTTTAGTGAAATAATAATTGTTGCCTGCATATTTTCTGTTAGTTCACATTGACCACTGTGGTGGAAAGTTCTGTGAGTCACTGAGGGTTAAGAAATGGTCCATCATCTCTCATAGATCACATTCTAGAAGACAATTCTGTGTTCATTTTGGACATGTTGAATTTGGACCATAAAACGTGTTATGTTGACATTTGTTTCTAGAACGGATATGGACTTGCACCAAATTCAGGTGTGGTGAGAAAAGGTTGTCCCGAAGCCTTTGCTCCTGTTCAGATGACTGCAAGGACAAGGGAGACTGTTGTATCAACCACGGATCCGTGTGCCGAGGTCAGGAGGTTGTGCCGTCACCAGGTTCAGACACAGGCTGACATCTTCCTAGGTCTCAGAGGGGGTTAGCATGGGTGTACTTTTTACAGTAGAAGTCATAGTTATTGACAAACCATATTGGCTGAAAAAATATTTTAAAAGCATTTTATTGGAGAAAGTTTCAAACATATATACCTGAATAGAGAGACTATGTAATAAAGCTTGTATCACCCAGCCTAATAATCATGATTGTCTACACACGGCTAGTCTTTTTTATCCATAGTCATACACTCTGCTGCTACTACACCCTCATGTTATTTTGATATTAGCTGCATATTTAATGCTGTATTTGTGGAACAATCACTTCACTGTCTTGGCTGACTATGTAGCAGGTTCTTTCATAGTAAACGAGGACAGTGTCTGCCTGATGTTGAGAGAAGTTAGTGCCTAAGATTCTGTGTAAGCTGGTGTTACTATGATGTCTTGCCTAGGTGTTGCAGGGTTCCTTGAAATTCTTTGACAGAACTTGACTGTATGAGAGGAACTAAGGCAGAAGATTCTGTCAGTGGATAGAAGTAGGGTTATAAATTTTGGTTGAAAATATTATTAATGACAATTTGAAAATGGAAAATGTGCCTTCAAGTTCTCACAAATACAGCAATGTGTTTTAGTCTTGCAATTATAAACTCATTCTTTAATTCCTGATATCAACTAACTCTTATTTTGAAATAGAATAACTTCTATTTGTTCTATTCCCTGAGAATCACACCCAACATGATCTATGTATCTGTTAACTTTTTTGTTTTTTGGGGGGAACGTGTCCTAATGTGTCTCACAAACATCACGACCATTGTTTCTGTTGAATGTGTTCAACTCACTGTACTTCTTGAAAATATTTTAGGGGAGAAAAGTTGGGCTGAAGAAGAATGTGACAGCATTGATGAACCACAGTGTCCAGCAGGGTAAGATTATACTCTGAGATACTCATGTTTTCTTTTATAGAAGTATCATTCTTTCTCTTTCCAAATTGAAAAAATAAAAATAATAATAATTATTCATTGGTTCAATATTATTTTTAGTTAGGCCTTCTTTTGGCATTGGTGGTATAGAAGTGATTATGACATGACCCTCACCCCCCACTTCCCACTCCTGGTCTAGAAACTGGAAAAAAAAAAAAAGAGAGAGGTTATGAATATTTAATGTTCATGAGTGTTGAGTGGAAGAATTTGTTTTCCTTCTTAGGAAAAAAGGATCTTTACTTTCATTTGAAGTTTTTCAAGTTGAACTTATAACAAATTACAACTTTTTAAAAAAAATTTTTGATTAACTTATATATTTTCAGGATAACATGTCTATGAGAAGATGTTACATAGTTTTTATAATTTGTATTTTATATTTTTTGTCTAAAGTGTTTTATACAATACCTTATGTTTCTAAGGTCATCAGGAATGGTTTGTGTAGAATTCGAAAAGTGGAAATTTGATGACAGTTAGACATGTTTATCTTTGTTCCACTTGAGACATATAATTTGAATTATTAATCTTCAGAAATATATGTTTAAAATAATGATTTTTCCAAACTGTTAAACATTATAAAGCTGTCCTGATAGAAACGAACACAATTTAGAATATGCTGTTTGTTAATATTTATTCTCTTGCAAATTGGAGAAATATTGCATTTTGGTTGCATTTCATCTAGCTTTTGGACTAGCAGGGACCATAAATGATTCTGTATGGTACCTCACAATGGTGTGAGTGCTCAATCAGGACTATTTGATAATGTACATGATGAAATACAAAATCATAATATGAATATAGACACTTCTAAAATATTCTTTATAAAGATGCTTGTTGAGCTTGTTAGTTTACCTTAGATTACATCCCTATCTCAGTGGAAAATGTTCACTGGATCTGTGTCTTCTTTCTTCTTTACACATTTTTTTTCTTTCTTTCTCATTACCCAGGTTTGAAACACCTCCTACCCTCTTATTTTCTTTGGATGGTTTCAGGGCAGAATATTTGCACACTTGGGGTGGACTTCTTCCTGTTATTAGCAAGCTGAGTGAGTAACTTCAGAGTATACTATTGGAGTGTCACAGTGTCAGTAGACTGAGGAGGCAGTCTCTTTTTTGAAAAATACAGCAGAATCTGTTTTACCAAACTTCTCTGTTGTAAAAGAGTTAAACCCTAGTGATAAGGACCTAGTCTTTAATATTATAATTGTTCTAAAACTGCCTTTTAAACAACTCTAAGATAATAATGATTATCTTAGGATTTTTATCCCTTGGTTACAGATGTTAAGGATAAGGCATACTTTTTTTTTTCTTAGACTTTTGGATTCATTTTGTGGACAAACTATTTATATATTTATTTATCTAATATGACTACATCTTAAAGTAGAATTTCAAAGACTGAAGGTATTTCTTATATGAATCTGGTAGTGCAGACATAGAATATTTACTTGTTATTTATCCTTTAGTATCATGAGGCATCCTTCCAATTTCTTTATCTCAATTAAAGCCTTAATTAAATGATTATTATATAAGTTAGTAATGCAGTAGTAGAATAGTCTTCTCTTAGTACGAATGCAAAAGTTTTAAATCACATTAATCACCAGTAATATGGTTATCACTCGTATCGTTGTTATTGAAAAAATAAAAAATTAAATATGGGTATAAAAGCTGAAGAACATTGCTTGTTATCAGTGATCAGTATTTAAATAGCCACAGTGTAATACTGGACTGAAATGGAGATAAGTAAATTCACTATTTTAGTGTTCTTCTGGAGTTCTGGGACATTATTTACTGGACTTGAATATTTGAATGTCAAAATCACTCTCCATAATCACATAGGTACATTTATTGTACTTCTTTTGTAAGAAACTGATATTTGGAGAACTTCTAAAAATTTCAATTTTTAATTTCTACTGGGAAGAAAGTTTTTATAAATAATCATTTGACATAAAAGTCTTTAGGAAAGAGCTTACATGGACAAGAAAGACTCTGTTTTATCAGCTAGGCTCACGGGCTTTGAAGCTTGCGTCTGGCCCTTTGTTATCATCAGGAGGAAAGTTGGTTTCCATAGCATCAAATACAATATCCTGAGTTCAGAATTAAGGAGCCTTAGGTACCTATATGTGAAGTTGAAAGGAACTCAATGCATAGTTAACTTAAGTCCTTGCTTTGGGTAATTAGGAAGTGTAGCCTGTAATTCTGAACTGTTTGGAATGCAGTGAGATAGAGAGACATGTACCAGCCTGAGGAACACTTTCAGGTATGAGGTATTGAAATGCTAGAATCATTAGTTATATGTTCCTTCCGCCGTAGAGGCAGACGAAGGATGTGACACTAGGGCTAAATCAGGAACAGTTTGACTCTGTCCTTCTTGTATTAATACTTGAAGCCAGAAGATACCTTTAATCATTAAAGCAGTGTTGAATTTGTCTAGAGTTAACTGGTTTGGACTTTGGGGTGGGACACTGTCCTCCTAGCTACTGCTTCATTCTTGTTTTCATTTTGCTGAGTTAGCTACTGTGGATGTTTGTAGTTTTGTTTTGGCTGTTTGTTTTTTTAAAAACTACATCTTGTATTTAGATATGTTACCACCAAGTAATAGCAAAGATCTAGCAAGCATCATTATGGTCCATCTGGACCATAATATTATTAGTATTGTTATTAGTAAGTATGGGGTAAATATTCCATTGGATTAATTATTTTAATTTTTTTTAACTAAGAAGAAAAACTAGCTCTCAGCATTGAGTTTGAATCTACAATGTTGCTTTGTAATTCACCCTGAATTTTTATATGGTTGTAAATCCCTTCTGGATTCATGTTTTAGTACTACTCAGAAGTCTGTGGTACCAACGCTAAATGAAGGAAACAGATTGTCAGTTGTATTTAATAACAATCTTTTTTTCCCCTTGTAGAAACCTGTGGGACATATACTAAAAACATGAGACCAGTATATCCAACAAAAACTTTCCCCAATCACTACAGCATTGTCACAGTAAGCTCTGCATTTCAATTTTTATATGTTCACAAAAGTGAGATGTAAATATAACATTTTTCAAGAGAATAATCAGATTTCAGATCAGAAAAAAATAACTTCTTTTTCATTGTGTAGTTAAGCAGGAAAACTGAGGTTCTGGTTCTTATTCTTCTACTAACACGTTGTGACCTTGGAAAGTCACCTTACCTTCTGGGTCTCCATTTCCCATACGTGAAAAGAGGTGATTGAAGACTCCAAGAAATGATTTCTTAATTCCCTTTAAGATTATTAGGTTCTGTTCTTTCTGATTAGTTTTTAGCTTACTATATTTGAGCCCCAGATTGCACTCACAGGTCCTCAGCCGTCTTTCCAATCATTTCAATGTTTGAGTCTAAGCAAACCACTTTACCTGACTCTAGATGTGATTACACCTCTCTTTTTGCTTCACTTTCAGATTTAATTTGGATCCAGAAAAAAAAAATGTAGAATTCCTTAGGCCTCAAGGCCACAGAATTAATACTTTGACTTATATTGGTACAAGCTATTCTTGAACCCAATCAAAAAGGATTCTGTTATGCAGAAATTTTTCACTGAGCAATCCAAAAGGACATCTCAGTACTTTTTTCAAAATTAAGAGGCTGCTACCATTCCTAATGTATTTTCTCCTATTACATAAATTAAAACACAAGTACTACATAAAACCTTAAGCAGTTGGTTGTATTTTGATCACATGCAGTGTTTTGTTCTTCTCTTCTTAAGCTAGGTTAAGTTCCTTGTAGCTTCAGTTGTGTATTTCTCTCTGATGATTTTGTTCTGTAACCTTAACATTAAAAACTCACAACTTGCATAAAACCTGTATTTTATATATTTTAGGGACTTTATCCGGAATCCCATGGCATCATTGACAATAATATATATGATCCCCAAATGAACGCTAACTTTGCACTTAAAAACAAAGAGAAATTTAACCCAGAGTGGTACAAAGGAGAACCAGTGAGTTGTTTATTTAATTTAGCTATTAAAATTATTTTTTATTATTCTCATCTGTTTCTATCAGAGTAAAATGACAGATCCCCTGGAGTTTTTAAGAACCTATTTACTCTACTGTGTTTGTGTAATCCTTATGCAAATAAAGGTAAATGCAGATAACTCTAAATATAGTTTATATCTTTGTATATTTTATTCCAGAATAGGGTTCAGGTTATTCTGAGCCAGTTTTATTTTCTGCTTAATGATACCTTTTTGTCCTAGTAGCAAAGAGCAGTAATCTGGGGGTAATATTTTGATCTACACAAAGCTAATTGTTTCTTCAGGAGTAAACTATGACTGTCTGCATTTGCTGACTTAGAAGATTCTCCCTGATTGTGATTTAGATGTGTTCTCCTTTTTAATTTTTAAAAATAGCCGCAACAATTCTAAAAGGTTTATTTGAATAGTCTTGATATCTCGAAAAGGTCAGTTTTCATTCCAATCCCAAAGAAAGGCAATGCCAAAGAGTGCTCAAACTACCGCACAATTGCACTCATCTCATACGCTAGTAAAGTAATGCTCAAAATTCTCCAAGCCAGGCTTCAGCAATATGTGAACCGTGAACTTCCTGATGTTCAAGCTGGTTTTAGAAAAGGCAGAGGAACAAGAGATCAAATTGCCAACATCTGCTGGATCATGGAAAAAGCAAGAGAGTTCCAGAAGAACATCTATTTCTGCTTTATTGACTATGCCAAAGCCTTGGACTGTGTGGATCACAATAAACTGTGGAAAATTCTTCAAGAGATGGGAATACCAGAACACCTGATCTGCCTCTTGAGAAATTTGTATGCAGGTCAGGAAGCAACAGTTAGAACTGGACATGGAACAACAGACTGGTTCCAAATAGAAAAAGGAGTTCGTCAAGGCTGTATATTGTCACCCTGTTTATTTAACTTCTATGCAGAGTACATCATGAGAAACGCTGGGCTGAAAGAAACACACGCTGGAATCAAGATTGCCGGGAGAAATATCAATAACCTCAGATATGCAGATGACACCACCCTTATGGCAGAAGGTGAAGAGGAATTCAAAAGCCTCTTGATGAAGGTGAAAGTGGAGAGTGAAAAAGTTGGCCTAAAGCTCAACATTCAGAAAACGAAGATCATGGCATCTGGTCCCATCACTTCATGGGAAATAGATGGGGAAACAGTGGAAACAGTGTCAGACTTTATTTTTCTGGGCTCCAAAATCAGTGCAGATGGTGACTGCAGCCATGAAATTAAAAGACGCTTACTCCTTGGAAGGAAAGTTATGACCAACCTAGACAGCATATTCAAAAGCAGAGACGTTACTTTGCCAACAAAGGTCCGTCTAGTCAAGGCTATGGTTTTTCCTGTGGTCATGTGTGAATGTGAGAGTTGGACTATGAAGAAGGCTGAGCGCCGAAGAATTGATGCTTTTGAACTGTGGTGTTGGAGAAGACTCTTGAGAGTCCCTTGGACTGCAAGGAGATCCAACCAGTCCATTCTGAAGGAGATCAGCCCTGGGATTTCTTTGGAAGGTATGATGTTAAAGCTGAAACTCCAGTACTTTGGCCACCTCATGCGAAGAATTGACTCATTGGAAAAGACTCTGATGCTGGGAGGGATTGGGGGCAGGAGGAGAAGGGGATGACAGAGGATGAGATGGCTGGATGGCATCACTGACTCGATAGACGTGAGTCTGAGTGAACTCCGGGAGCTGGTGATGGACAGGGAGGCCTGGCATGCTGCGATTCATGGGGTCACAAAGATTCAGACACGACTGAGCAACTGATCTGATCTGATCTGATATCTCTTTTAGGAGGAAAAGAGAATGATGTTAATTTGCAAGTTATAATTTCAGATTTTTAGCTCTGACATTTAAAATCATGAATTTTGGGCAAAGTAATCTTTCTGTGCCTCAGTTTTCTGTACTGTATATAATTCTGTTAACTACCTCATAGAATTATTGTGATGATTATTAATAATCTAAGTTGCTTATACGAGTACCATTTAGAACTGTAACTGGCAATAATAAGTGCTCAATAAATATTAAGTTACATAAGCAAAATATGTCAATAAGTTAAAGATATGTATATTTGTGAATTTTTCTTTTCTTGTGATTTTTTTTTCTTTTAACAGAAGCTTATTAAGTAGAAGCAAGTCTATAAAAGTTGCAGGAGTTACCAATTGTTTATATTCTTTAAGTTAATTTAATTTCTGATTATTTAATTTCTTTTTGCTGCTGTTCAAAGTCACATTTCATGGTTGTTTTGTAGTCTTAACTGCTGGAGCTTATTGACATCAAAACTTTCTAGCATTTGAGATGAAAGCATTGGCAGTTGTGTGAACACAGTTTCCTAAGAAATCAGTGCTTACATAGTTTCCTAATTTTCCTTCTCTGTCTTCTCCAGATTTGGCTGACAGCTAAATATCAAGGCCTGAAGACAGGCACATTTTTTTGGCCAGGATCAGATGTGAAAATCAATGGAATTTTCCCGGACATCTATAAAATCTATAATGGGTATGTATAACTGTACTTTTTCTAGGACCTATAACACAGAACAGTTTATTTTCTTATCACAGCCTGAGTTCTAGCATTTGAATGATATGTTATCTGAAAAATGACACCTATCAAAATAAGAACTCTATTTCAAAGAGTTTTAAATGGATGGTAGATAGTAAAACTAGATGAGGTGTTTTGTTTTTTTTTTTTTTCTGGAGTTTTTCTAGAAAGCACTGGTGGTAACATGTTGGAGTTTGTGTTCAGATCTTTGGATAGGAATAAGAATTGAAGTCCTGGTGAAAGTAGGGGTCCTGAATATTTTCACTCCAGGAAGAAAGAACTAGGAGAAGGAGCTGAAAGTATTAAAGGGACATAGGTAGGAGTGACCCTTTGGTGTCCAAAAATACTATTTGAAAGAAGATATTAATGGCACCTCTAGATTTGCATTTTCAAATTACTTTTTTAAACATTCCATCTATAGTGGAACTGATTAGAGTAATCTCCCTGTGATATTCAAAATCCGTGTGGTATTGTGGGGAAAAACAAAACAAAACACACGACTTTTTTCCTGGAAGACTCCCTTCGGATTATTTTAGTGAGACTAGCAAAATAATTTGGCTTATACTTGGGGAATTTATGTCATAAAACCAATACGATAGTGTATTTGAGGGACGAAAGGGAAAGTTCATAAATTCCAAACAAGAAATGCGTATTTTCTTTTGTAACCTTAGGCTACTGTTGATTCTCTGTGGTTCATGTGAGCACCTTGTTATTTGCCATTAATTTCATTCCATAGGTGGTAATTGAGATTCTCTGCACCAGGCACTGTCTTAGACCTGGAGAATTGTGTAGACTAGTGGTACATGTTCTCTGGCCTCTCAAGTTCTGATAGAAACCTTCTCAAGGAACAACCTAGTGTACTTGGGGTTGGGCAAGCACTTTGATGGAGACCTATAAACAAAATTCTGTGCCCAGAGAAGATGTCATTAATTCTACCCAAAAACTGTTGCCTGGAGAACTGTCTGCCCAACAAGTATCCATTTCCCAATTTTACTGAGAGTCATCAATGAGTGAGTTCATCTTCATGAAAAGAAAGTGAAGTCACTCAGTCGTGTCCGACTCTTTGCGACCCCATGGACTGTGGCCTACCAGGCTCCTCTGTCCATGGGATTTTCCAGGCAAGAGTACTGGAGTGGGGTGCCATTTCCTTCTCCAGGGGATCTTCCCAACCCAGGGATCGAGCCCGGGTCTACCGCATTGTACACAGACGCTTTACCATCTGAGCCACCAGAGAGGTCCCCTTTAAAGAGTATATTGATTGACACTTGGGTTATTCATGACATGGCAGTTCCTATTCTGAGGTACAGGAATAAAATCCTCAGGTAGAAAATGGGAAGCAAATTTTTAGACCCAACTACAACTTTCATTTTTGTTTTTTACAAACTTTCTGTTTGTTTAACCTATACTCTGAGAATATCATGAGTAATGCCGGGCTAGTTAAGTTACAAGCTGGAATCAAGATATGCGGGAAAAACAACAACATCAGATATGCAGATGATACCACTCCAGTGGCAGAAAGTGAACAGGAACTAAAGAGCCTCTTGATGAGGGTGAAGGATAAAAGTGAAAGAGCCAGTTTAAAGCTAAATATTAAAAAAAAAAAAAAAAAGACTTAAGATCATGGCATCTAGCCCCATTACTTCATGGCAAATAGAAGAGGGAGTGGAAATAGTGATATATTTCCTCTTCTTGGGCTCTAAAAATCACTGCAGATGGTGACTGCAGCCATGAAATCAGAAGATGATTGCTTCTTGGCAGGAAAGCTGTGACAAACCTGGACAGTGTGTTGAAAAGCAGAGACATCACTGCCGAAAGAAGGTCCAATATAGTTAAGACTGTGGTCTTCCCAGTGGTCATGAGACCGTAAAGAAGGCAGAATGCCAAAGAATTGATGCCTTCAAACTGTGGTGCTGGAAAAGACTCCTGAAAGTCCCTTAACAGCAAGGAGATCAAACCAGTAAATCTTAAGGGAAATCAATCCTGAATACTCATTGGAAGGATTGATGCTGAAGCTGAAGCTCCAGTATTTTGGTCATCTGATGCAAACAGCTGACTCACTGATGTCCTTGATGCTGGGAAAGATTGAGGGCAGAAGGAGAAGAGGACATCAGAGGATGAGGTGGCTGGATGGCATCACCGATGCAGTGGACATGAACTTGGGCAAACTTTGGGGGATGGTGAGGGGCAGGGAGGCTTGGTGTGCTGTAGTCTGTGGTGTTGCAGAGTCAGACATGACTGGGTAACTGAATAATAATGAACAACAACAACTTTCATATGTGTAAAAACTTAATATTTGTTCCTAGGTCGGGAAAACAATTTTAAGTTTTCAGATGAAACTCTTACATTACTTCAAACATATTTGATGTCTTGAATTGTTTTAATCTCTCTGAATGCAGTTTTCAGTAAGACACACATTGATATTTTAAACCCTAACACTCGTCACATATTTGTTTCATTTTATCTTTCATTTTAGTTCAGTACCATTTGAAGAAAGAATTTTAGCAATTCTTAAGTGGCTACAGCTTCCTAAAGATGAAAGGTATGTAGATGATTAATTTCTACCATAAAATACTCATTTGTTTTATAAAAATGTCTGAATATTTTAAATAGAACATAGAAAAATTTGCTATTGGCTATGATGTTTTACATCCAAATGAACTTTTTAGTGACTATTATAGCCGCGTTTCGAAGAATTCTAAACATGTAAATTATTTCTCAGCACTTTTAGAAATGTTACCCCAGTGCTGTATAACTTTTATTCACTATCATTTGTTGAATTATTCTTTCTATTCTGTTTTACAATGTGTTCATAAAATATTACATTTTGATACTGTTTGATTTAGACCACACTTTTACACTCTGTATTTAGAAGAACCAGATTCTTCGGGTCACTCTTATGGACCAGTCAGCAGTGAAGTAAGTACATTTTTATCAGTGGTTTTTTCATTAAACCTGGTAGCATCTAACTGAACCTTGCTTTGAAGCAGATTTCTTGATTATTCTATAAGAATCCATGATTTCTGGAAAGAGTATTAAGGACATTTCTATTAAACTACAATGATGCACTTTAATCAAAAGGAACTGGGAGCATTGTTTGATTTTACACTATCTATGGTGCTGAATTGAACAAATGATGAGTTAAATTCTGCATTTTTAATTTCAAATGAGACCTGTCACACTCCACCCTTTGTACTCTTTCCAGCAAAACCTATCTCCAGTGACTTCAATGTAGTTAACAATGCTGTGTGCCCTGGCTTTGATTTTGTCCATCAGCTCAGCAGAGATGCTCTTTCTTAGAGGTGGGAGATGCATGGCTGACAGTGCGGTCCTGCCATCACTAGACTGAGGGAAGTTTCCCGTACCTCTTATGTTAGTCTAAACAATTGGCCAGATGCTAATATAAGTTTTATTCTTTCACTATCAAGATCCATCTCTAGGTAAGTTTGGCTACAAGTAACTCTAAGGATCATTTTGTAAAGGATCAGATCATATAAATTTTAAGACCAGTGTTACTTTTCTGTTCACTAAAGATTTCCCTCTTGAGAAACCTGTATGCAGGTCAGGAAGCAACAGTTAGAACTGGACATGGAACAACAGACTGGTTC
>NW_011494704.1:551489-551673 GCF_000754665.1 Bison bison bison
ATAAAAGATGCTTACTCCTTGGAAGGAAAGTTATGACCAACCTAGATAGCATATTCAAAAGCAGAGACATTACTTTGTCAACAAAGGTCCATGTAGTGAAGGCTATGGTTTTTCCAGTAGTCATGTATGGATGTGAGAGTTGGACAATAAAGAAAGCTGAGTGCAGAAGAATTGATGCTTTTGA
>NW_011494704.1:551773-552234 GCF_000754665.1 Bison bison bison
ATGGTGTATGTATCTTTTTAATGTGTTGTTGGATTCTGATTGCTAGAATTTTGTTAAGGATTTTTGCATCTATGTTCATCAGTGATATTGGCCTGTAGTTTCTTTTTTTGTGGGATCTTTGTCAGGTTTTGGTATTAGGGTGATAGTGGCCTCATAGAATGAGTTTGGAAGTTTACCTTCCTCTGCAATTTTCTGGAAGAGTTTGAGCAGGACAGGTGTCAGCTCTTCTCTAAATTTTTGGTAGAATTCAGCTGTGAAGCCGTCTGGACCGGGGCTTTTGTTTGCTGGAAGATTTTTGATTACAGTTTCAATTTCCGTGCTTGTGATGGGTCTGTTAAGATTTTCTATTTCTTCCTGGTCCAGTTTTGGAAAGTTGTACTTTTCTAAGAATTTGTCCATTTCTTCCACGTTGTCCATTTTATTGGCATATAATTGTTGATAGTAGTCTCTTATGATCCTTT
>NW_011494704.1:552334-587652 GCF_000754665.1 Bison bison bison
AGAGTTGGACAATAAAGAAAGCTGAGTGCAGAAGAATTGATGCTTTTGAACTGTGTTGTTGGAGAAGACTCTTGAGAGTCCCTTGGACTGCAAGGAGATCCAACCAGTCCATCCTAAAGGAGATCAGTCCTGGGTGTTCATTGGAAGGACTGATGTTGAAGCTGAAACTCTAATATTTTGGTCACCTGATGCAAAGAGCTGACTCATTTGAAAAGACCCTGATGCTGGGAAAGATTGAGGGCAGGAGGAGAAGGGGATGACAGAGGCTGAGATGGTTGGATGGCATCACTGACTCAATGGACATAAGTTTGGATGAACTGTGGGAGTTGATGATGGACAGGGAGGCCTGGCATCCTGCGGTTCATGGGGTCACAGGGAGTTGGACACGACTGAGCGAATGAACTGAACTGAATTGAAAGATTTCCCAACATAACTGCTTTTCTGATTTATCTTCATTCAGGGTTCAGTCCATTACTTTTCAAATCATATTCATTAATTTATAAACTTGGTTAAACGCTAGTATTATTGGCTCATCAAAACTTACTTTATCTTAATTCTTAAAAATTCCAGTCCATGTTACTTGGATATCTTTCAGTCAATGTGAGATCATGTTGAAAGAGCGTGTTTCGTAATAGAGTAAAATATACAGACTATAAGTAAAGATTAGACTGGTTTGCTATAGGCAAAGCTGCACAAGAATTTCCCTCAGGTGATTTTGCTGGGAGAGAGGAGGAGAGAAATACCAAAGGCAGTTTGCCAAAACCATATGCCATTCTGTGTCCTTGTGACATTCGTATGCAAAATAATGCAGTTTGTTTGGAAATAATGGGTTTTATTCTTAGAAGTTCTAGTTTTAAAAAATTAAGTACACAGAACTCTAAGAAGCATTCCATGAATACTTTTAACTGCATGACATGAGATTGTTTCCCTTTCTTAGGTCATCAGAGCTTTGCAGAGGGTTGACAACATGGTTGGCATGCTGATGGATGGTCTGAAGGAGCTGAACTTGCATAGATGCTTGAACCTCATCCTTATTTCAGATCATGGTAACCTGGGTTTATATCCTTTATCTTTCAGGTTAAATGGAGCTTCCAAAAGTTTACTTGATTGATTAATGTTTTATTATTTCCTCTGACTTTTATAGCTAATTATTCCTTGTGGAGAATCTTTAGAAAACATTACATTAAATATAACATACAAATAAAACACAGAACTCACAGACACCTATGAGCTTATTAACCACAACGCACTTATCTCCTGATTTGGGGAAGACTTACATTAGAAACTTGGAGAGTTATTTTTTCAATATTAAATTTTGGTAAATCTACTCTAAACATTTTAGGCATACTTTGAACAGATTATTATGTGCTTCTTCTATTTTCTCTAGAATGATAAATCTGACTTTTAAAGGGAGTATGTATTAATTTTGGCAGTATTTTGATCTAACTCTTATTTACTGTGACCTTTAAAACATGTTTGTATGCAGACTTGGGACTGTAAAAGCCATGTGTATACAGGAAAATCAGAAAAAGCTTCTTTTTGTTTGCTCTTGTTGTTATTATTGTTTGCTTCAGAAATAATTATTGAAAACTATTTCTAGAAACAGTCCTAAGAAGATGTATTCTAAAGAAGCCTCCAGTCTGAAAATGAGATGAGTGTTTTATACTCCTGGTTAATATACTAGTTGATTCTGAGAAAATAACTGTGCTTTCATCCTCAGGCTAAAACTGTGATATTCTTCCTCATTCACATAAAAATATTGTAATACATAAATAAGAAACACTGAACTAATTTTAGATGGAGAGAAGGGAAAATATTTTTTTTAAGCGAAGTGGTAGATATATGTGAAACTCTGTGTCTTACCTGTTAGATGTTCAACTATCATAAATGCTGCCTGCATGTGTGCTAAGTCACTTCAGTCATGTTCTACTCTTTGTGACCCCATGGACTGGTAGCCCACCAGGCTCCTCTGTCCATGGGTTTCTCCAAGCAGGAATACTAGAGCGAGTTGCCATGCCCTCCTCCAGGGAATCTTCCTGACCCAGGGATCGAACCCACATCTTTTAAGTATTCTGCACTGACAGGCAGGTTCTTTACCACTAGCACCACCTAGGAAGCCCATCATGAGTGCTGACCTCATGTTTATTGATTTTAATTCTGAAAGTGAAAGAAATTCTGTCCTACATGTTAAAGGTTTTTTATTAAGGTTGCGACATGTTTGGGGACTTTTTTTTTTCTCCTAGGCATGGAACAAGGCAGTTGTAAGAAATATGTGTATCTGAATAAATACTTGGGAGATACTAAAGATTATAAAGTTGTATATGGACCCGCAGCTCGACTGAGACCCTCTGATGTTCCAGATAAATACTATTCATGTAAGTATATCTCTGTGCTAATTTTGAATATGATTATATTTACAACTAGTGTGTACGTGCTCAGTTGTGTCTGATTCTTTGTAACCCCATAGACTGTAGCCTGCCAGGCTCCTCTGTCCATAGGATTCTTCAGGAAGGAATACTGGAGTGGGTTGCCATTTCCTACTGTAGGGGATCTTCTTCCCAGGGATTGAACCTGCATCTCTTGCATCTCCTGCATTAGCAGGTGAATTCTTTACCCCTGCAGTACCTGGGGAAGCTCTATATTTACAATACATTCCTCTGAATCATATCTTTAAATTAAAGGTGATCAATTAATTTCTTTTTCATGATTAAATATCCAGGACTGGCCTTCTGCACCCAAAGGGATTTTATGGGACTGGATATGAGGACATAAGTCTAACCACTTACCTGTTATTCATGACTAAGAATATTATTTGATGAGCTTGGTACAGTTTTATGTTATGTGTATTTTTCTTGGGCTTCCCTGGTGGCTCAGATGGTAAAGCATCTGCCTGCAATGCAGGGGACCTAGGTTCGATTCCTGGGTTGGGAGGATCTCCTGGAGAAGGGAATGGCAACCCATTCCAGTATTCTTGCCTGGAGAATTCCATGGACAGAGGAGCCTGGCGGGCTACAGTCTATGGCATCGCAAAGAGTCTCAGAGACACAACTGAGCGAGTAACACTTTCACTTTCATATTTTGCTTTTGTTGGATTCAAGATTACTTATAAGGAAAAAAACTCAAAATTTCAGCTACATTTATTCAACTTTAATTAATATCATTTCATTAAACTAACTTACAGGTGTTATAGGATAATATTCCATTATGAGGAGGAATGCTGGCTGAGATGATTAATTCTATAAGCAACTAATTTCTGTTCTCAGAAATGACTTTCTTAAACTATTCCAAAAAACAATGAGAATGTGTTTTGTGAGCAGAGAAGAAGAAATTTCACATTCTCTCTTGACCACATGTCATACCCAACCTGCCAGGAAATTTTAAATATTCATTCTTTTGAAAATCAAGCCTGGTTAAGAATTGATTGTTATACCCTTCTTTTCGATTACCATCCTTGGTAATTCTAAAATACTAAGAGCAGTTTTATCATTCTGTTATAATTACCTTTGAAATGGAAAGAGAAAAGAGATTTTTCTGACAGTCATCACTGTTGGATTAGGTTTGGGTATATGCAGTGCTACATGTTTCAGTAGATATGGTTGAGTATTTGTGAGGAGAAGTAGATTTCCCTCCAGGAAAATTGTTATACACATATATTGACATAGTAACCCAAAGCATAGACTCTAACTTGTATAATAACAAGTTTTAATTAGTACTTAAGAAAAACTATTAAAGTAGTATGTGATTGTTTTAAATGGATTTGTGTCTGATGTGCTATATTTTTGTATTGTTTTTAATGGTAGCATACCATTCAACTATTCTTATCTTTACCTCTCTTCAGTTGATTATGAAGGCATTGCCAAAAATCTTTCTGTGAGTATCTTTTTTTTCCCTATTACTGTTTTGTTGCTAGTTTTGTATAAAATATATTTAGAAGAAAGTTTTAGTATTTGATTGGGAGATTATAGGATTTTAACCTAATCTATTTTCTTTTTTGGGGGGGGGATATCTGGGCCAACATTTAAATGCCCTGTAGTTTTTAAAGGTCTTTAAGGACGTATCTCAATAATGTAGGTTTTTAAAATTTTAAAAATTTATTTATTGACATTATTAAATTTATATGACAGTACAAGAAATAATTGAAAACAATAGGAAGGGAAAGCCTGTAGCCATACTACCACAAACACTTAGCATTATAATATATTTCCTACCAGTTTTTCTTAGGTTGATTTCTTAAACTTTTGTCCTAGTGCTGATTTACCTATATTCCATTTTTTTACTTGATGAAAATTCTTACAATTTTAAAGAAAGTTCTTAAAATTATTATAAGAGTATTTGAAAATAGATTATCAGTAGTAGCACAGATATAAACTAGTGACTCAATCTAAGGACTAAATTGAGGACTAGGACTCTTATGCAATAATTATGATTTCTTATAAAATAAGAAAATACAATAGTTGAGAATATGCAAATTATACATTATGTAAGTAGTGAAAACTCAGTTATTTTTGCATCTATGACTTATTGGGCATACTGATTAAACATTCGGGAGAAAAAAATTCATATGGACTTAGGAAGCAATTTCAAGAGCAGTTTACACTTAGAAAATGTGGAAATGGTTTTTCTTTGTCTCTTACAATTTCAGTGCCAGGAACCAAACCAGCACTTCAAACCTTACCTGAAACATTTCTTACCCAAGCGTTTGCATTTTGCCAAAAATGACAGAATTGAGCACTTGACGTTCTATTTGGATCCTCAGTGGCAACTTGCATTGTAAGTTCTGACAGTCTCCCAGGTAAACCTAGTCATTCAAGGTCCTTGAAAGGACCATTGGGTCCTTTCCAATGGTGTTATAATATGAAGACTTCAAGTATGATTCTCTTTGTCCCAGTTTCTCTCAGCCTTGGACTATTGACATTTGGGATCAGATAATTCTTTGTGGTGGGGAGCTGTCCTGTGTGTTTTGGGGTATTTGAAAACATCCCTGGCTTCTACTGACTAGATGAAAAAGTACTGTCTATAGTTGTGACAACAAAAAATATCTGCAGGCATTGCTGCAATTCCCTGGTGAGAGGGGGCCACCTCCAGCTAACAACCACTGCTCTGTCCCCTCACATCCATCTTGATTATTTCTTATGTTCCACTTGCCTTGTGTCTTTTCTACATGTTATGGTTATGCCTAATAATAGCTTCAAAGTCTAACAAATGATTGGCAAAAGCTCTTTATGTTATAATAATGAGCAATTACCATCTTCATTAGACAGAGCTGTTTTTTTCATTCTTGTTATACTAAATCCATCAATAAACCTCAGTTTATTGGTATGTTCAGCAAATTATTTGGATTGTGCATATTGTTAATGTCTCAAACTTGATCATTAACTCCTGGAAGCCAGGAAGCCAGAGATGATAAATACATACCTCTGTCCAGCAAAACCTAAACAGTAAACCAGAATTCAGTCAACAGAATTACAAGGTCTCTCCCTTATTAGAGAACTGTGCTTTCAGTGTTTAGAAAAAGAATATGAAAGAAGAGAAGGTCCTTATCCTCATGAGAGAACTAATATTTAGTGAACATCTACTATGTTCCAAGCATTTCTTTAGGCTAAATGGTATACTTTTTACAAATAAATTGTTAACTATCAAAAAACAGTTGCTCTTTATTAATGGAAATAATGTCATGGGTGTCGATTTTGCTTTATGAGTGGACTTTGCATTATTAATTCGTATTATGTGACAATTAGGAATCCTTCAGAAAGGAAATATTGTGGAGGTGGATTCCATGGCTCTGATAATACATTTTTGAATATGCAAGTGAGTAAACCTATTCTACTTTGAAAATTATAGTTTATATCTAAAGAAAAAACTGATATATAAAGTTTTAGACTTAAAGATGTAGACTGTTCTTATGAGTCTTTAAAGAGAATTAATGAGGCACATACTTTCATATAGCTGTTTTACTTTGAACATTAATAGAATTTTAAAAAGTTACATTTCCTGAATGTGTGACTTACACTTTGTGTGTGTGTGTGTGTGTGTCTGTGCACGCGCGCACACACACACTCAGTTGTGTCCAACTCTTTATGACCCTATGGACTGTAGCCCACTAGGCTCCTCTTTCCATGGGATTTTCTAGGCAAGAACTCTGGAATGGGCTGCCATTTCCTCCTCTAGGAGATCTTCCCAACCCAGGGATCAAACCTGTGTCTGCTACATTGGCAGGCAGATTCTTTCCCACTGAGCCACCAGGGAAGCCCACATTTCATACTATATTTCTAATAATTATTTTTTCATCTATTTGTACTTCATTGAGAATGTTGATTCACAGTAAACAAAAGGCAGTAATTAATAGGTGGAAAGATAACATACTTATGTTCTAAATAAAGATAATCCCTTCCATTTGCCTAGCACTGTAAAAATTTCAAAATACACTCATATCATTATCCCTACAGCATGGTGTATGGTGGGCAGAGTAAGATTTAGATCCCATTTCACAGTTTAAAAAAAATTTCATCATCATTTTGTTCTGATTGTCAGGTTCAGAATTGTAATAAAGTTAAGAAGGATATCTTAGATGTCTTTAGATTAAATGTGCAACAGGGATTAAAATAATATCCTAGAAGGGCCACTGGGCACAGTATTTTTCCACTTATCTTAATATAACCAGTTTGCATATGTACAATGGGCAAAAAAATACCTTTTTAGTGACCAACTTTAGTGACCAGTTTCTTTTCTGGCCAACGTAGGCCCTCTTTATTGGCTATGGACCTGGATTCAAGCACAGCACTGAAGTTGACTCCTTTGAAAATATTGAAGTCTATAACTTAATGTGTGGTAAGTGTGAACAGGTAGCTCTTCTCCATTCTGAACACAGACCTGGAATAGATTATCAAAAGTAGGTCACATATTGGGCACCTTTCAGGAAATGATGATAAGGAAAGATCCTCATATTTCCACCTTTCTTCTTCCTGACCCAGAGTCATTGAAAACATATGCAAAACATAGCTATCTGATGTTTCCACTAGGCTGCACAGTGGCAAAATATAACAGTCAGAGCAGATGGTCTATGAATTGTAAGTGCCTGATACTTTGCTAGGCCCTAGACTTAATGAGATGACAGTTGAACCAGATCAGGGTGGAAGCCAGAGAAAAGAGTTTGGAGGTTGTGAAAGGCAGAAAAAACAGGTGGATCCTCTAGTAGCAGTAATAGTTGAATGGACGGCAATGTCAAGGTTGCAGAAATGGAGGAGAACGCATTGGCTATATTCTTAGTTTACTCCATACCTTCTAAATTAGAGCTTTTATGGTTGAATATTGCATTTTAAATATTGCTTCCTTTTTCTGATAACAGTACTAGAATTTATAAAACCTTAAATGTGTCCTAAGTATTGACATAATTCTTTTAGTGGGAGACTGAATACTTAAATGAGTTAATATATCCTAAAGCGTCTAAACAGTGCCTGGCATATAATAAGTGCTTTACTGTGTAAGTGTTTGCTATTATTATTATTAACAGCATGAGTCTTAGACTTGGACTGAGCTGATTTTGAATCCAGGTCTACTATATTAGTAACTTGAGACCTTGAGCTAAGTAAGCATGCTGATTCCAGTCGTGCATATGTACTAAGTCGCTTCAGTCAAGTCCAACTCTTTGCGACACTGTGGACTGTAGCCCAACAGGCCCCTCTGTCCATGGGATTCTCCAGGCAAGAATACTGGAGTGGGTTGCCATTTCCTCCTCCAGGGCATCTTCCTGACCCAGGGATTGAACCCACATCTCCTAATTCTCCTGCATTGGCAGGTAGCTTCTTTACCACTAGTGCCAACTGGGAAGCCCACCTTGGAGAAATTGAAATTCAGTTCTAGACCATTGCAATAAAGTGAATACTCTAATAAAGCAAGTACATGAATTTTTTTGATTTTCAGTGCATATAAAAGCTATTTTTACACTATACTGTAGTCCATTAAGTGTGCAGTAGCTTATGTTTAGAAAAATATACATACTTTAATTAAAAAGTACTTTATTGCTAAAACATGCTAAGCATCATCTCACAATGTGGGACTATCATAGACCTTCAACTGTAAAAAAAATCTCTGGAGTGTAATAAAATGAAGTACAATGAAATGCTTGCTCCTTGGAAGAAAAGCTATGGCAAATCTAAACAGCGTATTCAAAAGTAGAGACATCACTTTGCCAACAAAGTTCCATCAAGTCAAAGCTATGGTTTTTCCAGTAGTCATGTACAGATATGAGAGTTGGACCATAAAGAAGGTTGAGTGCTAAAGCTTTGGAACTGTGGTGTTGGAGAAGACTCTTGAGAGTCCCTTGGGCAGCAAGCAGATCAAACTAGTCAATCATAAAGGAAATCAACCCTGAATACTCACTGGAAGGACTGATGCTAAAGCTCCAATATTTTGGCCACCTGATGCAAAGAGCCAACTCATTGGACAAGACCCTAATGCTGGGAAAGATTGAGGGCAAAAGGAGAAGGGATGACAGGATGAAATGGTTGGATGGCATCATCGACTCAATGGACATGAATTTGAGCAAACTCTGGGAGATAGTGAAGGATAGGGAAGCCTGGCGTACTGCAGTCCATGGGGTTGCGAAGAGTCAGACATGACTTAATGACTGAATAATGATGAAATGATGTCTCTCTGTATTCATCTACCAAATATTGACAACAAATATATTTAGCACGATTGGCATATAATAAGCATTGAATAGGGGATAACTATAGTTACTGTTTACATTAAAATTTAGAGATTTTTATAGAGAAGTACAGTGTGCATATCAATATTTCCATCAAGAATAGCCTGATCATAAATATTCTACAACCTGAGAAAGAGAGATTTTTAGTTTTATTTTAGGTAAAGAGTTAAGGACTCATATAGATTTGGATTTAAAAAATAAAATTCATAGTGCAAAACTACTATTTAGTTTTGAAATTTCTTAAGTAAATCTTTATTTACCATTCTTGGAATTATGCAGATTTACTGAATTTGACACCAGCTCCTAATAATGGGACTCATGGAAGCCTTAATCATCTTCTAAGCAATCCTGTTTACACTCCAAAGCATCCCAAAGAAGTCCGGCCCCTGGTCCAGTGCCCCTTCACAAGAGCCCCCAGGGAGAGCCTTGACTGCTCGTGTGATCCCTCAGTAAGTATTCTGAAAATATTTAGCCGAGTGGCTATGATTTTATAGCACCTTCTGCATAGCGTATTTGTGAGTGGGAGCAAATGTACGTATTTTCAACTCTAGTGACATATGCCAACCTTTTTATTTTTTATTTTCCCCCCTCTTAGTTTTTACACTCGCTGTATTTTTAATCCCCTTGTATTGAGACTTGATTTGGCTGCAGGCTGCAAGAATTCTAGCTGAATTCTGAAATATACTGAATCCCAGAATCCAGGCTGCCCTCCTAGCAGTGAAGTCTTTTATGAACCAATCTCAGTATTTCCTCTCTAAAATACATCCAACCTGTTTTAAATTTAGGAGGAAAATATTTTGAGGGATGAAATGAATTTATTACACTTCATTTTTATTCCTAATATGTAATTGTTGTAAGGAGATGAAAATATATGACAAATTATAAACAAAATTGATCATGTCCATAAAAGCAGACATTTGAGTAGCTCATCTTATGCTCTGTTTTGTTTTAGGCTTAATTTATGCTTGTAAAAGACCATAAGAGTAGAGATAAGAATTATAAACAGTAGTTATATTCTTATTTTTAAATGACTTGTGTTCTGCTGTGCTAATAATTTTGTCTTTTTGCAACTACTATCCCTATGTTTTTATCCTCTTCTTCAAAAAAATAATTTCACTTGTACAGAATGGTTATAATTTTATCTTTGTTCTATGGTGGAATACTTAAGCTATGAAAGTCATTTGTTACAAAATTAAGGCACATTTTTCAACCCTCAAAAATTGTATCATTAATTTTTTAGATTTTGCCAATTGTGGATTTTCAGACACAGTTGAATCTGACTATGGCAGAAGGTAAGCAGGATTTTTCTCAACAATGTGAAGCTCAAAATTAGTTTGGGGTCATTGTTTGAGAATAACCAATAGAATAAGGTAGTGGTGGAGGACCACCTGATGAACTGGGTGAACTTTTTAGCTTGACAATCCAAACTGTTAGTCATAAGGAAGGAAGGGGTGTTTACAGTGGAAGCAGTACGTAATGTAGTTACTGGAAGCTGAATCACTCTTTATGGACTCAGTGGAGTATTTTGAGATTTTGAAGATATGTATAGGTTTATATTATAATAATAGATCCTCAGATTCCATTTAAAATACCTAAATTTCTGTTTCACTTAGTTCTTAATTATAAGGTAGTATAAACTGATTTATCTAAAGTCACTTCTTCATAACTCTTGAATGAAAATTAAGCATATGCAGACAACTGATGAAGTGTGGGTATTTAGTATCCCTTTGATGGTCCTTGACACAGTCTCAGATCCTTAAGTTACTTGGCTAACAGTTTTTTTCTTGCTGGAATAAAAAAGTGAATTCTGTGTGCTCTTGACTTGGACTTCTCTCTATAAAATCTCTATAAATGCACAGATTATAGAAATTTTAGATGACCCCAAGGTGGCAAAGTGTCATGGTGAAAAATGACAACCTTTGGAACTGAGTAGATATGGGTTTGAATATGAGCTTAGAAACCGTATGTCCATGGAAAAAGTTATTTGTTCCCTATAAGTTGCTCTTTTCTCATCTGTAAAATAAGTATATAGCCTCAATTTATGGGGTCCATATGAATTAAATTCAATGATATATACAGAGAATTCTATAAAGCATCTGATGCTTGAGAAAAGGGCAATAAATGGTATATGTGCTATTATTCCATTTGGGGTAGTCTCATAATTTCAGTTTAAAATTTTTGCTTTCTGAGTATACACATCATCCAGAAAACTTTCTTTTGATATTATGTCTTGGAAAATAGCTAATAAAGATAATATTAAAGAATTTTAGTAACATAAGTCCTAATTACTGAAATCCCTAGCAATCTCATGTAGTATCTTCTTGTGATATCTTAATATCACATTGATAGTTCAGGATCTACATAGGCACACACTCTTGTGAACCCCTTTTGTTCTTTTCAAATTACTTATGGTTCTGTTCTTTGTAAGTAGTTTTATTTTGCAGTTACAAATAATTTTTCAATAGGATTAAGTAGAGAAAGGAATCAGATGAGGGTGTATCATTATATCTTACCATACAAAGCACACTAAGTGTGTTTGAACGGTGGTTTCACTTCCCCCCTATGACACAAGAGAAGACCATTAAGCGTGGCGCTCTACCCTATGGAAGACCCAGAGTTCTCCAGAACAGCACTGTCTGTCTGCTTTACCAGCACCAGTTTGTGAGTGGTTACAGCCGTGACATCCTGATGCCCCTTTGGACATCCTACACCATCGACAGAAATGCAAGTATTTGTCATCTCTGTACCTCTGCATGGCTATTTTATATTATTACTAAGATCTCTGTACCTCTGCGTGGCTCTTTTATATTATTACTAAGATCTCTGTACCTCTGCGTGGCTCTTTTATATTATTGCTAAGAGCTCTGTACCTCTGCGTGGCTCTTTTATAGTATTGCTAAGACCTCTGTACCTCTGCGTGGCTCTTTTATAGTATTGCTAAGACCTCTGTACCTCTGCGTGGCTCTTTTATATTATTGCTAAGACCTCTGTACCTCTGCGTGGCTCTTTTATATTATTACTAAGACCTCTGTACCTCTGCGTGGCTCTTTTATATTATTACTAAGACCTCTGTACCTCTGCGTGGCTCTTTCATATTATTACTAAGATCTCTGTACCTCTGCGTGGCTATTTTATATTATTACTAAGATCTCTTTACCTCTGCGTGGCTATTTTATATTATTACTAAGCAAAACTTTGTCAGCATCATTTCTCACTGTCCATCTCGGCTCTGTAACCAGCTCCCAAATTAGATCACTGAGCCGAGAGTCAGAAAATTCAGGTCCCGGTTCTACCTTGGCCACTGACTAGCTATGTGACTTTGACATTCAGAGCAAACCTTTGTGAAATGAAGGTATGCAGTGAAGGTTTCTTGCATGCTTTGGTTTTTTTTTCTTGGTTTTAATATTTGATGATGCTAATTTCTAATTTCATGAAATCACTTTCACAATCAATTACAGTTATTATTTCTAAATACACAGCTGTGTAAGTACAAGGATTTCCCTCAGCTGCCCAAATCTTGGGCCCTCAGGGATGGAGGAGGACATTGAAGCTCAGTAACCTCAGTACATATACCACCTACAGGGAGACCTCCCAGACCAAACCAGGGAGAGGCCTGGGGTCCTGTCCACCACCCAGACTAGAGGAGTTCAGCCTTGAAAGGAGTAGGGGAAGATATTCCAGAATAAGACCACCATTCTCCTTCACCCTCACCCCCTGGATGCTTTGGTAGCAAGATAAATGAGGAAAGAAATAGAGCTTGAGAAAGAGATTAGAGGCAGGAGATGAGATTTAGATCTTACCTGGAAATAAAGTTTTAAACTAGTTGTTGTTCAGTCCCTAAGTCGTGTCCGACTCTTTGTGACCCCATGGACTGCAGCACACCAGGCTTCCCTGTCCTTCACTATCTCTTGGAGTTCCTTCAAACTCAAGTCCATTGAGTAAGTGATGGCCATCAACCATCTCATCCTCTGTTGCCCTCTTCCCCTCCTGCCCTCATTCTTTCCCAGCATCAGGGTCTAAACTAGACTGACCAGATTTTCAGAAATTGAAAATGTCTGGTAAGATATAGGATGCTCTTAAGGGATAGAAAGGGGATTTGAGAGAGCTTAGTTGACTATAGCAGTTAGATTTTAAAAACAGAGTTATTGTTACTACTCACTAAGATTGTTCATATATATGTAATTTTTGTATCTGTATGTAGAGAGAATACACACACACATTCACATATGTACATAAAGTTTCTACCTTAATTTGATTTTTAATTTTTGAAGAACATCTTCAAACATTTCAAACACTTTTTAATTGACTTTGTAATATTGAGTTTGCCAAAAACTTGACTTGTGTTTTTCCATAACATCTTCAAAAAACCCAAACAAACTTTTTGGACCACTCAGTATACAGCAGTTTACCCAGTTTTTTGTAGGTCCCCATCCTATTTATTATAGTTTAATACCTTAATTATAATGTCCTAGGACTCTGTTTGAATTTTCAGTTTTCTTATATAATGAAAGCTGCAAAAATTGAGTCATCACTACTCATGAGGTTTTCATATTGAATTGCTGTTCCATGGCTTTCCCCCACCGCCCCCCACCATTTTTGGCTGTATTGTAATATGGAAAAGTCTGATCTCTAAAAATCAGCAATTCACTGCACAAAAGTTTGAAACTGAATAGACAAAAATATTATAAACAAAGGTAGCACAACATGGTAGGAAAAATTTGCACATATATGACAAGTGATTAATATCTTTAATATTATAAAGAGTTTCTACACGTTGGTTAGAAACAAGATGAATACACTAATAGAAAAGTGAAAAGTGCAGGGCATGAACAGACAAGCAGACCCACATGATTTTATGACGTGGTTCACCTTTAATTATTTGTAAAGCTCTAGCGTTCTGTTCTATATGCCTCATCCCTGATTGTCCTTTTCATTTTGTTCTTCAGGACAGTTTCTCTACAGAAGACTTTTCCAACTGTCTTTACCAGGATCTCCGAATCCCTCTTAGTCCTGTCCATAAATGTTCATTTTATAAAAATAACGCTAAACTGAGCTATGGGTTCCTCTCCCCACCACGTAAGTCTCTTCCTCGCTGATGTTCCCTTTCCCTTATGTTCTTTCTTTCTACCATTTCCTTTCCTTTCTTATGGGGACGTGTACATCTTGTTTATTTATTGATGAAAACTGTGAGTGGAAAATGGAACTATTAGGGAAATTTTTCAAGTATCTAAAACTTAAGTTTTGGAAACCTGTTTACTTTTGTTTGGAGAGTGATGGATTTAGGGTAACCACAGTAGATAGAACATTCTTCACTTTTCTGCATTTCTTTTAAACAGAATTTGAGAAACTCAGGTCAAAAGGATGCATCAGGGTTCTTAGGAAGGAGATAGCATTTTGTTGTTTAAAAAGAAAACTCTGATTTGTCAAAGAATGAGGTAAAAGGAGAGCCTGAGTTTGCTTGCTCTTGCACTGATACAGAGCCCCTGGGGAATGGCTTTTTTTTGTTTTTTTTCTGAAATCTTATTCTATTTTTTCAAGTGGCAGATCTGTATGTTAATGAGAAGACATTTTGAGGCCAGCCTAAAAAGGAAAAAAGTCAGAAGACTCCAGTCAATATGCTCAATATCCAGTTCAGTCCCCAGAGCAAGCTTCTGAAGTCAGAACTTGGCTTTTGCGTTATAAAAATAGGTCCAAGCCAGAAGTCCATACAAAGAAGCCTTGTACAGCACATTTCAGGAAAGACATCCCTTGTGATGTTTTTTCTGGTTAGTAGGTGTTCTGAAGCCAGATGTTCTCATTTTTACTTTTCTCTGTGAAAGAGTTCAGGGAAAGATTGTTGACACAATGTACTTTAGTTGAAAATAAGGCAAATGAGGTAAAATTTGAATATGTTTAATTTAGGCCCTTCGTATTAAAGATTTTGTTTCTTCATCTTGAAGAAGAAAAGATCCAATGTTTTTTTAAGGGACCTGATCACATTGCATTACCCGCCTTGATCTAGTACCTGGGAAAGTGTTACGAGTTTAAGATGATAGCCCATTTTTTAAATACCCCCATGAGAAAGTATAATTCTTACTGTGATTTGTGAAGAATGAAATAGTTGTTCTTGTTATTTTCTTTGTAGAATTACATAAAGGTTCAAGTCAAGTATATTCTGAAGCATTACTTACAACTAATATAGTGCCCATGTACCAGAGTTTTCAAGGTAAAATTTTTAATCTTACAAACACTTTTGGTGGGAAAAGAATGTAATGTTACTCCTAACTTATCTAGCTAATGTAATCTACTAATAGATATTAAATTTCAGTCTGTTGCCTTATTTAACTATTTGGAAGTTCTTGATAATTGTTTTTAATTTAAAATGAATAGATTTTACATCATTATTAATTATTGTAACTATTGGCTTTTTTAAGAATAAATACACACTTATACTTTAAGTAATTTACAGAGCATACAAGGAAAATTTTATTGTAGTTTACCTCTAGAATGCTTTTGAATAGTTAAAAATTCTCTGCTGCGGCTGCTGCTAAGTCGCTTCAGTCGTGTCCGACTCTGTGCGATCCCATAGACGGCAGCCCACCAGGCTCCCCCGTCCCTGGGATTCTCCAGGCAAGAACACTGGAGTGGGTTGCCATTTCCTTCTTCAATGCATGAAAGGGAAAAGTGAAAGTGAAGTCGCTCAGTCGTGTCCGACTCTTAGCGACCCTGTGAACTGCAGCCTACCAGGCTCCTCCATCCATGGGATTTTCCAGGCAAGAGTACTGGAGTGGGGTGCCATTGCTCTAGAATATTTCAAAAAAAATACAGATGTTAACAATAAATTTGAATAGCTTGCCTTGTTTGTGTTCTTATATTTTTTATGCTTAATGATAATATGTGATCTCAGCTTCATTGATAATACATATGTTTAGGGATGCCTGAAGTAGAATTGACTTCAGCATTTGCTCGTTAGTCTTTCAAAGAGCAAAAGCTGAACGATGGATTTTTGGCCAGACTTCACTTTATCCCTAATTATGACAAATGCTAATTTTGATTCATAATTTGGTTCGTAGTTGATTTACGTCATCTTGTTCTTTTGACACTGTGGCGTCTTCCTTCTTGTTTCAGTTATATGGCACTACTTGCATGGCACCTTACTGCAGAGATATGCTGAAGAAAGAAACGGTCTCAATGTTGTTAGCGGTCCTGTGTTTGATTCTGATTATGACGGACGTTATGATTCCTTGGAGACTCTGAAGCAGTAAGAACATATTTCATTTACTCTTAAATACAGCTCTCCAATGGAACTACCATCCAGTTGAGTCAGCAGAACCTCTTCTATCTAACTATTCGTATTTGTATAGCTGACATTTCTGATTATGCAGGAAGCCCCTTGAAATAGCTGATTAATTTTGATATTTTGATGTTCAGTAAAATATTTTTTTAGATGAAAGTAGTGTTTATCCCCCACTCAGCTTAGATGAATAATTCTATAGCTCATATTAAATACTGACTCTGCCTTTTGTTAAGAAGATAACAACAGTGTTTAAAATCTCTTTCTGTGGCTATTGCGAAGATGCTGTTTTAACTAGCAAACTGCCATTTTCGAGACAAAGAATGATACAGCGTGGCTGGAGGCATCCTGCGTCAAAGGAGCAGAAGACAGAAAGCCATAGTGCCTCAGCGTTCCGTAGCTTGAATGTCACAGCTTTCAGTTTTATCCAACTCTGCTGCAAGGGGAATTTGTTGCAGGAGCGAAAGTGAGGTGGACGAGGATGGCCATGTCCCAGATCGCTTCTGAGTCCCTGAGATGGCCACCAAGTGTGGGTTGCTGGCTCCATACAGGAAAGACTTCAAGAGCGAGACATAGTAAAGAGAAAGAGGGTTTATTCCGGGAGAGACACACTCCATAGATGGAATGTGGGCCATCTCAGAAGGCAAGAGGCGCCAGGGTATGGAGTGTCAGTTTTTATAGGGGTGGGTGATTTCACAGGCTAATGAGTGGGAGGGGTATTCCAGCTCTTTTGAGGAAGGGGAGGGTATTTCCAGAAATTGGGCATTGCCCACTCTCTGGTCTTTATGGTCAGCCTTGGAACTGTCATGGTGCCTGTGGGGGTGTCATTTAGGATGCTGATGTGTTACTGTAAGTGTATATTGGCCCCCAAGGTCTAGTGGAATTTGAATCGTCTGCCACCTTGGACCTAGTTTGTTCTAACCAATTTATGTCCTGTCCTTGGGCTATATTATGTTTTTAAAGGTTGTTCCCTGCCCCCTTCCAGTCTCTGAATGATACAGTGACCTTCTTGAGAAACCATCAGTGGTGCTTTCATAAAGGAAAAAGGAAGAACATTTTAGAGATTGGTTGATCTTTATTAAAACAATTGCAAAATCTTTGGAAGCAATTTTGGTTCTTCAGTCTATGAGAAAAGTGGAGTGAAGCATCCACTGGGATTCAGCCCCTGTCTGAGAACTACTCCCTCAGGCTGACTTAGAGATTACTGTTTACACATATACACCTGTGACCACATCATTTGTGAAATTATATTTTTATTATATTCTTTAAGGCATAAGGATCCTATGGAAATGCCTCAGAGGTGGCAGCAGGAGAATGGGTAAAGAAGAGAACTTATACCTTTTCCATTCACAGCTTCAACTGGAACACATTTTAATATGCTTTATGTATCATGGTTCCACATAAGATGGTGGTTTTTTTTTTTTTTAATGATACCACCACTACCTTAAATTTTGAAAGATAACTAAAAAACCAAATGAATCTTCTTTTTTTTTCCCAAACAAATCTAGTCTTGAGGCCTAAGGAAATAGAATTAAGATGAGGTAAAGGTGTTACTTGGGACATCTTTGAGAATATGCTTTAATTAAAAAAAAAAAAAAGTAAAAACAAAGTTATAGAATAGGAAAGAAGATCCAGTTAAAACAACAGCTTCTCTGAATGAGCCAAAATGAAAAAATCTCAAACCAGTTCTCTCTCTTTCACTTTCTGTTCATAACTGCCTGGAATTTAAAAGATTCTCAGTAATGCTTTAGAGTCCTGGTTGTACATATTCAAAATTGACGATTTTTTCCCTTAGTGTCTCAATTCCAATTTATTAAGGTGGAATTACAAAAAAAAAAAAAAAATACAAAGTTTTAATAAATTTCTGTAAAAAGTAACATTATTTGGATTGTGTTTCTATGTCTTCTAATTCTTCTTCTTCTCCATCTGGTAGAAAATGTGAGGTATTATGATGACTAACTTCTTACAATATGTTTAATTATTTGACTGAACTTTATTTGGAGATGTATTGTATTAAAAATATACTTGAGTGAAATAGTCATTAAAGGGAATAGTTATTTTTTTCTTAAAGTGAATATTACCATATTTTACAGAAACAGCAAAATCATCCGTAATTTGGAAGTTCTGATTCCAACTCACTTCTTCCTTGTGCTAACAAGTTGTAAAAACACATCCCAGACTCCCTTACAGTGTGAAAATTTAGATGCCATGGCTTTCATTTTGCCTCACAGGACTGACAATAGTGAAAGCTGTGCGGTAAGTGGCCTTTGTTAATTTATCTTTAAGCATTGATATATAAATATGTTTGTGCATGTCTTACATCTGACATTACTGTGGGAAAAGAAGAGATAACTAGAAGATACATGTTTGAGATTATAGAATGGTTTTAAACTTGATCTTCTTAGTTTATTCAAAGAAGATTACTCTTGTCTGTTAAAAGCACTAACAGTAAGATCAAAACGTAAAAACTTTGTTGACGTCATATGGCTTAGTCACTTAATCTGTGTATAAATTCTGGGCCCTCCCCTGGAAAAAAAAAGGGCTGCAATAGATTTATACTTACATTTTACTAACCAAAATGATGTTAAGTGCCTTGAATTAGGTGTTAAGTTACTTTTCTATCTGTACCATTCCAAAAGCTATCATACCGATAACTTAAATATAAGCATTTAACAAATTCTATAATGGCAGTGTAACAAGAAGACACTGAATATTGGATTTGAACCAGAAAGTGAATTGTTTGAAGGTGTATCAGATATACTTGGTCTTCCCTGGTGGCTCAGATGGTAACAAATCCACCTTCAATGAGAGAGACCTGGGTTCGATCCCTGGGTTGAGAAGATCCCCTGGAGAAGGGCATGCCAACCCACTCCAGTATTCTTGCCTAGATAATCCCCATGGACAGAGGAGCCTGGTGGGCTACAGTCCATGGGGTCACAAAGAGTTGGACATGACTGACCAACTAAGTACATAGCACATATACTTACTGACCCCTTCTGTTTCATGTCTGAAATAGTGACTAAGGATTAGCTGGATTTGGCTTGAGAGAACAGATGTCTTTTATTTATTCATGTAAATGCTGAAACAGATGGCCAATATCTACTGGCCAAGTAGTCTACTGAGTCAGGCTCTTTCCTTGCAAGCCAGAGAGAGGGTTGCTGGAGTGGAGGAGACTGAGTATAACAGTAGTACTGGGTGGTGGATGCTAGAAGCTAATGGAAAATGGAAATTATTGATCTTTTATGTGAAAAGTCTGTATTTATTATTTGCAACTAATAATATCATCAGGGCACATGAACCTTTATTGAAGTATGTCTTTAAAGTATAATCATAGCACACCAGCCCGTGGATATGTTCTTCATCTGACTTTCTCCAGTCTCCATTTTCAGAAAAATTTACACCAACATATGGATGTATGATTTCCATCTCTGCCTCCATGCGCCAGAGCATAAGCCTTTAATTCTTTTTTGATCTCATATTAGCTAGAACTTCACTACTTCACCAGAAGTGAAAGTGTATTTTTCCACTTCCCCTAACCCTTTCTTCATTGCAGCTGTGTAGATAACTGATTCTGATAAGAACTAGCATTTGTATAGCTCATTTGCACACATCATTGTGTTTGATCTTTAGAGCAACCCTGTGAGGAGGGCGCAGGTAAGAGAATTCGTATTCAGATACTAAATAACTTGCCTCAGTTTACCTGGTAGGATGATGGTAGAAGTAGAACTTGAATCCAAGTTGTTGTTCAGTCACCCAATCATTCTGACTCTTTGCAGCTCCATGGACTGCAGGATGCCAGGCCTCTCTGCCCCTCACCATCTCCCAAAGTTCACCCAAGTTCATGTCCACTGCATCAGTGATGCCATCCGGCCATCTCATCCTCTGATGCTCTCTTCTTTTTCTGACCTCAATCTTTCCCAGCATCAGGGACTTTTCCAATGAGTTTGCTGTCTGCATCAGATGACCAAAATACTGGAGTTTCAACTTCAGCATCAGTGCTTCCAGCCAGTATTCAGGGTTGATTTCCCTTAAGATTGACTAGTTTGATTTTGCTGTCTGAGGGGCTCTCAGGAGTCTTTTCCAGCACTGTCGTTTGAAGGCATCAGTTCTTTGGCATCATTCCAAGTTCCTTTCTGCTAATTCCCATATTCTTTCTACCATGGCATGTTACTTTTGTTTTCCAACATTTTTAACCCCATACTTTGGTGTTTCTTGCACCAAGGCACTGTAGGTACATCTGTTCCACATATACTTTCCTCAGATTTGATACATCTACTAAACAAACATGAATGGTATGTATTGGATGGTGAACTGCTCAAGAGCAGGGATTATGCCTAACAATTCTCATGGCATCTGCCATTTAAGAGACAGGGTGTCATGGCTGATTACAATGAGGGAGATGCAGAGAGTGTGGGGAAGGTGGACTGACTATTGTCCAGTGACTTTTCTTCCTTTCCCACCCTCATAGCACGGGAAGCATGAATCCTTATGGGTTGAAGAACTGTTGAAGCTACACACAGCTCGGATCACAGATGTTGAACACATCACCGGACTCAGCTTCTATCAAGAAAGAAAAGAGCCAATTTCAGACATTTTAAAGTTGAAAACACATTTGCCAACCTTTAACCAAGAAGACTGAAAATTTTTTTATTCCAAAAACACAGCAGTAAATCTTTGTGAAAGAGCCTTCTGTTTTATACATCCTCTATTTACACTGTTGCATTGTTTGGAGACTGTCGACCAGAGTTAGAACTGGGAATCCTCTGTGATACACGACCTTCTCAGGGAAACTTGTGGCTTCCGCATAACAGTAGGAAGGTGTTCCTACTGGGTCTCACACATGTTTGAATGTGTAAGAATTGTTCAAAAAGAAAAAGAAAAAAAAAAGAATTGTTCAGATTTGGGAATAAAGACAGATCATACCTAAAACTGCTCTTCTACTTCTCTTAAGGGCAGAAGGAGCTGTGAACATTCTCTGGACACCAGATGTTTGAATCATATTATCATTAATAAATTTCTGTGATGCTGACAAACACCAGACTAATGAATAGGATTGGAGTAGACCATGTTTCATTAGTTCATTCACAGGAATTTAAAAGTGATTCTGGATTCTTTTTAACTTGGATATTCATTTATTTTCATTTTAATCAGAAAAGTTAATGGGAGCAGAAATATTTGAAGCCCTATTTTTATCTCTTCTGTACACCCCCTCAAAAGCTAACTATTTTTAAATTGTAACTGGGTTTCTTCCGATTTAATGATTCTTTCAGGTTAAACTTTGAGGGACCATCTGTACTGAGTGTATCTACCCTTTATAAAATTTAGTCTACATTTGTACCAAAAAATAAAAATATTCCCAATCTGATCACTGATAATATAGGTTGAAAATAACTCCAATAATGGTTATTTTATACGGTTAAAAGTGTGTCTTGTCTTAGTTAAACTTCATGGGGCTTGTCAACTCATGCAAGATAGCATTTTTCATCCAAGTAATAGAAATGTTTTCCTCTATACACAAAAATCACTCTATTAGCAACAGAGCTGTACTGTTCTGAAATGTTCATTTTGAAGTTCCATTGATTTGAAGAGAATGTATTACCATCGTTTTATATCTTCTTAATACTCATGATAAATGAACTTGATTTTCTTCACTTCATAGACTATATATATATATATATATATACACCCTTCAGTACCAACCTGTGAATGTTCAAAAGCTACATTCATTTTTTAGGCTACTTGAGTCTGATTTAAGTGTTATATTATTAATAACACCAAAGGTCTGTATTTGTCCTTCACATTCCACTTGTTCTTCAATAGCATAGGGGCCCCAAAACCTTTAGATAATACACTTTGCATCTGAAAATTATTTACTTATTTAGAAAGTTTCATTGATTTTATTTTAGTCCCACAGGTCCCTGAAGTTCTATAAATTTATTCTTTTCCCCCAGTCTCTTTTTTCTCTGTTATTCAGATTGGGTAGTTTCTATTGTTCATTTCTATTGCTCTGTCTTCAATTTCACAGATTCCTTCCTCTAATTTCATTTTGCTGTTGAGCCCATTCATTGATTTTTATATTTCAGTATTGTGGATTTTTTGTTTCTAAAATTTCCATTTGATTCTTTGTAGCTTTTATTTCCTTGCTGAGAATTTTTATCTCTTTGCTGAGACTTTCCAGTTTTGCATTTGTTTCAAACATGTTCATAATTGCTTATTGAAGCATTATGATGGATGTTGTAAAATCCTTGTCAGATAATTCCTACATGTGTTGTCTTTATGTTGGCATCTGTTATCTTTTTTTATTCAAAAATATTTTTCTGGTTCTTGTTGTAATAAATGATTTTCAGCTGAAACCTGGACATTTTAGGGGTTATGTTTGAGACTGTGGATCTCATCTACCCTTTCTGCTTTAGCTGACTTTAGCAGGAGAATGGGGGGCACTATCCTATTAATGCCAGTTGTGTTAGAGTCCAGGAATTTTTACCCTCTATTGACACTCGGAGTGAGGAGAAACCCTTGTTGCTGGACAGAGTGGGAATTCAATATCCTACTCTATCTCCATTGCTGCCTCCCTGCCTGGGATGTGCTGCTGCTGCTAAGTCACTTCAGTCATGTCCAACCCTGTGCGACCCCATAGACAGCAGCCCACAGCCCACCTTCTCCCGTCCCTGGGATTCTCCAGGCAAGAACACTGGAGTGGGTTGCCATTGGATGTGCTGGGTTCCTCATTGGTGCTCCCATGTCGTCTTCACTGATGCTATGGACAGGGGTGGCAAGGAAAGTGTTTTTGTTTTGTTTTGTTTTGTTTTAATCACTATTGGGAATAAAATTACCAGTTTCCTACTCAGCCTTCTCTGATGCTATTCTGGCAGAGAACTTGGGGCAACTCTTCACAGCCTGGCAAGCCCCTGTCTTTCCTGACATGGTGATGTTTAGTTGGAGTGGAGTGGTTACTGTTTTCTTTCTTGCTAGGCCACTCCTCTTCTGGTCCTTTGGCTGGAAAGATAGCAGGCCTTTCTTGGGGCTTCTTTTTGTCCTTACTTGTTGGAATTTCCAGGTTTCTGACTTTTTCAGCAACAAGTCTGGGGTATATGAACTAAAAGAAAACCCAGGGAAACTCATTGCAGTGTTGCTCCTTGGGTCTTGAGGTCCCTAGCCTGTCTGCCTTCTCCTCTCCACCTTTTAGAATCTTCCTATGTTTCTTTTATATATAATAACAAAGCTTTTTATCTGCACTTTGCAGAAGGATATCTACTTCTTTATAGAAGTATCTTACTGATTTTTATATGTCCTTCACATACAGACACAGTTGCCTCTACATAGAACATCTTAGCAGATCTTAATTAAGTGGATAGACGCTTTTCCCCTTTGCCAGACACCAGGAATAACAGAAAAAAAATAAGTTATAGTCTTTTGGGGGCTTCCCTGGTAGCTCAGAGGTTAAAGCGTCTGCCTGGAATGCGGGAGACCCGGGTTCGATCCCTGGGTCAGGAAGATCCCCTGGAGAAGGAAATGGTAACCCACTCCAGTACTCTTGCCTGGAGAATCCCATGGAGGGAGGAGACTGGTAGTTTACAGTCCATGGGGTCGCAAAGAGTCAGACATGACTGAGCAACTTCACTCACTCACTCACTCATAGTCTTATTAGTCTTGAAGAAAGGGAAGAGACATAATAAGTGTAAATGATCCCAAAAGTGTGGCAAATGTTATAATGGAGCCATGGGCGGAGTGCCAGGGAGCACGAAGGAGGCACTGGGTGCTGCTTGGCAGTGAGAGTGGTGACTTGCCAGAAGTGGTGATGATTGGGCTAGAACTTGAAGGATGAATTTGAGCTCTTTAGGCGAATAGGTGAGGAAAGGGCATTTTAGCCTCCCTTGGATTCATACATTTTGGGCATTTTTCCATTTACTGTTACTTCTGATATTTTCCACAAGTGTCACTGTGACCAGTTTACAATATGCAACTATTTCATTTTTCTTTTGTTGACCTGTTCTTAAAGGAAATGTCAGAATATAAATTCTGTGCTGACTCTTTAAAGGGAAAGGCATGCACATCTGTTCCTACTTAGTTTTCAGTTGCTCTTATACAGCATTCTTTTTTTGTCCCCTCTTGTCTTGAAAGAGACCCTTTCTTTTACTCTTTAATCAACTTAAAACATACGATTAATTTCCATTTTGAATGCTATTTCACATGATCATGTATGGAAATGTTTTTATCTTACTTTTCTCAATAAAGGCCATGTTTTCCTTTCAAATGAACAGCAAAACTTTTATTTATCCCTAATTTTACTGCCCTGTCTCTAGTCAGTACTTCTTAAATGAGGTAAGTAATTCTCATGCAAAATTTTCTACTTGGTTAGTCTAGTGATGGCAGAGCAAAAAGTCAGGTGAAACCTAAAAACATTTCCAGGAATCAGAGAAAAGAGGGCAAGTCTTAGGGAGAATAAGGTGAATGCTCAGGTTCCAGTGGGATAAGGAGAGCCATAGGTCAGTTGGCCTGATTGGTCCTATTTAAGGAGATAAGAGAGACCAGACTGGGAGAGAGCTGAACCACCGAGTCCTGCAGGAGGCTCTGACCCCCTCTTGACTATTTTCTGCCACTAGCTGCAATCTGTCCTGCCTGGATCTGTGGGTACGTGTTTATCTATAATTGAAACTGTTGAACTTTGAAACTAAATGTGATCACACTTCCTACTGAAGCCTAGCACAGGAATTTAGTATGTAGGTGCTTTCATAAGCACCAAGTTAAATTTCTTTATGACTATAGTTCAAGGACATTTTCCCTGATTTTTGGCCAGTCTAAATATTGTAAGATAGAAAAAAATTCTATAGAATTAGTGTCTCTAAGCTAAGAGATGTGGATTTACAAATAAAAATTGTGTATCCAGAAGACTGGCTGCTTTCCTGTGTGGATGTGGATGTGTGTATGGAGGGTAGGGGCAGGGAATGGGTGGAGCTATATCTCTAGGGACTGCTACTGAGTACAAGGGGTGTAGACGATTAACCACAGCTGTGTTGTCCGAAGGAGAGACAAGATCCAAAGTTCATTTCAGTTTCACAAAGTGAACAGCCATTTCTGATGCGTGACTGATTATTCTTGTTTTTTGGTATTTTAATTACATTTAGCTATACTTCAAAGTAAAAAGAACATATAAATGCAAGGCATATAGAAATATCTTTCCAGTATTTAAAATGATCTGAAACCAGAAGGAAAGACTCCAACTTGTAACATATAAATTTTTTCAACATGAAATTTTCCTATTTATCTTCTCCATAATATATAGTGACTGGAAAAAAAAAAAAAGATGTTTACTAGAAATCATATCTATACCAGGAACGAAAGATGTATAAAATACATTTAGTTTACTAGGAATGAGTATTACACCTATGGGATGGTAAAAGGAAGCAATATAATCCGACCCCAATGCAATTGTTTTAAATTTAACTTCATACTTGCCCCCAAGCACTCAATTCAGGGGATGATTTGAGGATTTTAATAAAAATATCTAACATATTATTTTAAAAACTCATATCCAATTTCACTATATATCAGAAATTCAGAATTCAGAATAGACTTCAGCTTTCACAGAAGAGAGATACAAAACAATTTAATAAAGATACAGGAAATGAGATTTTTACATCTTTTGATAATTTTGTCCAATGCTGTCCAGGTATTTTTCACTATCAAAGGTCATTTCTGCCTACACTTAAATGCAGTGGTTTTGGGTTTAAATAAAGGAGGAAAAACAGGGGTTTCAATGCAAAGTTTATAAGTTAACGAAAGCTTGAAATGATTTTAAATAAATGAGAACAAAATATTCTCAGTCCAATGAATAGATCTCATTGCTCCAATTTTCACAATTAAAATCTCAGATAAAACCTACAATTTTGAGTTCTCTGTCATAAACTATTCTATACCTTGTCACAATTTCACTGTCTTGAGTTACTCAGTTTTGTTAAAGTCTAAACAGAAACAAGCTGGTAAATCTATGGGGCTTTTATTTGTGTACTATCTTGTTTTTCAGGTAACACCACTGATTATCTCAGTAGCACACTTTAAGACTGCAACTAGATTAGATTCAATTAGAGCAAAACTGACAATAAGTTTCAAAGCTGTGCTTACTCTGTTAAGGAATTAGGCATTAGGGACAAATTGGGGAACAGGGCAGATGGGATGCCTGTCCGCTTCCTTGGTACTTATTTTAAGTTCTAGCCCAAGGCACACTGGGGCTTCCCTGGTGGCTCTGCAATGCAGGAGACCTGGGTTTGATCCCTAGGTCAGGAAGATCCCCTGGAGAAAGGAATGGCAACCCATACTCCTGGTATCCTTGCCTGGATAATTCCATGGATAGAGGCTACAATCTATGGAGTCACAAAGGGTCAGACATGACTGAGCTACTAACACTTCACTTCCTTATGAGTCCTTTTCTCTATTCCCATAAGGGATTGATCATGTGATCATACCCTCCTAGACCTTGCACCTCCCCTCAAGACTAGACATTCTGTAGTTGTCCCAACTGCCTGTGTTCCATGACCTGAGCACAATGTTGCTAGATGGCGTTGAGACCTAAGAGATTGTCCCCAAACTCCTTAACCCACTCCCATGCTAGATCTAAGTACATGGCTTGCAAAAGGCAGGCTGCAACCATAAAAGATAATAAAATAGTTTCAGGGTAATATGGTTATAGGTATAAGAGGATTTTTAGCTTCCATCTGGGGTTTCCAGGGAAAGACCTGGCAGGATCATCTCCTAAAGAGAAAACATTACCATAAACTGTGTAAGGAAAACGAGAAGTCCCAAGAAGGTGCATCATCTATACGTCTCTCAGCCTGTGATCTTCTGTTAACTTTGCTGACTGTATCCTTTGAGCTTATTCCAGAATACTGTAATTTTGATAAGATGTGTGTTGAATGAAATTGAGTTCGCTGTTTCACCAGGAGTACAACTCAATACTGTAGGATATTACCCCCTCTTCCCACCTCCCCACCCCTGTGGTTTGAATTATCAACAAAAAATTAATCAATCAAAGAAGGGATTGGGAAATTTTAACTGAGTCAAATCCTAGGACTATAATCCGGGAAGAGCATCTCAGAAAGCTCTAAGAATTGTTCCGCCCGTTAGAAGTCAAGGCACAGTTTACATAAGTTTTTTGAGGCAGAGTGCAAGTCGCTCAGTTGTGTCTGACTCCTTGCAACCCCACAGATTATACAGTCCGTGGAATTCTCCAGGTCAGAATACTGGAGTGGGTCGCCTTTCCCTTCTCCAGGGGATCTTCCCAACCCAGGGATCGAACCCAGGTGTCCCGCATTGCAGGTGGATTCTTTACCAGCTGAACCACAAGGGAAGCCCTTGAGGCAGAAGGCTGTATATTAAATGATGCATTATTGATTATATAAACCAGATTTCAGCACCATGATGGTGGGTCATGTGATCCTTTACAAAATCAACAGTATTATCTTCTAAGGAGTTATCTTGTTGGCACTAGGAGAATGTTGCTGTTTATGGTTGAATAGGCATTCCTGCTGATGGGGGAAGTTTGGTCAATTCATAATGTAGCTACCCAATGCATGGTGCAGGGAGAGGGGAGACCAAAGAATTTTTTTGTTTACAATTTTCTTATCTTGCCATAAGGATGAATTTCATTTACATAACTCTCATTTGGTATTTATCATGTATTTCTTAAATTGATAGAGGATTTTCACGTATTTATTGTCTTGTCTCCAAAGTTATTTCTTGAGAACAGAAATTAGCTTTATATTCTCTGTTTATAGCACAGCACCTTGCATGCAGTAGCTGTTCGGTCTGAAAAATGACCAACTGAATAAAAACCAGTGAGATGATCCTAGCAAAGCATCCATTTAAGATTGCCAAGACATCACAGGTTACAGAAATGCAGCTGAAGGACAATCCCACTGAAATGAATCATTCTTTGCATCCCTATTTTTAAGTTCCAGATGGAATTTTCAATGGAATATTTTTTAAAAAGAGTTCATTTGTAGATATATTTCTAGTGCACAAAGCAGATTTTTTTTTAAATAATAAGAGATCAAGAATGCCTTTCAAGGGCCATTCACAGTTGTTTCATTGACTGTATATCCTGTGGAAAGTATGATGCCTGATGAACTGAAAGCACAAGAGGGAATTTTTCAGTTTTGACATGTCAAGTGGAAACCCCTCCACAAAGCACTTAGTGTTTCTCCAATAACAAGTTGTCATAGATACTCACTAGCAAAGGTGGAGGTGCATGTCAGTGTCATGCATGCTACGTAGCCCACACTCCAGGAGCAAAAACTTTCTTTTTTTTAAACCAAAGAAGCTACTTGTGTTTTATCAACAGGATACCACAAAGGCGTGGGCAAAATCAAACTGAACTGGTTTAACCCAAGACAGACAAAGAAAGCTAAAGGTCACTACTTTCCGTATCTTGATTTCTGTCTGTTTCCATACCAACCCCTCAAAGCTGACGGACACTGGCCCTGACTCATTTCTGTGTTTATTTCAAAAGTACCTGGTGTTGAGCAGAGACGCTTTGCAGCTGTACTGGGAGAGACACCTGCTTTGAGAGAGACACAGCAATCAGCTGCCCCAACTGGGCTCTTACTTGACCACAATATCGTGCTTGCACAGATGAAACCTGGGGGAGTGTAGAGTTACCTCTGCTGTATCACCATGCTAAGATCTCCCCACAAGGAGGGATTTGCACTATGCTTGGCACTATGCTGTGTACAAAGGAATTTGGAAGACTGCACGTTCCTGGGCTGCCCCTTGAAATCCCCACCCCTTTCCTGGAGCCCTGTCGATCTGTCTACCTCTTGATCCTTAAAATTCCCTTACTCCCTTCCCCTGGGAAACTGTTGCTTTTGGTGCTCAAGCGCCTCTTCTCTATTCTCTGGCCATTGAATTTTCATTCAATGGTTTGGTGTAAGTCTATCTTGCTTGCTCCAAACTCTGTGTTGTTATTGGCAGTGCAAACCTGAGCGAGAAAGAACCTCCTCACTGAGCTCAGGATGGGAATGGAAGTGAAGGGAGTTCAGTTCAGGTAGGGCCCCAAGAGGGGCCCTCACATTTGATCTAGTTCTTATGTTCATCAACTCCAGTAACACATTCTGCAGTGGGGGAAAACAGATCAGCCTGGAAAGAAATAAGTAGGTGGTAAGAACCACCCCGGAGCAACTGGAACAAAGAGATTTCAGGCGACTTCCCTTTACCAAAGAAGAGAGATTTTCCCCTTTCCTAACTCTTCCTCCTATTTTTGAAATTTAGGGCAATTGTATCTAGCATTGCCTATGATGGTAGTGAACTAAGAAGTGTTAGAGGTGGGTTAAGTCACCTCATCCCTCTCTGATGGAAGGTTGACAAAAAACTTAATAACCAGTGCATCAATAATATTATTATGACAACAAAAGTATTTGAAATGAGATCAAATATGATAATTGTAATAAATATCCATTACTGGATGCTTATCTTGTTCCAGACATTGCGTTAAATGGTTTACATATATTTCCTGAACAATCCTATAATGTGAAAATACTCAGCTAACTGTGGCTACTGGGTTATCCCTGGCAGGGACTTGAACTCAGATCCTGGCAAAGTTCATATGTTTAAGGAGTATATCATGTTGCCTTCTTAATAAACACATGGAAAATGTTCAAGTCATCAAGTTCTACTCCATCAGTAATTGAACTGTAAAACAGTTCTTGAAATACATTTATTAATAGTATAATATTAATAGTAGGACATATCACTAATTTTTCAAAAAGCTTTTTAAAAACATAACCAAGATACATTAACCCTCTATTGAAAAATGGGCAACAGTTTGGATTAAGGCATTTGTAGGAAAAAAATGCAAAGAGAAAACCTAAGTGCATAAAAATGTTTTACTTCATTAATTAACATTTTTGTGCTTACCACATGGGGAAAAAACTAAAAAGATGCAAATCTCCACTGTTTCAAAGTTAATAGGCAGTGAGACCTCGAGAAGGGCATCACAAGGCAAGATACTCTGACATCTCTGACAGTGATTTGATGATTGTGTTCTGAAGTCTAAAAATTGTCCATAAACACTTCAGTCTTCAGTTTGAAGAACTTTCAGTTCTTCAAATTTGTTCTAAAGAAGCCATTATCCAACTGTCAGAAGATACAAAGTAATATTTGATCTAAATGGTTGGCTATTATTAGAGAAACAGTAATGATATAGTATATTCACTGAATACACTCTTAAAATGTGATGCTTATCTAAATTTATTAAAGTAGAAAACTTCACTTTCAATTTCAATAGGGATTGAAAATGACAGCTTCTAAAATAGCATATGATAATGTATCCATTTTTGTGAAAGGAAAAAGAAAATCCCTTTTCTTCCTCTTTCCCCTTCCTTTTCTTCCTTCTGTTTTTCTCTATTGTTCGCTCTGGAAGTAAATACCTTAAAATATTAACAGTAATTATATCTGAGTGGCGGGATTTGGAATGATCTTCACTTTCTTGTTCCTCTATAATGCATTAATTTCATAATCTGAAAAGAAACAGTAAAAATTCAGTTAGGCAAAAGGTATTTTAAAAATTCATGAAGTACCTGAAGTGTCTTTCCCCATATCTATGTAGGTGGTAAAAATTCCAAAGAGCACAAAGTACCCAGTACTGAGGGATATTGACTAGATACAGATTAATAGTTTATACGTGCCATTCACTCATTACACTGCTGGTTGCCGTGGCAATGCTAACACAGTTCCAAAAGGCACATTCTGACTTGAATTCTGCCATACTGCACAAGACATTTGTCTTTTATCATCTTCCTTTCCATTTTCTGCATGCACACACACCTGATCCAACTTCCTTCTGATCCTACTTCCTTCTAATGTATCAGAGAGGAAGTGTGGTTCTTTTCTTCCCCAGCCCTGACTCCTCACTGCCTGGAGGACTTTGTTTTCTTAATGATTAACCCTTCTTTCTCACACACACATCTCTGATTCCTACCTCTGAATAACCCCATGTCTCTGCTTTGACTATGCGTGTGTCCTTCTATTTATCTAAAGTATTAACCTGGCTGCGTTTGCCCCCTCTGACTCCCTCACAATCTTCTCTCACTATGGGAGAGAACAAAAAAGTGACTGGTTTTTATTTCCTGACTTTATTTCTTCACGAATCTCTTCCCTTTGTTTGAAACTCCGGTTTCAGAACACCTCCCCAAACTTCCTTACTTCCTATAACCTGTCTTAAAAATGTAATAATTCCTGGGAATCCCTGGTGGTCCAGAAGTTAACACTTCCAGTGCAGGGGGTGTGGGTTCAGTCCCTGGTCGGGGAGTTAAGATGCCTCATATGTCATGGCCAAAAAACCAAAACATAAAACAGAAGCAATATTGTAACAAATTCAATAAAGAATTTTTAAATGGTCCATATCAAAAAAATTTTTTAATAAATTTTCCTAATTGATAGGTTTTCTTTTTATTTTGGAAATTTAAAAATATATTGTAAAATATACAACATGTTTTTAAATTTCCAAAATAAAAAGAAATATACACAATGGAGTATTACTCAGCCATTAAAAAGAATACATTTGAATCAGTTCTAATGAGGTGGATGAAACTGGAGCCTATTATTCAGAGTGAAGTAAGCCAGAAGGAAAAACATAAATACAGTATACTAATGCATATATATGGAATTTAGAAAGATGGTAACAATAACCCGTTGTACGAGACAGCAAAAGAGACACTGATGTATAGAACAGTCTTATGGACTCTTTGGGAGAGGGAGAGGGTGGGAAGATTTGGGAGAATGGCATTGAAACATGTAAAATATCATGTAAGAAACGAGTTGCCAGTCCAGGTTTGATGCACGATACTGGATGCTTGGGGCTAGAGCACTGGGACGACCCAGAGGGATGGTATGGGGAGGGAGGAGGGAGGAGGGTTCAGGATGGGGAACACATGTATACCTGTGGTGGATTCATTTTGATATTTGGCAAAACTAATACAATTATGTAAAGTTTAAAAATAAAATAAAATTTAAAAAAATATTGTAAAATATAAGGAGGAAAATAGCACTCATCAATGCAGGGTCCCAGTGACAACATTCTTTCTAGTTTATTAATTTCTTGATCATTGCATTAATCTTTTAGTTTTGTATTTTCAAACATTATGAGTATTTCAAGCATCTTTACATGATCCTGATTCCATTTTTTCAGCAATATTTTTCTTCTTTATTTGTAATTTATTTTTTCTATATTATTACTTCTTTGAGCCTGTTATCCCCTCTTTTAAAAATCCTTCTATTGTTCTACTATGTCTTCCTTAAGTTTATTTTCTGGATTCATATTTCTATTAACCTGTTCTGTAATGTGAAACATTTCTTCCCACTTTTTTGACCTCTGTGTTTTTCTTCTAGATGAAATAGAAGAAATGAACCCTCCCTTCCTCCCTTTCTACAATCCTTCCTTCCTAACCCTAACCCCCCTCCCTTCCTTCACCCTTCCTCCTTTTTTATCCTGCAGTAATTTGCTGAGTTTAATGCCATTTATTTTTATATTACTCACTGTATATTATTCTAAGATGAAGCAGTCATCTAGTTGCATCTGAGAATTGTTTGTGTTTTCCTTTAAACTACTGTGTCAGGGAGGACTAATTTTGTATCCTATTCAATTGTCTGATGCTCAAGGGCAGGATAGAGATGGATTGAGGCTGTCTTAGACTTTCTATGATATTTGGGATCTTTCCTTCTTCAGAGATTGGGTCTCAGAGAACTGTACACTTCATCTTTGGTTAAAAAATCCTATGTTGGATAATTTTGGACTTTGACTTATTTCTCCAGTTTAGTGCAGACCAAGGAGATTTCATATATCTGTCAACTGTATTTTCTCTTTCTCTGTTTCACTGGATTTCCTCCTATTATGTCCTTATTTAACCATTGGAGTAGATTGTTGGTTTTTTCCACTCTGAATGCCTCTTTTCAATATGACTTTGCTGCTCAATCCTTTGAATGTGGGCTAGACTTGTGACTTAGTTTGACCAACTGAATGTGGCAGAAGTGATTTTTTTCCACTAATGAGGTTGTCCACTGATGTGGTCACCATGTAGCTTATGGTTTCAGCTCTGAAAATGCTCCTACCACCATGTAAGGAGGTCAGTGCTTAACTTTTAAGTAATGAAAGACTACGTAGGAGAGAGGCTGAACTCACAGCCTGTTCTAAGGACCCAAACAAGAATGTGAGGCCATCTGGTGGTCTAACTCCAGTGGAGCTGCCAGATAACTGCAGCTGTATGATCAGCCCCAAAGGAGACCATCAAAAGAAACACCCAGCTGAGCACACCCAAGGAGTAATGAGAAATATTAAATCATTATTTTAAGCTACTATGTCTTAGGTTTTAATGCAAAAATGTATCATGGGGAAACTCAGCAGTGACCACCAGACTGGAAAATGTCAGTTTTCATTCCAATACCAAAGAAGGGCAATGCCAAAGAATGTTAAAACTACAGTACAGTTGCACTCATTTCACATGCTAGTGAGGTTATGCTCAGTCCTTCAAGCTAGGATTCAGCAGTATGTGAACCAAGAACTTCCAGATGTTCAAGCTGGATTTCAAAGCAGAGGAACCAGATATTAAGTTGCCAACATTCATTGGATCATGGAGAAAGAAAGGGTTCCAGAAAAACATCTACTTGGGCTTCATTGACTATGCTAAAGCCTTTGACTGTGTGGATCACAACAAACTGTGGAAATTCTTAAAGAGATGGGAATACCAGACCACCTCACCTGTCTCCAGAGAAAGCTGTATGTGGTTCAAGAAGCAACAGTTAGAACCAGACATAGAACAACTGACTGGTTCAAAATTGGGAAAGGAGGCTGACAAGGCTGTATATTGTCTCCCTACTTATTTAACTTATATGCAGAGTGTGTGTGAAAGTTGCTCAGTTGTGTCCAACTCTTTGCGACCCCATGGACTATACAGTCCATGGAATTCTCTAGGCTGGAATACTGGAGTGGGTAGCCTTTCCCTTCTCCAGGGGATCTTCCCAACTCAGGGATTGAATCCTGATCTTCTGCATTTCAGGTGGATTCTTTAACAACTGAGCCACAAGGGAAGCCCAAGAATACCGAAGTGGGTAGCCTATCCCTTCTCCAGGGGATCCTCCCAACCCACGAATCGAACTGGGGTCTTCTGCATTGCAGGTGGATTCTTTACCAACTGAATTATCAGGGAAGCACATATACAGAGTACTTCATGAGAAATGCCAGGCTGAATGACTCACAAGCTGGAATAAAGACTGCTGGGAGAAATATCAATAACCTCAGATATGCAGATGATATACCACTCTAATGACAAGAAGTGAAGAAGAACTAAAGAGTCTCTTGATGACGGTGAAAGATGAAAGTGAGAAAGCTGACTTAAAACTCAACATTCAAAAAACTAAGATCCTGGCGTCCAGTCCCATCACTTAATGGCAAATAGAAGAGGGGAAAGTGGAAGCAGTGACAGATTTTATATTCTTGGGCTTTGAAATCACTGCAGATGGTAACTGCAGCCAAGAAATTAAAAGACGCTTGCTCCTTGGAAGGAAAGCTATGACAAACCTGCTGCTGCTAAGTCGCTTCAGTCGTGTCTGACTCTGTGCGACCCCAGAGACGGCAGCCCACCAGGCTCCCCAGTCCCCGGGATTCTCCAGGCAAGAACACTGGAGTGGGCTGCCATTTCCTTCTCCAATGCATGAAAGTGAAAAGTGAAAGTGAAGTCGCTCAGTCGTGTCCGACTCTTTGCGACCGCATGGACTGCAGCCTACCAGGCTCCTCCATCCATGGGATTTTCCAGGTAAGAGTACTGGAGTGGGGTGCCATTGCCTTCTCCTGGATAGTATAAAATTGAATCTAGAAAACTGCAGCCGCTGCACTTCAGATTCCAACACTAAAGAGGAGTTCGCCCCCTGCTGGCCATATTAGAACTGTTCGGTTCAGTTCAGTCACTCCGTCGTGTCCGACTCTGCTACCCCATGGTCTGCAGCACGCCAGGTTTCCCTGTCTTTCACCATCTTCCAGAGTTTGCTCAAACTCATGTCCATTGAGCAGATGGTGTCATCCAAACATCTCATCCTCTGTCGTCCCCTTCTCCTCCCTTCTGTCTTCAATCTTTCCCGGCATCAGGGTCTTTTCAAATGAGTCAGTTCTTTGCATCAGGTGGCCAACATATTGGAGTTTCAGCTTCAGCATCAGTCCTTCCAATGAATAGTCAGGACTGATTCCTTTAGGATTGACTGGTTGGATCTCCTTGCAGTCCAAAAGCTCTCAGGAGCCTTCACCAACACCACAGTTCACAAGCATCCATTCTTTGGCTCTCAGCTTTCTTTATCTCC
>NW_011494704.1:587752-588330 GCF_000754665.1 Bison bison bison
TTTTCTCTAGAATGATAAATCTGACTTTTAAAGGGAGTATGTATTAATTTTGGCAGTATTTTGATCTAACTCTTATTTACTGTGACCTTTAAAACATGTTTGTATGCAGACTTGGGACTGTAAAAGCCATGTGTATACAGGAAAATCAGAAAAAGCTTCTTTTTGTTTGCTCTTGTTGTTATTATTGTTTGCTTCAGAAATAATTATTGAAAACTATTTCTAGAAACAGTCCTAAGAAGATGTATTCTAAAGAAGCCTCCAGTCTGAAAATGAGATGAGTGTTTTATACTCCTGGTTAATATACTAGTTGATTCTGAGAAAATAACTGTGCTTTCATACTCAGGCTAAAACTGTGATATTCTTCCTCATTCACATAAAAATATTGTAATACATAAATAAGAAACACTGAACTAATTTTAGATGGAGAGAAGGGAAAATATTTTTTTTTTTTATTTTTTTTATTTTACATTTTTTCTCTAATTTTATTTTATTTTTAAACTTTACATAATTGTATTAGTTTTGCCAAATATCAAAATGAATCCGCCACAGGTATACATGTGTTCCCCATCCCGAACCCT
>NW_011494704.1:588430-590487 GCF_000754665.1 Bison bison bison
CTCCAATGAATGAAAGTGAAAAGTGAAAGTGAAGTTGCTCAGTCGTGTCCGACTCTTAGCGACCCCACGGACTGCAGCCTACCAGGCTCCTCCGTCCATGGGATTTTCCAGGCAAGAGTACTGGAGTGGGGTGCCATTGCCTTCTCCCCATGTAAGATTAAGTGCTTTTATTTACCAAAATATTTTCTATAGAGACACTAAACTCCAGAGCCATTATCTATAATTATTCACTTATCATTTTTCCATTTCTTAAAATGAATGCACAGTTCATTTGGGTATGGCTCACTCATCCTCCAACTTTCAGTTAACCCTAGCAGGTGCCAGGAGCTGTGCTAAACAGTTTTCAAAGATGACATTGGTGTGGATCTAAGTTTGGCATCTAATAGAGTAACATATGGAGAAGACACGACTGAAGCGACTTAGCAGCAGCAGAAGCAGATTAACATAGACGTGTAAATTATTAAATGAAATTTAATGTTCATTGAGCCTAGAAGACTGCAGCCGCTGCACTTGTTAGATTCCAGCACTAAAGAGCAGTTAAAGTTTACATCAAAAAGCAGTTGAGTTTGCATCAGTAAAGTGTTATCAGTGTGATGGAAGTGGTCTGTGTACTAGCGAATAAGAATGAGGACATAAAGGAGGCAGTAAAGAGGTTTAGCAGAAGTGCAATTAGTAAATTGGATTCCTATCCTTAGAATTCTCTAAGACGAAGTGATATGATCGTACAGATACATTAGTTATATATTTTAATATATTCTCCATTTTTTTTCTAGTTGAATTTTTTTAAGAACAGTTTTTTACTTAGAAATAATTACAGAAGTTGCATAAGTAGTATAGTTAGTCCCCTGCCTCTGTCACCCAGTTTTCCCAGTGATTGTGGCTCCAAAACAGGAAGTTGATAATGTTATAAAGTGTGTGCATAGTTCTGTGTCAGTTTATCGTATGTTTAGATTTGGTAAGCACCACTGGAGAAGGAAATGGCAACCCACTCCAGTACTCTTGCCTGGAAAATCCCGTGGATGGAGGAGCCTGGTAGGCTACAGTCCATGGGGTCCGAAAGAGTCAGACACAACTGAGCGACTTCACTTCACTTCTTCACTTCACGGCAATCAAGATAGGGAAGTATTCCATCACCACAGACCTCCCAGCGCAGTATATTCTCAGAGAGTCACCCCCACCTCCTCCAGCATCCCTAACACCTGACATTGTTAATCTGTAAAAGATGGCATTGTCCTCTACATAATGTCTAATAGCAAGACACAGACATGTAAATCATGGAAATCAAATGAAGGAAATATACTAAGGTATTTTGTCATTTCAAGAATGTTATAAATGAATTCATATAGTATGTAATTTTTTGATGTTACCTTTTTTCCCCACGCAGTACAATATCCTTGGGGTCCATCCAAGTTGTTCAAGTTGTTGCATAAATCACTAGTTTGTCCTTTTTAATTGATAACTGGTGTTCTTATTATGAATGTTCAAGAGTCTACCTTACTCATCTATGATAGGACATTTCAGATCAGATCAGATCAGTCGCTCAGTTGTGTCCGACTCTTTGCGACCCCATGAATCGCAGCACACCAGGCCTCCCTGTCCATCACCAACTCCAGGAGTCCACTCAGACTCATGTCCATTGAGTCAGTGATGCCATCCAGCCATCTCATCCTCTGTTGTCCCCTTCTCCTCTTGCCCCCAATCCCTCCCAGCATCAGAGTCTTTTCCAATGAGTCAACTCTTCACATGAGGTGGCCAAAGTACTGGAGTTTCAGCTTTAGCATCATTCCTTCTGAAGAACACCCAGGATTGATCTCCTTCAGAATGGACTGGTTGGATCTCCTGGCAGTCCAAGGAATTCTCAAGAGTCTTCTCCAATACCACAGTTCAAAAGCATCAATTCTTCGGTGCTCAGCCTTCTTCACAGTCCAACTCTCACATCCATACATGACCACAGGAAAAACCATAGCCTTGACTAAATGGACCTTTGTTGGCAAAGTAATGTCTCTGCTTTTGAATATGCTATCTAGGTTGGTCATAACTTTCCTTCCAAGGAGTAA
>NW_011494704.1:590587-591401 GCF_000754665.1 Bison bison bison
AATTGCTGAGTTTGGGGTGTCCTTTCTGTATTCTGGCGTTTGTTGGAGTTCTCTTTATTGTGGCGTTTCCTCACTGTGTGTGGTTTGTACAGGTGGCTTGTCAAGGTTTCCTGTTAGGGAAACTTGTGTCGGTGTTCTGGTGGGTGGAGCTGTATTTCTTCTCTCCAGTCTTTGGTCTATGAGGATTCAAGGATCTCCTGATGGGAAGGGAAGGGGAAAAGATCATGATGAGAAGCACCTGGGAAGCATCATCCCACCTTCACCTGGTCCACCTAAGGAGGGCGGAGGCCTTGCGGGCCGCCCTCTCCGTGAACTATCCCGAGGCGGCACAGGGAGCTCCCCGTGGGGTCCTGAAAGACGCGACGGACAGGAGCAACAAATATTCAGCCTGCGGGCGCAGCGGCTGGGAATAGGCAGACACGGAGGAGGGTGCGGCGTGGAGGCCGGAGTCTGGCAGAGGGCGCGCTCAAGACCAGCGTCCCACTCACTCCGAAAATATTTTTTTTAAGCGAAGTGGTAGATATATGTGAAACTCTGTGTCTTACCTGTTAGATGTTCAACTATCATAAATGCTGCCTGCATGTGTGCTAAGTCACTTCAGTCATGTTCTACTCTTTGTGACCCCATGGACTGGTAGCCCACCAGGCTCCTCTGTCCATGGGTTTCTCCAAGCAGGAATACTAGAGCGAGTTGCCATGCCCTCCTCCAGGGAATCTTCCTGACCCAGGGATCGAACCCACATCTTTTAAGTATTCTGCACTGACAGGCAGGTTCTTTACCACTAGCACCACCTAGGAAGCCCATCATCGAGTGC
>NW_011494704.1:591501-592441 GCF_000754665.1 Bison bison bison
TGTCAAGGTTTCCTGGTTAGGGAAACTTGTGTCGGTGTTCTGGTGGGTGGAGCTGTATTTCTTCTCTCCAGTCTTTGGTCTATGAGGATTCAAGGATCTCCTGATGGGAAGGGAAGGGGAAAAGATCATGATGAGAAGCACCTGGGAAGCATCATCCCACCTTCACCTGGTCCACCTAAGGCTGTTAGGAGTGAGGAAGGTGATTATTCATGTTACAGCCAGAAAAATAGTTACATATTCCCACTAATCAAACCACTGACTATCTTTTAAGGTTGAAGAAACTACCCCCAAACTGTTAAGTTACTGGTCTTAAACTGCACAATTAGTAAGCAAAACTCCAACAAAAATTTTCAGCCTCCTTTTACTAACTACCATACATGAAACTGAAGTTTTTTCAAAGTAGCTTAGCTTACAGACTTGGCATGAATTTATTTCAAGAATGAAATAATAAGTGGCCTTATGCTCCCCACTCTGCTCCCCCCACCCTACAAATTCTCCTCTTTCAAATAGGTTACATTCACAGAACTCTTCCTGAGCATCTCTCAGTAAGATAAGCACAGTGCCAGGGAGGGTTTAAAAACAATCAGCAAAATTAACCTTAAACTTTATTTTCATATAACATCAACAGTAACTCTAGATGCAGGTAAGAGACAATGGGAATTCATTTTTAAATTTTTTGAAACAACTTTACCATTTTGTTACCAAATCCTAGTTTCAGCTCAACAGGATTATTCCATTAAACTAGGTTCACTTGTCTAATTAGACCCCTCTGTATTTTACCCACTATGAGGTCTTTGTTATACCTGAATGCTCTAGTGGGTTTCCCTACTTTCTTCAACTTAAGTCTGAATTTGGCAATAATTCAAGGAATTAGATCTGATAGAATGCCTGATGAACTATGGACGGAGGTTCGTGACATTGTACAGGAGACAGGGATCAA
>NW_011494704.1:592541-593805 GCF_000754665.1 Bison bison bison
CTCTTGCTTTTTCCATGATCCAGAGGATGTTGGAAATTTGATCTCTGGTTCCTCTGCCTTTTCTAAAACAAGCTTGAACATCAGGAAGTTCATGGTTCACATATAGCTGAAGCATGTCTTGGAGAATTTTAAGCATTACTTTACTAGCGTGTGAGATGAGTGCAATTGTGCGGTAGTTTGAGCATTCTTTGGCATTGCCTTTCTTTGGGATTGGAATGAAAATTGACCTTTTCCAGTCCTGTGGCCACTGCTGAGTTTTCCAAATTTGCTGGCATATTGAGTGCAGCACTTTCACAGCATCATCTTTCAGGATTTGAAATAGCTCCACTGGAATTCCATCACCTCCACTAGCTTTGTTGTAGGACATTTGGTTATTTCCAATTTTTAGTTAGTACATGTAAAACTGCTCTGAAGAATCATGCATGGGTTTTTGTTTAGACATAAGTTTTGATTTTTCTGGGATAAATTTCCAGGAAGACAATTATTGAGTTATATTGTAAGTGTATGTTTAGAGGCTTTTTGTTTGTTTTGAGAAATTGCCAAACTATTTTCTAGGGTGGCCATACCATTTTACATAGCCACCTGTGACGTATGAAAGATCCAGTTTTCCTTCATCCTTGCCAACAAACTGGGTGTTAATATTTCATTTGTCCTGTTTTAACAGATGTGCAATATCTCATAGTGATCTTAACTTGCATTTCCTTATTTGCTAATATTTTTAATATGTTTTAATGTCTTTATTTGCCACCTGTAAGTCCTCTAGTGAAATATCCTTCATGTCTTTTGTTTATTTTTTGATTGAATGGTTTATTATTTTTTTTTACTATTGTATTTTGAGAATTCCTTTAACATTCTGGATATGAATTCTTCATCAGATATGTAGGCTTGGAAATATTTTCTCTCCATCTGTAGATTGTCTTTTCTACTTCTTAACAGGGATTTGTTAAGAAATTTTGATGCATTTACTTAGCAAAATTAAAATGCTTTTAGTGTCAATAAAGTCTGATTTATCCTACTTTTTAAAAAAATGAATCATGCTTTTGATGTCAAGTCTAAGACCCCTTCACTAAACATTTAGGTCTTGAAGATTTTCTCCTGTGATTTCTTTGAAAAAGCATTACCATTTCATGTTTTACATATAAACCTATGATCCAAAACTTTGAATTAATTTTTGTACAAAATGTGAGTTTCAGATCAGATCAGATCAGTCGCTCAGTCGTGTCCGACTCTTTGCGACCCCATGAATCACAGCACGCCAGGCCTC
>NW_011494704.1:594009-597072 GCF_000754665.1 Bison bison bison
CTCAATCTTTCCCAGCATCAGGGTCTTTTCAAATGAGTCAGCCATTCTCATCAGGTGGCCAAGTATTGGAGTTTCAGCTTCAGCATCAGTCCCTCCAATGAACACCCAGGATTGATCCCTTTAGGATGGACTGGTTGGATCTCCTTGCAGTCCAAGGGACTCTCAAGAGTCTTCTCCAACACCACAGTTCAAAAGCATCAATTCTTCGGTGCTCAGCCTTCTTCACAGTCCAACTCTCACATCCATACATGACCACAGGAAAAACCATAGCTTTGACTAGACAGACCTTTGTTGGCAAAGTAATGTCTCTGCTTTTGAATATGCTATCTAGGTTGGTCATAATGTGAGTTGAGGTTAGGGTTAATACTTTTGCCTACAAGTATTCAGTTGCTCCAGCATTATATGTTGAAAAGTGTATCCTTCTTCCGTTGCATCCCCTTCATACCTTTGTCAAAAGCCAATCTGGTGGATCTTTATGGCTCTGTTTCTGGGTTCTCTGTTCTCTTCCATTGATCTAGGTGTCTCTCTCTGCATCGACACAGCACAGTCTGTTTACTGAACCTAAACAGTAAGACTTAAAATCGGTAGGGTGAGTCCTCCCATGTGATTATATTTTTTCTTCAAAATTGTTTTAACTACTCTAATTACTTCACTTTTCCAAATCATTTTAAAATAACCTTGACCTTACCAATAAAATATCTTCTGGAACTTTTACAAAAATTGCAATGAACGTATGGTAGCACTAGTGTTAAAGAACCTGTCTGCCAATGCAGGAGACATAAGAGATGCAGGTTCGATTCCTGGGTCAGGACGATCCTCTGGAGTAGGAGACGGCCACCTGCTCGAATATTCTTGGCTGGAAAATTCTATAGACAGAGGAGCCTGGTGGGTTACAGTCCATGGGGTTACAAAGCGTAGGAGGCAACTGAACACACACACACACACACACACACATCAATCTGGAGAGAATTGACATATTTTCCAATCCATGACCACAATATGCCTCTTCATTTATTTACATCTTCTGTTTTTTGTTTTTGTTTTTAATTATATATTCATTTTTATCATGTCCCTTGTAGCTCATTTGATAAAGAATCTGCCTGCAGTGCAGAAGACCTCAGTTTGATCCCTGGGTTGGGAAGATCCCCTGGAGAAGGGAATGGAAACCCACTTCAGTATCCCTGCCTGGAAAATCTCATGAACAGAGGAGCCTGGTAGGCTGCAGTCCATGGGGTCGCAAAGAGTTGGGCACGACTGAGCGTCTACCACTAACTTATTAGATTTACACTCAGATTTTTTTCCCGCCATCTGTAAATAGTATTGTATTTAAGATTTTGATCTACAAATGTTCATTGCTAATGTATAGAAATACAATTCGTTTTTGTATACTGATCTTGTATCATGCAATTTTTCTGAACTCTTTTACTAGTTCTAGGATTTTTTCAAATAGATTTCTTAGAATTTTTTATGTAGATAATCATACCATCTATAAATGAGAACAGTAATATTTCTTCCTTTCCAACCTATATTCCTTCTAATTTCCTTTTTTGTTTTATTTCTCTGACTAGAACTTACAGTATTATGTTGAATAGCAGTGGTGAATGGGTATCCTTACCTTGTTCCCAATTCTAACAAGGAAACATTATTTTTTCATCCTTAAAAATAATGCTAACTGTAGGTTTTTTGACAAATATTGGTTGGTAGAAATGCCATTTTGTTTAATTTTTCTCAGTCAAATTAAATCTGAACCTTAGTTGCTATGTTTATGATGAGGATCCATTTTGTGTGTGTGTAAAAACAGTAGGTTTATATAAAACAATTAGAAAAATAATAAACAATACTGTTATGAAGAATTTTCCTCTACTCTTCAAAGTTTCTTTCAGCTCATCTAATAGTCAAATTGACATGAAACTTAAACAGATAAACAGGAGAAAAAGTGGAAAGTGAAGTAGCTCAGTTGTGTCCGACTCTTTGTTGACCCCATGGACTATAGCCTACCAGGTTCCTCCGTCCATGGGATCTTCCAGGCAAGAGTACTGGAGTGGGTTGCCATTTTCTTCTCCAGGGGATCTTCCCGACCCAGGGATTAAACCCAGGTCTCCCACATTGTAGGCAGATGTTTCAGCATCTGAGCCACCAGGGAAGTCCTAAAATAGGAGAAAAGCAAAATTTAATTTTGAACTTATGGGGGCTCCTCGAACATGAGCAATTCAAAGACAGAAAGGTGAAATGAAATCTGTATGCCATTCCGAGTTAGGGTCAGGGCCTTCCAAGGACAGGAAGGTCATTACAGGACAATAAGAAGAGCAGATGTTGGGTAATTGGATGTTTGCCCTGCCACATAGATGGGCCACTTAAATAAAATTGATCCCTGGCAATAATTCTAATTCTGAGAAAGACTCCTAATTTAAATTCTTCTAACCTACAGAAGGGGCAAAATTTCTCTTGAATCCACAGAGTCTCCATCGCTTTTAGTACAAAATAATCTACCCACCAGAGTGGAGGGATTCATTGTGAGGAGAGTCATTCTGAACCCCTTCAGTACAAAGAAAACACACTATTGTGTGTTTTAATATAGTGAGTATATGAAAAGTCATTTAGTGACTATATGAAAAGTAGTGATCACATTAACAATTACTTGACCAATTGCTTTAAAAATATCTTTTGTATTTTCTCTCGGTTATTGTTTTTCTTCTTATCACAAAGTCTTCATCCTTATGAATTAAAGTAAGAAAAAAAAAAACCAAATCACCAACTACAGTTGGCCCTTGCCATTGTGTTTATGTAGAATTGACAAGCTGTAATCACTTTGCCAAAAAAAAAAAATGAGGTGACTCTCATTTTATTGATAGGATGAAGTGGAAAATCAAAACCTTTACAATATTATTAGATCTCTTAGTCAAATAGAGTGAAATATCATCATAGGATCTCTTCACTTTAGGAAATATTAGGGTCATAGAATGCACATGAACTAGGTATACAGATGCCATGGGAATTCCTTGGGGAGCATTGCCTGGCATTTTGAGTATCTGTAAGAGCACTGAACACTGAAAGGAGCTGTTC
>NW_011494704.1:598238-599227 GCF_000754665.1 Bison bison bison
ATTCTCCATAGTGGCTGTACTAGTTTGCATTCCCACCAACAGTGTAAGACGATTCCCTTTTCTCCACACCCTCTCCAGCATTTATTGCTTGTGGACTTTTGGATTGCAGCCATTCTGACTGGCGTGAAATGGTACCTCATTGTGGTTTTGATTTGCATTTCTCTGATAATGAGTGATGTTGAGCATCTTTTCATGTGTGTGTTAGCCATCTGTATGTCTTCTTTGGAGAAATGTCTGTTTAGTTCTTTGGCCCATTTTTTGATTGGGTGTTTATTTTTCTGTAATTGAGCTGCAGGAGTTGCTTTTATATTTTTGAGATTAATTCTTTGTCCATTGCTTAGTTGGCTATTATTTTCTCCCATTCTGAAGGCTGTCTTTTCACCTTGCTTATAGTTTACTTTGTTTTGCAGAAGGTTTTAATTTTAATTAGGTCCCATTTATTTATTTTTGTTTCCAATATTCTGGGAGGTGGGTCATAGAGGATCCTGCTGTGATTTATGTCGGAGAGTGTTTTGCCTATGTTCTCCTCTACGAGTTTTATCATTTCTGGTCTTATGTTTAGATCTTTAATCAATTTTGAGTTTATTTTTGTGTATGGACTGTGGCTCAGATCATGAACTCCTTATTGCCAAATTCAGACTTAAATTGAAGAAAGTAGGGAAAACCACTAGGCCATTCAGGTATGACCTAAATCAAATCACTTATGATTATACAGTAGAAGTGAGAAATAGATTTAAGGGACTAGATCTGATAGATAGAGTACCTGATGAACTATGGATGGAGGTTCATGACATTGTATAGGAGACAGGGATCAACACCATCCCCATGGAAAAGAAATGCAAAAAAGCAAAATGGCTGTCTGAAGAGGTCTTACAAATAGCTCTGAGAAGAGACGTGAAAACCAAAGGAGAAAAGGAAAGATTTAAGCATCTAAATGCAGAGTTCCAAAGAATAGCAAGAAGAGATAAGAAAGCCTTCCTCAGCAATCA
>NW_011494704.1:599327-600424 GCF_000754665.1 Bison bison bison
GGGGGAGCCTGGTGGGCTGCCGTCTACGGGGTCACACAGAGTCGGACACGACTGAAGTAACTTAGCAGCAGCAGCAGTGCTTCTCTTTAACCAGCAGGTGGCGGTAAGTGATTATGAGAAATTCTATAATCGCCCTGAAGAACCTAGAAGTTTGCCTTGGGCTGTTTGGAAAAGTAATTCTAAGGATGTATTGGACATCGTGCTTTTCTGAAGTTATCTTTTAATTTGAATATTTCCTGAAATATTTTTATTTGGTGCCTCTAAACTAGTGAAGTGGTACCTTTAAAGCATAAAGCAGATTTTCAGCTGAGCTACTTTAGTTGAAGAGGGGCATGAAGCTACTCTCCCCTAGATACAGCAAAACATTGGGGCTTCGAAGACCCTGCTTTGGCTCAGCTTCTCAATGGAACAACTGACCAGTAAGTCTTTTTTTTTTTGAGTTTTTTTAAGATTTATTGAAGTGTGATTGCCAAATAAAATTGTAATATATTTAAAGTACACAGTGTGATAATTTGATATCCTGGTGGCTCACTGGTAAAGAATCTGCCTGCCAATGTAGGAGATCCAGGTTCGATTCTTGGGTTGGGAAGATCCCCTGGAGAAGGAAATGGCAACCCACTCCAGTATTCTTTTTTTTTTTTAATTTAAATTTATTTATTTTAATTGGAGGCTAATTACTTTACAATAATGTATTGGTTTTGCCATACATTGACATGAATCTGCCACAGGTGTACACGTGTTCCCCGTCATGAACCCCCCTCCTGCCTCCCTCCCCATATCATCCCTCTGGGTCATCCCAGTGCACCAGCCCTGAGCATCCTGTATCAGCATCAAACCTGGACTGGCGATTCTTTTCACATATGATAATATACATGTTTCAATGCCATTCTCCCAAATCATCCCACCCTCACCCTCTCCCACAGAGTCCAAAAGACTGTTCTATACATCTGTATCTCTTTTGCTGTCTTGCATACAGGGTTATTGTTACCATATTTCTAAATTCCATATCTATATGCATTAGTATACTATATTGGTGTTTTTCTTTCTGGCTTAGTTCACTCTGTATAATAGGCTCCAGTTTCATCCACCTCATTAGA
>NW_011494704.1:601077-601774 GCF_000754665.1 Bison bison bison
CTGTGTGGATCACAATAAACTGTGGAAAATTCTTCAAGAGATGGGAATACCAGACCACCTGACCTGCCTCTTGAGAAACCTATATGCGGTCAGGAAGCAACAGTTAGAAGTGGACATGGAACAACAGACTGGTTCCTAATAGGAAAGGAGTACGTCAAGGCTGTATATTGTCACCCTGCTTATTTAACTTCTATGCAGAGTACATCATGAGAAACACTGGGCTGGAGAAAACACAAGCTGGAATCAACATTGCTGGGAGAAACATCAATAACCTCAGATATGCAGATGACACCACCCTTATGGCAGAAAGTGAATAGAAACTAAAAAGCCTCTTGATGAAAGTAAAAGAGGAGAGCGAAAAAGTTGGCTTAAAGCTCAACATTCAGAAAACGAAGATCATGGCATCTGGTCCCATCACTTCATGGGAAATAGATGGGGAAACAGTGTCAGACTTTATTTTGGGGGCTCCAAAATCACTGCAGATGGTGATAGCAGCCATGAAATTAAAAAACGCTTATTCCCTGGAAGGAAAGTTATGACCAACCTAGATGGCATATTCAAAAGCAGAGGCATTACTTTGCCAGCAAAGGTCTGTCTAGTCAAGGCTATGGTTTTTCCAGTAGTCATGTATGGATGTGAGAGTTGGACTGTGAAGAAAGCTGAGCACCGAAGAATTGATGCTTTTGAACTGTGGTGT
>NW_011494704.1:602665-605793 GCF_000754665.1 Bison bison bison
GTGAACTCCAGGAGTTGGTGATGGACAGGGAGGCCTGGCGTGCTGTGATTCATGGGGTCGCAAAGCGTCAGACACGAGTGAGCGACTGAACTGAACTGAAAACTGGGGTTTTTCACCTTGGGTTTATCCTGTTTGGGACTTTCTGGGTTTCTTGGAGTTGGGTGATTATTTCCTTCCCCATTTTAGGGAAGTTTCACCTATTATCTCCTCAAGTATTTTCTCATGGTCTTTCTTTTTGTCTTCTTCTTCTGGGACTCCTATGATTCGAATGTTGGGGCGTTTAACATTGTCCCAGAGGTCTCTGAGATTGACCTCATTTCTCTTAATTCGTTTTTCTTTTTTCCTTGTGTTTCATTTATTTCTACCATTCTATCTTCCACCTCACTTATCCTATCTTCTGCCTCTGTTATTCTACTGTTGTTTCCCTCCAGAGTGTTTTTTATCTCATTTATTGCATTATTCATTATATATTGACTCTTTTTTATTTCTTCTAGGACCATGTTAAACCTTTCATATTCTCAATCCTTGTCTCCAGGCTATTTATCTGTAACTCCGTTTTTTTTTTTTTCAAGAGTTTGGATCATTTTTACTATCATTATTCGGAATTCTTTGTCAGGTAGATTCCCTATCTCTTCCTCTTTTGTTTGGTTTGGTGGGCATTTATCGTGTTCCTTTACTTGCTGGGTATTTCTCTGCCTCTTCATCTTGTTTATATTGCTGTGTTTGGGGTGCCCTTTCCGTATTCTGGCAGTTCGTGGAGTTCTTTTTATTGTGGAGTTTCCTCGCTGTGGGTGGGATTCGACAGGTGGCTTGTCAATGTTTCCTGGTTAGGGAAGTTTGTATCGGTATTCTGGTGGGTGGAGCTGGATTTCTTCTCTCTGGAGTGCAATGAAGTGTCCAGTAATGAGTTATGAGATGTCAATGGGTTTGGAGTGACTTTGGGGAGCCCGTATATTGAAGCTCAGGGCTATGTTCCTGCGTTGCTGGAGAATTTGCATGGTATGTCTTGCTCTGGAGCTTGTTGGCCCTTGGGTAGAGCTTGGTTTCAGTGTAGGTGTGGAGGCTTTTGGATAAGCTCTTGTAAATTAATGTTCCCTGGAGTCAGGAGTTCCCTAGTGTTCTCAGGATTTGGACTTAAGCCTCCTGCCTCTGGTTTTCAGTCTTATTCTTACAGTAGCCTCAAGACTTCTCCATCTATACAGTATCAATGATAAAACATCTAGGTTAAAGATGAAAAGTTTCTCCACAGTGAGGGACACCCAGAGAGATTCACAGAGTTACATGGAGAAGAGAAGAGGGAGGAGGGAGATAGAGGTGACCAGGAGGAGAAGAGGGGGAATCAAAAGAGGAGAGAGCGAGCTAGTCAGCAATCACTTCGTTATGTGTTCTCCACAGTCTGGACCACTCAGAGATGTTCACGGAGTTACACAGAGAAGAGAAGAGGAAGGAAGGAGACCGAGGTGGCCAGAAGGATAAAAGAGGGGAACCAAAGGGAGAGAGATCCAGTCAGTAATCAGTTCCCTAAGTGTTCTCCACAGTCCAGAACACACAAAGAGATTGACAGAGTTGGGTAGAGACGAGAAGGGGGAGGGAGGAGATAGAGGCAACCTGGATGAGAAAAAGGAGAATCCAAAGGGGGAGAGAGCAGTCAAGCCAGTGATCTCACTCCCAAATAAAAATGGGCACTGAAGATTGGGTTCTTAAAGATACAAAATTGATAACAAATACCAAAAAGAAAGATTAAAAATCTAGAGTAGAGGTTTGATTCTCAAAAATACAATATTAAAGAAAAAAAAAAACAAAGTCACAAAAATTATAAAATATATATATATGAAGTTTGCTTTAAAAAATAGGGTCTTTTTTTTTTGCAAAGTAATAGTAGGTGATAAAAATGAAAATTAAAGGATTAATAGAGGACTTACAACTAACAATTCTTTTTTTTAATTTAAAGAATAATAGTAAAAATATATCTTGGACTTTCTCTGGTGTTGTTGTGGGCAGTGTGGGGTCAGTTCATTTTCAGATAGTTCCTTGATCCAGCTTATACTTCTCAAGATCTATAGGCCCATTCCTATGTAGTTGGTGCTAACTACAGGGATTTAATCTATTGCACCTGTCACTTCCAAGGCAGTTCCCTGTTTGTTTTAGCTTCTTCTGTTTGCTGGTCTCTTCAGTGTCTAATTTCTGCTCTGACCCAAGGGGCCGGTGGTGGACACTTTTTTAGGCTCACTTGTTCATTCGTGCTGTGGGGAGGGAGGAACACTGCAAACAAATAACACTGGTGTGTGCTTGCAGTGTCTCAGCCACACTGGGTTTGCCCCCGCTCACGGTGTGTGTGCTTTCCCTGTCTACACTGCTTAGGCTCTAGGTTGCTCTGCCAGGAACTGTCTGAGGCCGGCCCTGGGTTGTATGCACTTCCCAGGTCTAAGCCGCTCAGGTTCAGGTACTCGGGTACTCCACAAAGGCACAGACTTGGTTGGGCCTGTGTTTGTGCCCTTCCCAGGTCTGAGCAGCTCAGGTGACCAGGTGTTTGGCGAGCACAGTTGCTGCAACTTATCTCCTCCCCCGTCCCTGCCGCTAGGTTTTCTGGGTGTACAACCGGCGCACCTTCTCAGGCGGATGTTGACCATCCAGAATCCCAAGAAGTCTTGGATAACAACAAAGCTTGCTTGCAGTTTGGTAGATGATGCCTCTCTGGGGCCGCGATTGCCCGCTTCTGGCTCTGGCTGCCCTCACCTGACTGTCTTCGGTGGGGAAAGGGCCTGTCTGCAGCCAGCTCGCTCTAGTCAGTCCTTTGTTCTGTGAGCAGGCCTGGTGGTGTCTTCAGTTCAGTTCAGTTCAGTTCAGTCACTCAGTCGTGTCCATGAATCGCAGCACGCCAGGCCTCCCTGTCCATCACCAACTCCCGGAGTTCACCCAAACTCATGTCCATCGAGAAGGTGATGCCATCCAGCCATCTCATCCTCTGTCAGCCCCTTCTCCTCCGGCCCCCAATCCCTCCCAGAATCAGGGTCTTTTCCAATGATTCAACTCTTCACATGAGGTGGCCAAAGTATCGGAGTTTCAGCTTTAGCATCAGTCCTTCCAATGAACACCTAGGATTGATCTCATTTAGGATGGACTGGTTG
>NW_011494704.1:606918-607287 GCF_000754665.1 Bison bison bison
TTTTCCTTACTTTCTTCAATTTAAGTCTGAATTTGACAATAAGGAGTTCATGATCTGAGCCACAGTCAGCTCCTGGTCTTGTTTTTGCTGACTGCATAGAGCTTCTCCATCTTTGGTTGCAAAGAATATAATCAATCTGATTTCGGTGTTGACCATCTGGTGATGTCCTGTGTTGTTGGAAGAGAGTGTTTGCTATGACCAGTGCATTCTCTTTGCAAAACTCTATTAGCCTTTGCCCTATTTCATTCCATACTCCAAGGCCATATTTGCCTGTTACTCCAGGTGTTTCTTGTCTTCCTACTTTTGCATTCCAGTCCCCTATAATGCAAAGGACATCTTTTTTGGGTGTTAGTTCTAAAAGGTCTTGTA
>NW_011494704.1:607387-607692 GCF_000754665.1 Bison bison bison
ATTCCAGGATGTCTGGCTCTAGGTCAGTGATCACACCATCGTGATTCTCTTGGTTGTGAAAATCTTTCTTGTACAGTTCTTCTGTGTATTCTTGCCACCTCTTCTTAATATCTGCTGCTGCTGTTAGGTCCATACCATTTCTGTCCTTTATCGAGCCCATCTTTACATGAAATGTTCCCTTGGTGTCTCTAATTTTCTTGAGATCTGTAGTCTTTCCCATTTTGTTTTCCTCTATTTCTTTGCATTGATCGCTGAGGAAGGCTTTCTTATCTCTCCTTACTATTCTTTGGAACTCTGCATTTAGA
>NW_011494704.1:608328-623252 GCF_000754665.1 Bison bison bison
ATGGACCTGACATTCCAGGTTCCTATGCAATATTGCTCTTTACAGCATCGGACCTTGCTTCTATCACCAGTCACACCCACAACTGGGTATTGTTTTTGCTTTGGTTCCATCCCTTCATTCTTTCTGGAGTTATATCTCCACTTATCTCCAGCAGCATATTGGGCACCTACTGACCTGGGGAGTTCCTCCTTCAGTATCCTATCATTTTGCCTTTTCATACTGTTCATGGGGTTCTCAAGGCAAGAATACTGAAGTGGTTTGCCATTCCCTTCTCCAGTGGACCACATTCTGTCAGACCTCTCCACCATGACCCTCCCATCTTGGGTGGCCCCACATGGCATAGCTTAGTTTCATTGAGTTAGACAAGGCTGTGGCTCATGTGATCAGATTGGCTAGTTTTCTGTGATTATGATTTCAGTGTGTCTGCCCTCTGATGCCCTCTCGCAACACCTACCTTCTTACTTGGGTTTCTCTTACCTTGGATGGGGGGTATGTCCTCACGGGCACCCCTCCTCACCTTGAACGTGGAGTAGCTCCTCTTGGCCCTCCTGCACCCGTGTGGTGTCTTAGGTTAGGGCTTTTCGCAAAGCTCTAGTCAGTCCTTTGTTCTGTGAGCAGGCCTGACAGTGTCTTAGGTTAGGCCTTTTCACATGGTAGCTATCCCACAATCTGGTTTGCTATCTCAAGTTAGTTCCCTCACATTGCCCTCGGGGCATTCAGGCTTGGTCCTTACTCTAAGCAATGCAGCCCGCGCCTCCCTGCCCAGCCCCTGCTTGCTAGTGGCGGATGCAGGCGTCTGTGCTGCTTCTCCACTGGGAGTTACCATTGGGCACATAATCTGTGGGTTTTAATTATTTATTTATTTTTCCTCCTGGTTATATTGTCCTCTAGGGTTCCAAGGCTTGCCACAGACTCGCCAGTGAGAGTGTTTCCTGGTGTTTGGAAACGGCTCTCTTTTTTAAGACTCCCTTCCTGGGACGAATCTCCATCCCTACCTCTTTTGTCTCTCTTTTTATCTTTTATATTTTTTCCTACCTTCTTTCAAAGACTATGGGCTGCTTTTCTGGGTGCCTGATGTCCTCTGCCAACATTCAGAAGTTGTTTTATGGAATTTACTCAGCATTCAAATGTTCTTTTGATGAATTTGTGGGGGAGAAAGTGGTCTCCCCATCCTATTCCTCCACCATCTTAGGACCACCCCTGACCGTAATTCTAATGACTATGTGACTAACCTCCATCTGAGATGTCTGACAGTCATCTCAAATTTAATATGTTCAAACCAAGCAGTTGTGCCCTGGGTCCAGCCTCAATAGGCTCATAAATGCTGATTGATCATTTGTCAGAGATTTTGCATTGACTTTACATTGGTAGCTTGAAATTGACTATCATGGAAACATTTACAATAGAAACTTTCTATTGCTATAAATCAGTGCCTTCCCGCTGGTTGTTAAATATTTACCAATATCGCACTTATCCAAACATGCTTGCTTTGTTCCTTAACCATACCTCTTCTCTTACTCACACATCCTATCAATTCCCAAACCTCTGATTATTTCCTTCTCCAAAGTCCAATTTAAATTCACTTCCTCCCATGCTCAACTAATATTTGACAAGGAAACTAAAACTATCCAATGGAGAAAAGATATTTTCTTCAATTAATGGTGCTGGGAAAATTGCACATTCATATTGAAAAAATGAAACTGGACCCCTGTTCTACAAAAAACCCTGTTCTACTCACAAAAATTAACTCCATATGGGTTAAAGACTTAAATATGAGACATGACACCATAAAACTCCTAGAAGAAAACATGGAGAAAGAGCTTCTTGACATTGGTCTTCACAATGATTTTTATTAGATGTGATTTCTAAAGTACAAAATAACAAAAGCAAAAATAAGTCAGTAGGATTCCATGAAATTAAAAAGCTTTGCACAGTAAGAGAAATAGTCAGCAGAATGAAAAGATAACCTACAGAATGGGAGAAAATATTTGCAAACCACATATCTGATAAGGGATAAATATTCAACATATATAAGGAACACATACAATTCAATAGTGATAGTAATGAATCATAAAATATTAAAATCCAATTTTTAAAATAGGCCAAGGGCCTGAATAGACATTTTCCAATGATCAACAGGTACATGAGAAGGTGCTTAGTATCACTAATTATCAGGGAAAGGCAAGTCAAAAACACAATGAGCATGGCTATCATCAACGAGGCAAGAGATAACAAGTGTTGATGATGTACATCCACTATAGAAAACAGTACAGAAGTTCCTCAAAATAAAACTACCACATGATCCAGGTATCCCTCTTCTGGGTATGTATGCAAACGAAATGAAACAACTGTCTGGAATAGTTATCTGCAGCCTCATGATTATTACAGCATTATCTACCATAGTCAAAACATTGAAACAACCTTTCCAGTGGATTGATGGATAATATGGTGTAAATGTACAATAGAATGTTCAGTTCAGTTCAGTAGCTCAGTCATGTCCGACTCTTTGCAACTCCATGAATTGCAGCATGCAATCCCTGTCCATCACCAACTCCCGGAGTTCACTCAAACTCACTGTCTATCGAGTCGGTGATACCAACCAGCCATCTCATCCTCTGTCGTCCCCTTCTCCTCCTGCCCCCAATCCCTCCCAGCATTGGAGTCTTTTCCAATGGGTCAGGTCTTCGCATGAGGTGGCCAAAGTACTGGAGTTTCAGCTTTAGCATCATTCCTTCCGAAGAAATCCCAGGGCTGGTCTCCTTCAGAATGTACTGATTGAATCTCCTTGCAGTCCAAGGGACTCTCAAGAGTCTTCTCCAACACCACAGTTCAAAAGCATCAATTCTTTGGCACTCAGCTTTCTTCACAGTCCAACTCTCACATCCATACATGACCACTGGAAAAGCCATAGCCTTGACTAGACGGACCTTAGTTGTTATTTGACCACAAAAAAGGAGGAAATCTTACCACTTACAACAACATGGAAGGATGTTGAGGGCATTATGTTAAGTGAAGTACTTCAGACATAAAAAGACAAACACTGTATGATCTCATTAATATATTGGGGAGAGAGGGGAACCTGAACTCACAGAAAGAGAACAGTTGGTGGTTGCCAGAGTTAGAAACTAGGGGAAATAGGTGAACAGATTCAAAAGCTAAAAACAGAAAAAAAGGATTCACCTCCTCCAGCAATGACACTGAGCTAGCTTCTCCACCCCTGTCACTCCCCTTTACCCTTAACCCCACGCCTCTTGGTTTCCACCCCTATCACTCCCCTTCATCCTTAACCCCAACCTCTGGCTTCCACCCCTGTCACTCCCCTTCACCCTAACCCCATGCCTCTGGAAGATTCTGACTTGGTTAATGGCTCAGGGTAAAATACCCTTATTTTATAATATGTGTTTCTCAGGAGTCTAGTGAGTAGATATTACACTGTGGGTTTCTAGAGGGGCCCTTGAGCCTGTGTCTGAGACATCACGGTAACCTCAGTGGCTATGGTTGAACTTGGCACATCGTATATACTCAAAGGGCTGTGGTTTTAGTTATTGCCACAGAGTAAGTTTGCAGTTCTTTTACACTGATCATTTGACCCCAACCAAATTATTAACATCACTTTTTATTTCTCGTCTTCATTCACCCTATTATATTTGTTACATTTTACTCAAACCAGGACTCATGATGCACCCCATGGCCACCTCCCACCATCCCCATCTTTGTGTATGCTCTTCCCTGTCCCCCTGGAATGTCTTTACCCATCTCCCTCAAGGTTTTACTCAGATGCCCTTTCTTCTGTGGCGCTTTTTTCTCTCCTTATTCTTTCACTTCTGCCACTCTAAGTAATCTGATCTCTCCACAGCATGTCTCCAAATTTGTCCACTAATTCCTAAAATTCCATGAAAAGGGGAAACTGAACTAATCCACTGTGGTTGACTGGACCGCACGGGGGAATGCCAGAGTTCATGAAGGATATTCTGAGAGTCTTGCCAAAGTCACTCCCTTGTCCAGACCAAACAGGAGTGTGAGTGATGGATAGAGATTTCGGATGTGGGGTATAATGAAGGGGAGGAGGGCAAGGCTGGCAGGACTTGAGTTCTGTCTATTTAAAGCGGCTGCCCATTTGGCAGCCCTCCTTGGAGGGGAGAAGGCCATCTGTGCTCTCATCCATATCAAAAGGACTGTTAACATCCTCTGGGCCAGGTCTGTTAGCCTTCCTCATAAAACCATGTTTGGAGAGATATCTCTGGGGAGGGAATTTGGGGTTGAAACTGGAAGAAAGCAAGCCTGAAACTTAATTGGGAAGTAAGAGATATATCAAGGGGGAAAAGGCAACAATTTTGAAGTGGAAAATATCTCGTGAGGAGTAAAAATAGTAGTTTTAGGTGCATATGAGGCAGCTGGGCTGCTGACCGTCTCATCAGTTGACTTCCTGTGCCCCCCTGGGACTGTCCTCTGAAGCCTGATTGTTGTCTTCAGTGCTTCTAACCAGCTGGTATCACTACTTTGGCCATGGATTCTGACATTGCAGGAAGACAGATAGCTTAGCAAAGAGTTAAAGAAGCTTTGTTTTGAAAAAGCTGATTTACCAATCATTTATCAAGAATTTGTTGGGTATCTGCTAAGAACAGATACCAAGTATCTGTCAAGAGTATATGCTAAGAGTATCTACCAAGAACAGTGACAGGTGCTAGGAGAGGGAGAGATACAAAAATAAACATGTGATTCAAATTTTGTTTTGTTTTCCCCCTTTGGTGCTTTGGATAAAGTGAATGGTTTTCATCTGGGAAGACAATATAAAGAATAAAGTGATTGCTTATGCTAAAAATGATTCTGCTGCTGCTGCTGCTGCTGCTAAGTCACTTCAGTCGTGTCCAACTCTGTGCAACTCCATAGGTGGCAGCCCACCAGGCTCCACCATCCCTGGGATTCTCCAGGCAAGAACACTGGAGTGGGTTGCCATTTCCTTCTCCAATGCATGAAAGTGAAAAATGAAAGTGAAGTAGCTCAGTTGTGTTTGACTCTTCACGACCCCATGGACTGCAGCCTACCAGGCTCCTCTGTCCATGGGTTCCTCCAGGCAAGAGTACTGGAGTGGGGTGCCATTGCCTTCTCCGAAAAATGATTCTACCTAGTGATTTTTTTTTTCTGGCCTCACTGTGAGGCATGTGGGATCTTAGTTCCCAAGCCAGGGATTGAACTCATGCCCCCTGCACTGGGAGGATGGACGCTTACCCATGGACCACCAGGGAAGTCCCTACCTTGTGACTGTTGACTCTCAGAGCTCACTCCTCTTCTTCATTTCAATTTAGTACACTTTTAGTAAACCCATACCCTGTGCTAAATACTTTGATGGACCCGAGGAATATATATTTGAATAAAATATCATCTATTTTTTTCTTTAAGAAGCTCACTGCCTAGTGCTGGAGGAAGATTCATAAACTTTTAATATTATCCCCAGATAAATTATAATTAATGGAGGTACAAAGTGCAATGGAGACATGTAAGAAAAAGTTGAAGGAGGCATTATGGAGGACTTAGAACAGTTTGCTGCTATTTTTTTTTCTTTCAGTCATATGCTTTTTCATCACAAACTACTTGCTAGGTCCTGGCATCGCTGATCCAGAGAGTTAAGTTAGACAAAATTTTCCAGTAGGAAGAGAACACTACCTGTGACAATTTGGCTTTTCCACGGACCCTCAAGGGTCCTCTCAACACACCAGCCCAGGAAGCCATTCATAGCCATTGCCATTTGCACAGGACAGACCTATTTTTCACCTCAGCCTCCCTCCTGAAATGATGTTCTGCTCCTCCATTCCTTTAATTCTTATGGGTCCAAAATTCCTGTTTTTGTGCCCTGACATTCCCTGATGAAAGATTATTTCAGGTTTTGTAATTTTAAATTGTGAACTTATCTTCATCCATGGAAATTCTCCACAGCCTGGCTTGGGAATGTGCCATTCTAAAAAGGTTTCCAATTTGCTTTAGTCAGGCACACTGAAGATATTAGCATTTTGGGACTAACTTTTGTGTTAATCTCCTAGCTTGAGGGTTCCCAGACTAAATAATTTTCATCCTGTTTCAAACCTCAAACTACTTATGGAAAGACCTACAACTTTCTTTTTTTTTTTTTCTTTGACCTACAACTTTCAAAGTCAGAAGAGAGGTTTTTTCCTATTCAGGTAGACAAAACCATTTATCCTTTCTAGCAGCTTGATATTTTTTCTAGACCATCCTTTCAAGTGTTCTTGCTTTACTGGATGGGGAGCTTAGGGTGGTGATCTTATTTTCATTTCTATCTCTGGGTATCAGAGCTTCACACTCTCTGTTCACATGGATGCTAAGACCCCAGACTTATGGTTACTGGGACTAGAAACCCTCCTCCCTCCTGGACAGCCTCAGTGTTATTTTGTATTTATAGCTTTAGTTTTTAATATCTTATTATTTGAAGACACTATAGAATTCCTTTTTTTTCCCCCCTTGAGAGCTCAACCATGCATTTTAAAGATTTTTGGTTACATTTTACCCAGAATTTCTAGGTTTAGACATGGTAGGAGAATGTTCAAGTTGTTTACTGCCCAGAAAGAGAAACCATCCAGCAAACCCTTAATCAGATCAGATCAGTCGCTCAGTCGTGTCCGATTCCTTGCGACCCCATGAATCGCAGCACGCCAGGCCTCCCTGTCCATCACCAACTCCCGGAGTTCACCCAGACTCACGTCCATCGAGTCAGTGATGCCATCCAGCCATCTCATTCTCTGTTGTCCCCTTCTCCTCCTGCCCCCAGTCCCTCCCAGCGTCAGAGTCTTTTCCAATGAGTCAACTCTTCGCATGAGGTGGCCAAAGTACTGGAGTTTCAGCTTTAGCATCATTCCTTCTGAAGAAATCCCAGGGCTGATCTCCTTTAGAATTGGACTGGTTGGATCTCTTTGCAGTCCAAGGGACTCTCAAGAGTCTTCTCCAACACCACAGTTCAAAAGCATCAATTCTTTGGCACTCAGCCTTCTTCACAGTCCAACTCTCACATCCATACATGACCACAGGAAAAATCATAGCCTTGACTAGACGAACCTTTGTTGGCAAAGTAATGTCTCTGCTTTTGAATATGCTATCTAGATTGGTCATAACTTTCCTTCCAAGGAGTAAGTGTCTTTTAATTTCATGGCTGCAGTCACCATCTGCACTGATTTGGGAGCCCCCCAAAATAAAGTCTGACACTGTTTCCACTGTTTCCCCATCTATTTCCCATGAAGTGATGGGACCAGATGCCATGATCTTCGTTTTCTGAATGTTGAGCTTTAAGCCAACTTTTAACTCTCCACTTTCACTTTCATCAAGAGGCTTTTGAGTTCCTCTTCACTTTCTGCCATAAGGGTGGTGTCATCTGCATATCTGAGGTTATTGATATTTCTCCCGGCAATCTTGATTCCAGTTTGTGTTTCTTCCAGTCCAGTATTTCTCATGATGTACTCTGCATATAAGTTAAATAAGCAGGGTGACAATATACAGCCTTGATGTACTCCTTAATACCTAACATCATTCCAGCCATCCTTAGCATCCATAGACACACATGAAAACAGAGTGGGGCCTGTGACAATGTCTGATTATTTTGGCCTCTATAGGTTCTAGATATAGAAGGCTGTGTCCTGCCTTCTACTCCTTATGGCAGAAACAAATAATATATTAATAGTTCAGGCATGAATCAAATCAACAATTTTTAGTGTACAAATATGGTCACATTTCTTTATTTTTTCTAGAATAACTTTAAATCCAACTGCCTTTGATGAAGGAGTCTAATGTCTCTCTGTTAAGGCTTCACTCTCTCCAGAAAATTATTCAAGAACTCCTAGGAATTATTCACTACAAAGGGAGTCAGTCCTCTTTAAGACCCAGACAGAGAACTACCCAGTCCCTCAGCGCAGCTATTGTCAGTCTTTGACACATGGTGTCGCTGTTGAGCAGGAGTCCTGCTGTGTCCAGGGTTGGTTGGTTACTGCTTCCTTGCTGGTACCCTCATTTGGACAGCAAGGTTACAGTACAACTCTTTTAGTTCATTCCCAGATTTTCAGCAACTGTTTTCTAAAGTTGCGACCGAGTAGTTGGGCCTGAGGGCCTTTTTGCCTCAGCCAACTGCTGTGCCCCATGGCTCATCTCACTGATTCTTGCCCTCCTGTTTTGTAACAGTGCTTATACTGTGTATATTTTCCTCAAGGACATTAGTTAAGCTCCCATTCTTTTCACTTCTCCCTTATACTAAAAAAACAAATTTTATTAGTATGGTGATTTACAATTTCATAGTTTACCAATATTCAAAACTCACCTTATACAGGTAATACTGAGACCCAGAAAAAAAAAAAAAAAAGTGACTTTCCCAAGAGAATTATACCAATTAATGGAAAAACTGGAGCACAACTGTTCTCTGTACAAATAGCATATCTTTCAGACACTAACTCTTGCCACACAGTAAGCAGTTTGAGGTAAAAATCAAGCAACTCCTGTATATCTTCAAAAATCTTTTCTTATTTAAGTATGCATGCTAAGTTGCTAGACTCAGTGACTCTATGGACTGTAGCCCACCAGGCTCCTCAGTCCATGGGATTCTCCAGGCAAGAATACTGGCGTGGGTTGCCACACCCTCCTCCAGGGAGTCTTCTCAACCTAGGGATCAAAACTTCTGCTGCTCCTGCACTGCAGGTGGATTCTTTACTGCTGAGCTATGAGGGAAGCCTTGTTTGTGTAGTTCCCTTCACTAACTGTCTGTTCTTGATTGCCGTTAGTGCAGGAGTTGCAAAGTGAAAGTGAAAGTCACTCGGTCATGTCCAACTCTTTGCGACCCCATGACCTATACAGTCCATGAAACTGTCTAGACCAGAATACTGGAGTGGGTAGCCTTTCTTTTCTCCAGGGCATCTTCCCAACCCAGGGATCGAACCCAGGTCTCCTGCATTGCAGGTGGATTCTTTACCAGCTGAGCCACCAGGGAAGCCACAATACTAATGTTTCTCAAAGTGCGGTCCTTAGACTAATAGGATCAACATCACCAGGGAACTTGTCAGAAAAACAGATTCCGAGATCTCATCCAGACATGCTGAGACCAAAACTCTGGGTGTGGGGACCAACAGTCTGTTTTCACTACCTTAAAGGAAACCCTGTCATACAACACATAGCCTTTTATCTGTTAGATACTCTGATACGGTGCTTGACCAAGCACCTAAGATTTTGAAGGTCTTAAAAAATGTTTGCAATTTGAAAAACAAAGTTTTAATCTCCAAGTCACAGAAAGAAAATACCCAACTGTAAATCAAATTTAACAAATAGGTCACTTTCTACAACACAAAACAGTATGTCAGTCAACTAAACCTGAATTCTTAAAACTACTTATATGTTCAATTAGGAATGTAGGTGTCTTTTAATACGATATGTGTATCTTCAAAATAGGTGCATACTTTGGTCTTGTTTTGTTGTTTAATTCTTGAATGTAGAGATTCAATTTCTCATATGGCATCTTTGTAGATGAACATTAAATATGCAGGAGAGACATCATGAATTTCCAGACATGTGTTCAGATGACCACAAATATTGGCGTAATTAAAGGAAAAATAAAATTACTATGCTGCAGTGAACTCCCACTGAAATGGCTTCTTTAAATTATTGCAGACAAATGAAATGAGAAAAAAAAGAAAAACCCAAACTGTGTAGCCCTAAAAGTTTGTTGTGGGAGGGTATCATGCTTGATTTCTATTTTCTTCTTCTCTCTGCTCTTTTACCTGTATATTCTCTAATGTAATGACATGAGATGTTTAAGTAACATGAGGTAGAAAAAAAGGAATATTTATTGATTGCTTACCATATATCAGCTTTTGTTGCATGCGTGCTCAGTCATGTCCAACTCTGCAACCTCATGAACTGTAGCCCACCAGGCTCCTCTGTCCATGGGGTTTCCTAGGCAAGAGTACTGGAGCGGGTTGCCATTTCTTCCTCCGGGGGATCTTTTCAACCCTGGGAGGGAACCTGCATCTCCTGTATCTCCTACATTGTAGGTGGATTCTCTAGCACTGAGCCATGGGGGGAGCCCATATATCAACTACTATGTGCCTATTACATAACAAATGATTGAGAGAATTCACTGAATGCAATACTAAATTCAGTATTCACATTAAAGAAGAAGGCATTGACTATTGTTTCTTTTTACAAATGGGAAATCTGAAGTTTCAGTTTAGTTCAGTCACTCAGTCGTGTCCGACTCTGCAACCCCATGAATTGCAGCACACCCGGTCTCCCTGTCCATCACCAACTCCTGGAGTTCACTCAGACTCACGTCCATCGAGTCAGTGATGCCATTCAGCAATCTCATCCTCTGTCGTCCCCTTCTCCTGCTGCCCCCAATCCCTCCCAGCATCAGTCTTTTCCAATGAGTCAATTCTTTGCCTGAGGTGGCCAAAGTACTGGCGTTTCAGCTTTAGCATCATTCCTTCCAAAGAACACCCAGAACTGATCTCATTTAGGATGGACTGGTTGGATAGGAAGTTTAAATTACGTTCTAAGGCTGCGCAACCATAAATGTGGATCCAGGATTTAAATATCTTTGAGACACTAGACATTCATGACTTTTCCACCTAATATGCTACCTCTCTGAGGAGTAGTGTTAATAGTGAATATCAACTCTGGACAATTTTTACTATACAAGACATATGGATGCCATTTATTATTGTTTCAGGATCTGAAAATTTGTAAAGTAACTAAGCCTTTCTATGCCAGTATATGTAGGCATATGTACAAAATAATTATTCTTTATGAGAAGTCCATATTTGCTATATTTGAATTGAACTTCAAAAGTCGACATTTAGGGGGAAAGTTTGTTATAATAAAGTCTATTTTGAGACTTTATTACTCCCCATTCTCTTATAAGACTTTAAACACAGCAAGTTCCATCAATCTGTTTTGTACTGGTTGCTTAGAGGCAGTTTGGCTACATCATGATTTGTCAGCTCTACAGAGTCATCTCCTAAAAATAGTACTATTGCTTGGTTATAAGGTTGTAAGAGAATAGCCCATAGCTACTATGGACAGACAATATGGTGTTCTTCTTACTGGGACCAGGGCAAGTGTAATATGAAAGGCTTAGCTCTCAAACACTCCTTTCATCCAAGACTCTACTCTGATTCCTAAAAGACAAATCTCATTGAATGTTCAGAGCTCCCCCACCTGCTAGCTCTCTGTCATCAATAGTTTAAGAAAGAAGTCTAATTAAGGAATGGAGATTCAACTCATATAATTTGCTCAGCAATAAGCTCACCCAGCAAACAAGGATCTCATTTATTTTAGTCCCAATGAGATTGCAGATGAACATCTATTCGTATGACAAAATGTTCTTGACATTGAGAAGTGGAAAAAACACTATTAAAAAGTTTACATAATATTTGATCATTAAAAATTATGTTTATTCATCAATCCAGAGCAGGGGTCCCCAGCTTCTGGAATCTAATGCCTTATGATCTGAGGTGGGGCTTATGTAATAATAATAGAAATAAAGTCCACAATGAATGTAAAGTGCTGGAATCATCTGGAAGCCACCCCACCTTCCACCCGCACAACCCTGGTCCATGGAAAAATTGTCTTCTATGAAACCAGACCTGGATGCCAAATGGTTGGGGACCTTTGATCTAAGGATTCACATAAATATGTAGTAGAGAAGCACTGTTCAATATAAATATGAGTCACATATGTAATTTAAAATTTTCTAGAATCACATTTAAAAAGTAAAAAAAAATAAGTAAAATGAATTGTAATGACATTTTAACTGTCCTAAAATATATTCATTTTACATGTATATATTTAAGTAATTATATATTTTATATACACATATAACCATCTAGCAAATGTATATTTAAATATATTAATTTAACATATTAATATATTTTAACAATACATTAATCTATATAACAAAATATAGTAATAATGATATATTTATTTAACCAATAAAATATATGTGTGAAATCAATATAAAATTATATACAGGTAGATAGATTTTACATTTTTTTTCATAGTCTTTGAAGTCTGCTATTTTACTCTTTTAACCCATCTCAGTTTGGACATTAAATTTGGGGTGGGGAAATATTTGATGTGTTTTGATTTCATATACTTTATAAAAATAGGTTCATATACTAAGGTATTCCATGTAACAAGTTGTACACAAAAGTTTTCCAATAAGTGAATTGTGAATGTCAATTTTAAACTTAAATTAATTAAAATTAAAATAAAGTTCAGGAAGTAGTTCCTCTGTTATACTAGACTCATTTCAAGTGCTCAGTGGCCTCATGTGTCTAGTGGCTGGTATGGTTGTGATGTTTTCTCATGAAGTCTCAAATTGCATGATCACTTCCAGACTCAGAGGATGATCTTCCTATTCTGAAACCCAGACAGTTGAGGCTGCGCTTATGTTTCATAATGAAGAAGAGATGAGATTAGACCTGGAAGTCAAACTCATAATCTCGGTCCTCATCAACTAATGTACTAAAGGTGAAAAAACATTTTTGTAAATATATGAAGCAGTGGCTAGATTCCAGAAGTTTTCTTGCTGGAATTAGGGGAAAAATCACCTGATTTATCATTAAGGAGAAACCATGGAAACAATTTTACTAATTGTATACTAATTATTTTTGCTTAAGAAATCAAGTGGAAACCTAGTGATATCTTCTTCAGACTGGAAACATGAATTCAGTGGGAAATAAAATATATCAGAGGTCTGAGATGCTCCATCATAGTCCCAGAGAAATCCATTCATCATTGAGGTCACATGACTCTAAGAGTAATAGAATTTATGTTGCAGAGTAATACAATGAGAGTAGGATATGGAAATCACTGAATCTTGAGAGCAGAAGTGCAGCTTTACCCCTGAAGGAAATTGCCTCAACAACTGAACAGACAGTTTCCATTAGACAAGTTAAATTGAGAGGCATCAAGACAAGTTAAGTCAAGAAGAGGAAATAGGTTTTTCAGGGATCAGAATCAGTGACCCTTCACTGAAAGTACAGGACACCCAAATGCCCAAGGGAGGAACCCTGGGGACCATTCAGGAAGAAGGCTCCTTGAAAGGAGCCCAGAAAGGGAGCTACAGACCTTTTGGAAAAACAGACAGGGTGAGAATGATGTCAGTTCAGGAGTTCTGGATCAGGGAAGGGGCAGTCATTTGGGGCCAGAAAGTTGAAGGCACAATTTTGCCCTGGGTCAACCACAAAACTGTCCTAAACTTAAAAGCCAGCTTTTCAGCAGCTCCCATCTCCCCAGAGGCCAGTGTCTGCAGCCATCAAACTGTGAAGGCATCTCTTTCTGTTCTTCTCCCACTCAATCCTGTTCCTCAGGTTTAATCTCAAGTCGCTTGCTTTTGTCCTGCCCTCTTACACACAGATTCTCTTCTTTAATCTTTCAACATTATCTGACTTTTAATTTCTTCTCAAAACTGTCTCTGGATTCCACGTTTTGAGGTTGTGTTTTTCCTCACCCAGAATCGTTTTAGGATAAAGCATTTAATCCATTGGGTATTATATGCACAAATCCTGGAATCTATGAGCATTTTAGAGATTACCTGCCCCCTACCCTGGCTAAATATTTTAGTCCTGGAAAAAATACTTATGGCTCCGAATAATATAAGAAGACTGAAAAATTGAAAGTAATAAGTGCACAGGGAGCTCAGCTCAGTGCTCTGTGATGACTTAGAAGAGTGGATAGGGAAGGTGGATGGGGATGGAGGATGGGAGGGAGGCCCAACAGGGAGGAGAAATATGTATATATATATATATATACATAACTGCTTTATGTTCCTGTACAACAAAAAAACACAATATTGTAAAGAAATTATATTTCAATGAAATAAATATATTTTAAAAATGAAATTTACAAATATAACACTATGTCAATTGTGTTGTCAAATGTAGTATTTATACCAATTTCAATACCTTTGAATATAATTTTGGAAGTTGGAATTTCTTACTCTAAAATATTCCCTAAGCATACACGATGATAGTTGACAGACCATCAGTTCAGTTCAGTCGCTCAGTCATGTCCGACTCTTTGTGATCCCATGAATTGCAGCACGCCAGGCCTCCCTGTCCATCACCATCTCCCAGAGTTTACCCAAACTCAAGTCCATCGAGACAGTGATGCCATTCAGTCATCTCATTCTCTGTCATCCCCTTCTCCTCCTGTCCCCAATCCCTCCCAGAATCAGGGTCTTTTCCAATGAGTCAACTCTTCACATGATGTGACCAAAGTATTGGAGTTTCAGCTTTAGCATCAGTTCTTCCAATGAACACCCAGGACTCATCTCCTTTAGGATGGATTGGTTGGATCTCCTTGCAGTTCAAGGGACTCTCAAGAGTCCTCTCCAACACCATAGTTCAAAACCATCAATTCTTCGATGCTCAGCTTTCTTCACAGTCCAACTCTCACATCCATACACGACCAATGGAAAAACCATAGCCTTGACTAGACGGACCTTTGTTGGCAAAGTAATGTCTCTGCTTTTGAATATGCTATCTAGGTTGGTCAAAACTTTCCTTCCAAGGAGTAGCATCTTTTAATTTCATGGCTGCAATCACCATCAGCAGTGATTTTGGAGCCTCCCCCAAAAATAGTCTGACACTGTTTCCACTGTTTCCCCATCTATTTGCCATGAAATGATGGGACCGGATGCCATGATCTTCATTTTCTGAATGTTGAGCTTTAAGCCAACTTTTTCACTCTCCTCTTTTACTTTCATCAAGAGGCTTTTTAGTTCCTCTTCACTTTCTGCCATAAGGGTGGTGTCATCTGCATATCTGAGGTTATTGATATTTCTCCCGGCAATCTTGATTCCAGCTTGTGCTTCTTCCAGTCCAGTATTTCTCATGATGTACTCTGCATAGAAGTTAAATAAGCAGGGTGACAACCTG
>NW_011494704.1:623352-634272 GCF_000754665.1 Bison bison bison
GTTTCTCAAGAGGCAAGTCAGGTGCTCTGGTATTCCCATCTCTTTCAGAATTTTCCACAGTTTATTGTGATCCACACAGTCAAAAGCTTTGGCACAGTCAATAAAGCAGAAATAGATGTTTTTCTGGAACTCTCTTGCTTTTTTGATGATCCAGAGGATGTTGGAAATTTGATCTCTGGTTCCTCTGCCTTTTCTAAAACCAGCTTGAACATCTGGAAGTTCACAGTTTACGTACTACTGAAACCTGGCTTGGAGAATTTTAAGCATTACTTCATTAGCGTGTGACATGAGTGCAATTGTGTGGTAGTTTGAGCATTCTTTGGCATTGCCTTTCTTTGGGATTGGAATGAAAACTGACCTTTTCCAGTCCTGTGGCCACTGCTGAGTTTTCCAAATTTGCTGGCATATTGAGTGCAGCACTTTCACAGCATCATCTTTCACAGCATCATCTTTCAGGATTTGAAATAGCTCCACTGGAATTCCATCACCTCCACTAGCTTTGTTCATAGTGATGCTTTCTAAGGCCCATTTGACTTCACATTCCAGGATGTCTGGCTCTAGGTTAATCACACTATCATGATTAACTTGGTCATGAAGATCTTTTTTGTACAGTTCTTCTGTGTATTCTTGCCACCTCTTCTTAGTGTCTTCTGCTTCTGTTAGGTCCATACCTTTTCTGTCCTTTATTGAGCCCATCTTTGCATGAAATGTTCCTTTGGTATCTCTAATTTTCTTGAAGAGATCTCTAGTCTTTCCCATTCTGTTGTTTTCCTCTATTTCTTTGCACTGTTAGTTGAGAAAGGCTTTCTTATCTCTCCTTGCTATTCTTTGGAACTCTGCATTCAGATGCTTATACTTTCCTTTTCCCCTTTGTTTTTCACTTCTCTTCTTTTCAGAGCTATTTGTAAGGCCTCCCCAGACAGCCATTTTGCTTTTTTGCATTTATTTTCCATGGGGATGGTGTAGATCCCTGTCTCCTGTACAATGTCACAAACCTCCATCCATAGTTCATCAGGTACTCTATCATATCTAGTCCCTTGAATCTATTTCTCACTTCCACTGTATAATCGTAAGGGATTTGATTTAGGTCATACCTGAATGGTCTAGTGGTTTTCCCTACTTTCTTCAATTTAAGTCTGAATTTGGCAATAAGGAATTCATGATCTGAGCCACAGTCAGCTCCTGGTCTTGTTTTTGCTGACTGTATACAGCTTCTCCATCTTTGGCTACAAAGAATATAATCTATCTGATTTCAATGTTGACCATCTGGTGATGTCCATGTGTAAAGTCTTCTCTTGTGTTGTTGGAAGAGGGTGTTTGCTATGACCAGTGTGTTCTCTTGGCAAAATTCTATCAGCCTTTGCCTTGCTTCATTCTGTACTCCAAGGCCAAATTTTCCTGTTACTCCAGGTGTTTCTTGACTTCCTACTTTTGCATTCCAGTCTCCTGACAGACCATAGTCAACCACAAATCAAATGCTATCTGTAGCAAAATGGTTTCAAAGGTAGAATTATAAGCATCCTTTCAAAAACTGTTTGCCTGAAAATTGTATTTGATGTGGGATGGGGGTTTGTTTTGATATGTTTTATTTGAACTGTGGTGTTGGAAAAGACTCTTGAGAGTCCCATTGACTTCAAGGAGATCCAACCAGTCCATTCTAAAGGAGATCAGTCCTGGGTATTCTTTGGAAGGAATGATACTAAAGCTGAAACTCCAGTACTTTGGCCACCTCATGTGAAGAATTAACTCATTGGAAAAGACTCTGATGCTGGGAAGGATTGGGGACAGGAGGAAAAGGGGACGACAGAGGATGAGATGGCTGGATGGCATCACCGACTCGATGGACGTGGGTTTGGGTGAACTCCGGGAGTTGGTGATGGACAAGGAGGCCTGGCATGCTGCAATTCTTGGGGTTGCAAAGAGTTGGACATGACTGAACGACTGAACTGAACTGAATTGATATGATGCAGAGTGAAAGAACTCAACATCTATCAAGGCCTTGAAATGATCTTGCGAATCCCTCTCCAACCAGCCCATTCCTGGCCTTTCCTGTTCCTGGATAAGGCAAGTCCATATAGCAGGTAGTACGATGTGTCCACGGGGTCACAAAGAGTTGGACGCAACTGAGCAACTGAACTGACTAATGACGTGTCAGAAAGTTTGTGAAATTCACATCCTGGACTCATTAATTTCTAGCAGTGAGAAAGCTGACAACTTCTTTAGCCTCTCAGACCTTCCATTTATGTGAATATTCAGAGATTTCTGGGAGAATTACATAAAATGACAATTGGGCTCAATATCTAGTAGGTCAGTAGGACAGTCTAGAAAGAGAAAAGATGGATTAAATTCCTGTGTCCTACAGGCGAACAGAAACAGAGGGATAAAATTGAACTCATGAACAAGGACTTATCTTAGGAGTTAAAAACTACAGGCTTCAGAACTGCAAACCTTACAAAATTCAGCATTATTTACTGGGAGAAAGAGAGACTTAAGATAATAGTGCTAAGTGGCTTTTGTGGTCATTGCATCATGGTTCCCATGACTCATTCCCTTCCCTGTAGGATAATTATGCTTTCTCACCCATTGTCATGAAACTTGTTGAGCTACCCTAGAGGCTGAAGGCTCTTGGCCACCGGGTCAACTTGGTCACCTGGCTTGTTTTAGCCAATGCAGTGCAAATGCCACATGCAGATAATAGCTTTAAGGGCAGTGGAATGATATGGCTCTGCCTCTTAGCCTTTTCCCTTGTCCACAATAATGATGTAGTGTCCCAGGGAAAGGCTGCTGTTCTTGATTAGTTCCTGGTATGAGAAAGCACATGGAGCAAAGCCACAGCCCACAGCCATGGTGGAGCTGCTAACATGGGACTGTGGGAGAAATAAACATTTGTTGTTACAAGTCACTGAGATTTGGGACTTGTTTGTCACCACAGGAAAGCTGATTAATATAGGAATTTAAGAGGTAGACACCCCCAAGTGAGAGCATTATTCTCCTTGATCTTTTATGGATTAATTTGAAATAGATGATTTTTGCATTAACCAGCAGTAAAGAAAACCAGCAGGTTCCACTCTTCCCAGAACAATGCTGTGCATACTTTATGGTAATTAGCACTTTAACAGAATTAGTACATTAACATTAAGGTAGAATCCCTGAACCACCCATGTCACACACCACACGGTCCACATGAAGAGTTTAGGAGTGGAGTCACAGAGATATTTGAACACCAGTGAAGTTACTGATTTGTCCCTAATGACATCTTCTGGGATTTACCGACGTAGGCATTTTACATTTTTTAGTTATAAGTGTGAACTATTCTTTCTTGCCAATTTTGCTAGTGTTAGGAATACTCCGCAAGGTTCTTTCTGTACTTAGAAAATCAGCATTAATTAAATCAACTCATTTCCTAAGTGCTTAATATAGCACACTACTTTTTCCTTTGTAGTGTGAATCTGTTGTTTTCTTCTCTGAGTTCTAGATAAATAAAAGTACCTTGACTCAGAAGAACATAACCTTTCATTAATTAAAGCAGTGTCGGGGGAGTGTGTTATTTCCTCAGTTCTGTCGCGGCAGCAAAAATTTGAAGTGATGGATGCAGCACTGTCTCAATGGACATGAGTTTGAGTCAACTCCAGGAGTTAATGATGGTCAGGGAGGCTTGGTGTGCTGCAGTCCATGGGGTCACAAGGAATCGGACACGACTGAGTGACTGAACTGAGCTGAACTGACAGACCATTGTTACAGCTCCGTGTTACAGCTCAGTTTTATTTAGAAAGCAAAGGAAAATACATCCTCTAGGCATGAGGCTGGCTGGACCCAAAAGACATGAAGAGAAGAGATGCCTCCTCCCTTCTCCCCCCACTCAATTTTGGCTCCTCTTTTTATATGTTTTTTCTCCTCCCCCTGAGCCTACCCTATGTAAATTGGGCTAGCCAGGAGGGCTGTTTATTTTACCTGAGGTCTTCACTCCGGTCCTTGGACCTTCCTTTGTTCTATCTTCACGGTCTTTTCCCTTCTTTGTCTTTTAGCTACCACCATTTTAGACTCATTTTTCTTATTCTAACTACCTAACAGTAGCAACTACTAAGATTTTTTGGAGTAAACTTTTAAAATACTAAATATAAAAATAGTGTTACACACAAAAATGCTTTCCTGGTGGCTCAGTGGTAAAGAAACTGCCTGCATTGCAGGAGACCCAGGTTCAATCCCTGGGTTGCGATGATCCCCTGAAGAAAGGAATGGCTCCCCACTCCTGTACTCTTGCCTGGAGAATTCCATGGACAGAGGAGCCTGGCAGCCTATAGTCCATGGGATCACAAAGAATTAGAAACGACTGAGAGACTTTCACTCATAGTCAAAAATAACCCCAAAGCTCTGGGATCTACCCAAAATGTAAAGAAATAGGATACAAAATACCTTCCAAAAATGTCTAAGGTCTAGGGATTGGAGGATGGGTGAGAAATTAAACTAAATCTTAAGTGTATTCTTCTGAATTCAATCCATTCCATAAGCTATTTGCACATTTCATGGTTGATTTGTTTTGCATTGTAGCTTTGGGATTTAAATGCAATGTCAACTCTTTAAAAAGATACTAAATTTTTAAAAATTATCTACAAATAAACATTAGACTTGATTAATTTATTTTAAAGATATGACCCAGAAAAAATCTATTTCTGCTTTATTGACTATGCCAAAGCCTTTGACTGTGTGGATCACAATAAACTGTGGAAAATTCTTCAGGAGATGGGAATACCAGACCACCTGACCTGCCTCTTGAGAAACCTGTATGCAGTTCAGGAAGCAACAGTTAGAACTGGACATGGAACAACAGACTGGTTCCAAAAAGGAAAAGGAGTATTTCAAGGCTGTATACTGTCACCCTGCTTATATGACTTATATGCAGAGTATATCATGAGAAACGCTGGGCTAGAAGAAGCACAAGCTGGAATCAAGATTGCCGGGAGAAATATCAGTAACCTCAGATATGCAGATGACACCACCCTTACGGCAGAGTGAACTAGAAGAGTGAAAAAGTTGGCTTAAAGCTCAACATTCAGAAAACTAAGATCATGGCATCTAGTCCCATCATTTCATGGGAAATAGATGGGGAAACAGTGGAAACAGTGGCTGACTTTATTTTGGGGGGCTCCAAAATCACTGCAGATGGTGATTGCAACCATGAAATTAAAAGATGCTTACTCCTTGGAAGGAAAGTTATGACCAACCTGTCAGGGAACGTTTAAGGAATCCTATATGTTATTTTCTGTTTCTCAAAGGCCCGCTGTTCCTTATCAGTTCCTGGAAAACAGGAACAAGCAGAGCTGCATGTAGTTCTCAGGACTGAGGCCATGAGGTGGAACGCATACATGGATTCCTTTCAGTAACTTTTAAACTTTTTTGTAAAACTACTTAGTCATGTTCCTATTTCCAATACATGGATTGTCTTCTGGCCCTGTGATGATTGTTATTCCCCTAGTTACTGTTGTTATGGACCTATGACTATTGTTACTCCCTTAGTTGCTGTTGTTATGTGTCTGGTTTCGGTGTTTTTTACTCAACTTTATTTTTCAGCCTAAAGCTTCCTTGTATAACAATATATAAACACACGCTGCCATGAATAAAGCACACTTGTTCTACTAGAGACTTTCATCCCCCGTGTCCTTCTTTTCGTTGACTCCTGTCCCCAGTTTCCGGTCTGTCAAGAAGACCATAACACCAACCTAGACAAGCATATTAAAATGCAGAGACATTACTTTGCCAACAAAGGTCCATCTAGTCAAGGCTATGGTTTTTCCAGTAGTCATGTATGGATGTGAGAGCTGGACTGTAAAGAAAGCTGAGTGCCTAAGAATTGATGCTTTTGAACTATGGTGTTGGAGAAGACTCTTGAGAGTCCCTTGGACTGCAAGGAGATCCAACCAGTCCATTCTGAAGGAGATCAGTCTTGTGTGTTCATTAGTAGGACTGATTTTGAAGCTGAAACTCCAATACTTTGGCCACCTGACGCAAAGAGCTAACTCATTGAAAAAGACCCTGATGCTGGGAAAGATTGAGGGCAGGAGGAGAATGGGACGACAGTTGATAAGATGGTTGTATGGCATCACTGACTCAATGGACATGAGTTAGGGTGGACTCCGGGAGTTGGTGATGGACAGGGAGGCCTGGCGTGCTGTGGTCATGGGGTCGCGAAGAGTCTGACACGACTGAGCTACTGAACTGAACTGATAATTAAATAACCCACTTAATTCAACCCATGTTTACTGAAACTCTTCCATGTCGAAGCTGAGCTTCTGAGCACAAGAACTTTGGAGCATATAGGATCTACTAATATCCTGTAAAGCAAATCTAAATTACACAATTAGAATGATGCTTTTAAGTATAACTTTCTGTGATGATGAAAGTGTTCTACATCTATGCTGTCCAATATAGAAGCCACAAGCTTCTGATCATTTGAAATAATGCTCAAGTGAAAGAAAAGTTGAATTTTGCACATTATTTAATTTTAATTCATGCAAATTTAATAGCTACACCTGTCTATTGGTTTCCATCTGGACAGCAAAGAACTAGAAAATGGGTAAAACTGACATAAGTGACAAAAGAGGTTATAAACATTATGTTTGCTAGAATGTTTTAGAAAAAAAAACCACTACTGACAGGTCAGGGGAATCAGGAAAGCATTTGTGCAAGTGACTTCTGGGAAGAGTTTTAAAGATGTGTAGTATTGGTTTATATATAAATGTGTGTATGCATACACACACACACACATACACATTATAAAAGAATCAGGGAAAGAATTTTGCAGGGAGAAGGACTTGAGTGAATAAAACAATGTGTGGAAACTATTTGGAAACTGGTAAGGCCAGCTTGGTTTTGGCATAAAAGTATGTACAATAGTAATATGAAATTATTCTGAGTAGATTTTTTGATGTTATTTTGTATATCTTGATTACCATTCTGAAAAGGTGGTATTTACCTTGGTAATAACTTTTGCATCTTTTCTGGAGCACCAAATTAATGTGACCAGAGATGACAATCTGATGGCAGTAATTAAGAATTGTGGAGGGACAGGAAAACTAAAACTCGTATTAGCAGACTCATACAAGTATCACTGGCAAGATAGTGAAATATGTAATAAGAATGATGGAAATGGAAATTTTGAGATGGTTTGGAATTTTCTGTGTTTGGAGGCATGTGAATAGAAACTGGTACCTATCATTTTGCTTTGGAGATTTGTGATGATAGCATAGCATGCAGTAACACCTTTCACCATCAAAGGGAGAAGGGATTTTGGCACCTGGGAATAAGATGGAGGGAACTGCAACCTGATAACAGCTTTACGAAGCTTTCAAAGAGAAAGAAAAGAGGACTTCAGTTTCCACTGGTCACCAAAGCATCTGAGAATTTAGAGAAGGGGCAAAAGTAATAGAACTGCCCAGTGACTGCTTGAGCCCCCTTAGGAAGCCCTCCTTAGAGAACCATCCAGTTGAAAATATTTAAGAATTTCTCTTGAGAGTCCTTCTTTGACTCATGTGTTACGGAGAAATGTGTTATTTAATCTCCAGGTATTTGGGGATTTTCCAGCTATCTTTCTGTTTTTGATTTCTAGTTTTATTGTAGAGCAGACATTATGTGATTTCAATTCTTTTAAACTTGTTGAATTACATTTTATGGCCCAGAAGGTGAATATATACTGGTGGATGTCCCATGTGAGCTTGAGAATAATGTTTAATATACTGTTGTTGGATGAAGTAGCTTGTAGTTGCCAATTATGTCCTGCTGATCAATGGTGCTTCGAGTTCAGTTGTACCCTTACTGATTTTCTGCATGCTGGATCTGTCCATTTCTGATAGACAGGTGTCAAAATCTCCCTCCAAGAATAACAGTGGGCTCATTTATTTATTTTCATAGTTCTGTAAGCTTTTGCCTCATGTATTTCAATGTTCTATTGTTTAGGTGCATGCACATTAAAGATGGTTATGTCTTCTTGGACTACTGACCCCTTTATTACATACATACACAGTGCCCCTCTGTATCCTTAACTTACCTTATTCTAAAGTCTGCTCTTTCCAAAATCAATATGGTTACTCCCACTTTCATTTGATTAGCGTTACCACGGCATACCTTTCTCCATCCCTTTCCTTTTAATGTACATATGTCTATAAAGTGGGATAATTGTAGACAACCTATAGTTGAGTCTTGTTTTTTGATTCATTCTAATAATCTGTCTTTTAATTGGTTAGAACACAGACTTTTAAAGTGACTATACTGTGTGATTCCATTTTTTTTGTCCTTTCTTAGCACATCAGTTATATTTCTTTTTAAACTTTTGTTTTAGTATTTGCCCTAGAGGACACTATATATTTAAAATAATTCAAGTCTGTTTTCATATAACACTCTATTACTTCATAGGTGAAAGTGTATTAGTCACTCAGTTGTGTCTGACTCTTTGTGACCCCCTGGACTGTAGCCCACCAGGCTCTTCTGTCCATGAAATTCTCCAGGCAAGAATACTGGAGTGGGAGGCCATTCTCTTCTCCAGGGGATCTACTCAACCCAGAAATAGAACCTGGGTCTTCTGCATTGTAGGAAGATTCTTTACCATCTGAAACACCAGAGAAGCACTTGATGGGCAGTACTTTAATAATAGCAAAAGAGATCCTAATTCCTCCCTCAATCTTTTGGTGAACTTGTATCCCTGTGAACATCAGCAATACTTCTCAGTGTCCCCATCTTTAGTGTGACCACATAGCTAGAGGGAGCTGAAATTAAATATTTTCCTTCCTCCAGACAGGCTGTTCTCAGTCACTCAGTAATGTCTGACTTTCTGTGGCCCCATGGACTATAGCCCATCAGGCTCCTCTGTCCTTCGGATTTTGCAGCCAAGCATACTGGAGCAGGTTGCCATTTCCTGCTCCAAGGGATCTTCCCCACCCAGAGATTGAACCAGCATCTATTTCTTCTCCTGCATTGGCAGGAGGATTCTTTACCACTAGCACCACCTAGGAAACCCTCCAGACAGGTTTCTGCTAAATCACTTCAGTTGTGTCCGACTCTGTGCAACCCCATAGATGGCAGCCCACCAGGCTCCCCCATCCCTGGGATTCTCCAGGCAAGAACACTGGAGTGGGTTGCCATTTCCTTCTCTAATGCAGGAAAGTGAAAAGTGAAAGTGAAGTCGCTCAGTTGTGTCCGACTCTTAGCGACCCCATGGACTGCAGCCTACCAGGCTCCTCCGTCCATGGGATTTTCCAGGCAACAGTACTGGAGTGGGGTGCCATTAGGCTCTAACAAAACCCCAATAGGTTAGGCTCTAGTAAAATAACTTCTTCTTGGGCTTGGCCTTGTTAAGAATGGAGTGCTCTGGTATATTTTTAAATGGTCACTTTTGCCTTTCCCCTGCTTGAAGCAAGAGACAATTTTCCTCCAATATACATAGAGGTCCTGGAGATGAATCACAAAAGCATGGGACTCCCCTTAGGACTGGGTTTGGGGCTACTTTCTCTGTAAATGAATCTCTAAGTTGAAGTTAAAATATTTGAGGGTGGGTAAGAAGAAAGTGGAGGATTCCATGACAATGGAGAATTCCCATGTTGGTAACAAGTAGATTAATAGTGCTATTAATAGAAATGCAGAGTCACATGGAAAAGCTGATTTTGAAGGAAATTGTGATGTTCTTTTAGTGAGAAGCATAATAAAACCAATAGTATTTCTCTTTTTTTCCTAACATCAAGGATGATTCACCAAACCATGTTTATACAAAACAAACAACCACCTCCTTCAAAAAAATCTTCAAGTAGATGATCCCCAGACCTAGCTCTCTATTAAATACACCCAATGGTGCCTCCAGTCAACATCTCCCAGGGGAGCCTCTTGGCTGTTGTTCTTGGCCATGACCACTTCTTGGCCACTACTTCCAACAGTGGTCAGCATGAATTTCCATAGCTGTACCTTCCAGTGGCCACCCATATTGTCACAGATCCTAACCAGCAGCAACACCTCTGGGCAGGTCTTCCTTCTGGTGAATAAGACTGCCAGAGATTGTCAGCATCTCTTGACCCCTGTATCCCTGGAATCCCTTTAAATTCTAAAAGGTTTAATTTTAAAGGATCTCAATCCCAAATGTCTTAAAAGGCTTATGGTTTCCCTCAGTGACTACTGGGCACATTAGACTTTCAGCATCACTCCCCAAGGCCAGCTCTCAAGAGGCTCCATATTAAGCCCTTAAGGGGCCGTTAAGATGCCACATTATTCTTTTAAAGTTCTTTATATTTCCATTGGCTATTCTACATACCTCTAGCAGAAAAGTCCCATGGGCAAAGATGTTTGGATTCTGGCTTGAAAGACTGATGGGTGTTTTCTCATTGTGGGATCCTCTGGGTACTCCAGAGAACTGAGCAACCTGTGTATAGGAAAGAAGTCACTGGACAATCAGGTTTTAAGCAGAGCAGAAGAAAGACTACGATGAAAAGATTGTTAGAAAATTGACAAAGACTCAAACCCAAAAGAATGAAAGACATCAGAAACTGTATGAGTGAACTGAGAATGTGTATAATATTCTCAGGAAACCATTTTAGTTGCTTTTCCCACATTCTTTCACTGTTCTCTAATGCAGATACATGAATTGGCATCTCTGCAGCTTGAGCAAAGCTCCTGTCTTCTTTAAAAGGTATCTCTCTGGGTTGGGAAGGTCCCCTGGAGAAGAGAATGGCTACCCACTCCAGTATTCTTGCCTGGAGAATTCCATGGACAGAGGAGCCTGGTGGACCACAGTCCATGGGGTCACAAAGAATTGAACACGACTGAGTGACTAACACTTTCACTTTCGCTTTTACCAGAGGCCACCTTATAAAACCCACAACTCCCTCCCCACATCTAGGGAATTTTAGTGTTTGGCTCATGGTCCACACACCTCCCTTCTCTCTC
>NW_011494704.1:634372-641237 GCF_000754665.1 Bison bison bison
CTCTCTCCACATCACTCTATCAAGATGTCTACGCAAAGGGAATTCTGAGAATTGCTTCAAACTTTTCAGAGCTCCTTAATGTAAACATGAAAATGCCTTGAGGTACAAATTATCAAGACATGAAATAAATTTCACACTGAGATTCATCAGCTCAAATTATGGGTAAAGGTTAAAAATCAGCAAATAAGTAAAATACAAAACAAACAACAACAACAAACTCAGTCATGTAGAAAATATTTCCCAAGTCCCTGCTTTTAATGTGATTTTCAGCACTCTATAATAGCTCACTAGAGAGGGTACAACAAATACTGACCACAGATCAGAATGAATTTAGGTAGAGAGAATTCAGATTGAGGAGAAAAATAAGGAGTTGAATCTATTCTTATTAAAAACAAAACAAAAATCCCTCTGGAATGATATAAAAGAACATTTGAAAAAGAGTAAAACTACAATAGTTTGTCCTTTTTTTTTAATGCTAAGGGTTTCAGTATTAGAGGATTTCAATCACAAACCTAGAATAAATCAATATACATTGGATTGAAAAATAGTTTATATTGTTAGCAGTGAATGCAGAAGTATAAATTTAAATTTTGACCTCTATTTCCCAATTTAAATAGCTCTACAGATAGTAAAGAATTTTCCTGCAGTGTGGGAGACCCCGGTTTGATTCCTGGGTCGGGAAGACCCCTGTAGAAGGAACTGCCAACTTATTCTTTTACTCTTGCCTGGAGAATCCCACGGACAGAGGAGCCTGATGGGCTGCAGTCCATGAGGACACAAAGAGTTGGACATGACTAACATACACTGATTCTTGGATTTCATATGGTTTGTTTTAAATCTATCTGTATTTCCTAAATTTTGTAATAACTTCTTTGTATAGCACCCATCATATCAGCAGTCAGATTTGGGTACTTTCTGTGCTTTATGTATTATTTTTATAAACATGAAGATTGACTGGACGTCACTTGAAAATATAAGATAATAAATATAAGATATTCTTAAACCAATTAGATTCATGGGTCTATTATTATTCGCTTGGTGTTTATTATATTTAGGGCTAAAATGCAATCACTGTAGTATTTATTTATATAGCCCAGCCTTTTCAGGGAAAAGACCCAAGATACCATAAATGATGTTCATGAAGCCTGGTTGAAAACGAAAATGAGTATGAAAATGAGTCTGTACACAGCAACTACTTTTTAAAACTCAGACAGCTGGGTTTAGTTTGAAATTTGCATTTATTCACACATGAGTAAACATGACTGAAAGTATTACCTCATCCTCTCTTCTCTGAGCCCCTTCTGCCCTGTCCCTGGATGCTTTATTAGCTGGTCATATCTAGCTTTTGTTTTGTTGGTTTGTTTTAATTGCTAAGTCACTTCAGTCGTGTCCGACTCTGTGCGACTCCATAGATGGCAGCCCACCAAGCTCCCCGGTCCCTGGGATTCTCCAGGCAAGAACACTGGAGTGGGTTGTCATTTCCTCTCCAATGCATGAAAGTGAAAAGTGAAAGTGAAGTCACTCAGTCCGACTCTTAGTGACCCCATGGACTGCAGCCTACCAGGCTCCTCCATCCATGGATTTTCCAGGCAAGAGTACTGGAGTGGGGTGCCATTGCCTTCTCCGTTGTTTTAATAAGATAAAGGAAAATTATTGTTTTTCATAAAATAGTATTTGTTATCCATTTGTTTGTCTGTATCTGTTGAAATGTACCACACATAATAAAGTGTTGATAAGACTGGTCTATACATCAATGTCTCTTTTGCAGTCTCGTACACAGGGTTATTGTTACCATCTTTCTAAATTCCATATATATGTGTTAGTATACTGTATTGGTGTTTTTCTTTCTGGCTTATTTGGGAGAATGGCATTGAAACATGTATAATATCATGTATGAAACAAGTCGCCAGTCCAGGTTCGATGCACGATACTGGATGCTTGGGGCTGGTGCAGTGGGACGACCCAGAGGGAGGGTGTGGGGAGGGAGGAGGGAGGAGGGTTCAGGATGGGGAGCACGGGTATACCTGTGGCAGATTCATTTTGATGTTTGGCAAAACTAATACAATATTGTAAAGTTTAAAAATAAAATAAAATTAAAAAAAATAAAGTGTTGATAAACCTTATTGCTGAAGTAGAACTTACAGAATGAGAAGCTATTTTCTACAAGGGACTTTAGACACCTTAAGAGCTTGTTGTGCACTCTAATTAAATGGTATTTATCAAGTCCCGTTGAGTATACGTTAAATATATAGTTTCATGGTTTCTAATAGTTAGCTTCATTTTGGAATTATGTTTCAATGAAAGAGCCTACTGATAACCTAATAAAAAACGTTGAAAAGATCAATCTGTCCTCTGAGATTTAAATAAAAGTTGGCATGAGTACATCTGATGTTAAAAGGGAAATCCAGTGTCTCCCTAAGATCATTGTGCAGTTTGAGAAATGCTTACAAATAATTCTAGCTTTGAGTTTCTATCTCCACTAATTTCTCAATTTCATTTCCCATTCATATCAAAAGGGCTGTAGTAGTTTTGTTACACTGGACTTGTTATATGCACTATACATTATCTTTCAGGAGCTCATTATCTGAAATATTAAAAGGAAGGCTTTTCCCCCTGCAATATAGTGATGACTGTTTTTTGTAGACAATTTGGAAAGTCTAAAATATTACAAAGATGGAAAAAATAAGCCCCAGATAATCCCTTTTAATGTCTTGGTAGCATTCTTTTAAAAAAATTGCATAAATCCATTTACTTATTTTTAAATTTTTCAATTGAGATATCATGTACATATAAAAAATGTATGTGAAGTTTTCTTATGCTCCCACCTCCAAAATGACCACTATTCTGAAATCCATCACTGTTGATTAGTTTTGCCTATTACTCAATGTCATTGTAAGTAGAAACATGCAGTGTATGTGATTTGTATGTATTGGCCTCTTTCATTTAGTATAATATCAGCAGTTCTTTTTTATTGATATATACTAGTCTATTGCATGAATATTCTGTATTCTACCCATTCTCGTGTTTGGATCGTTTTCAGCTTTGGGGATGGATAAAACTGCTTTCAGAATTTTGTATGCGTGTATTGCTCATTCTTTTGATCTATACCTAGGAGTAAAAGTTTTCTATGTAAAATGTTTAGGTTTAGCAGATTCTACCAGACAGTTTTTTAATGTCATTATGCTTATCTAAGTTACACTATTAACAGTGCTGACAAAGATTGTATTAGAATTTGTTAACCTAATGCAAGTGTTAATTTATTTTACCTTCTTGAGACATAAATTCTAATTAATAGATGATATTTCATATTTCTTACTAATTTTTCTTTGTCTTTTAAATATCAAAGGAGATCAAACCACTCAATCCAAAGGAAATCAACCCCAAATAGTCATTGGAAGGACTGATCCTGAAGCTGAAGCTCCAATACTTTGTCCCCCTGATGCAGAGCTGACTCATTGGAAAAGACACTGATGCTGGGAAAGATTGAGGGCAGGAAGAGAAGGGGGTGACAGAGAATGAGATGGTTGGATGGCATCACCAACTCAATGGACATGAGTTTGAGTAAACTCTGGGAGCTAGGGAAGGACAGAGAAGTCTGGCATGCTGCAGTCCTTGGGGTCACAAAAAGTCGGACACAAAAAGTCTAGCAACTGAACAACAACAATGTAGAAGAGAGTCTCTATGTCTATTGCTTTGTATCCTGTATTCAGATTTGGAATCTGACAGTATATTAAGAAAATATTTTATGTTTACCTTATTTTTAGTCTTAGCAACAGTCTATATATAATCAGTATGATTCATGAGATAAAATATAGCTATTGTAAATTTATAGAAGAAAAATCTTCCATGAATTTATTTATGGAATTGGAAAATGAGGTAAGAATATACATTGAATTTACATGAAAACATGAATTCTGTAGAGTCTCTATGTGTGTTGCACATGCTCCTAAGCACTTGGAAAATTAAGGAATAGTGACTTGAATGGCTTAGTTATCTGTTTTTTTTTTTTTTTAACAGAAGTATACTTGATTTACTATAATATATTAGTTCCTGTTGTACAGCAAAGTGATTGAGTTATATATATACATACATTCTTTTTTATATTCTTTTCCATTATGGTTTATCATAGGATATTTAGTCATCCATTTATATATTGTGAGCTGTTTATCTAAATTTGAAATTATGAAAAACTTGAACACTTTGGCATATCCTTTGCTACTTTTTTTTTTTTATTGAGGAGTTAAAAGATTTGTTTTTAAACTCTTTTTCTGATTATAAAATATTGCATGTTCATTTCTGGAAATTTGGAAAATTACAGAAAATTATTTTAAAAGAATATGAAATTGTTTTAAATTGATTATCATATGATGAATACTATGAAGAGATTAATTTCTTTTAAAAGTCATCTATGGATTATGTCTCGGAGAAGGCAATGGATTATGTCTGGGGTTGGTACAGATTGGACCAATCTCTTCTGAGGCACTATTGGTTATGGAGAACAAGGATGTGACACAGAAGTCATCATGGAAACATTCAGTTCAGTTCAGTCACTCAGTAGTGTACAACTCTTTGCGACCCCATGAACTGCAGCACGCCAGGCCTCCCTGTCCATCACCAACTCCCGGAGTCCACCCAAATCCATGTCCAATGAATTGGTGATGCCATCCAACCATCTTATCCTCTGTCGTCCCCTTCTCCTCCTGCCCTCAATCTTTCCCAGCATCAGGGTCTTTTCAAATGAGTCAGCTCTTTGCATCAGGTGGCCAAAGTATTGGAGTTTCAGCTTCAACATCAGTCCTTTCAGTGAACACCCAGGACCAATCTCCGTTAGGATAGACTGGTTGGATCTCCTTGCAGTCCAAGGGACTCTCAAGAGTCTTCTCCAACACCATAGTTCAAAAGCATCAATTCTTAGGCACTCAGCTTTCTTTATACTCCAAATCTCACATCCATACATGACTACTGGAAAAAACATAGCCTTAACTAGACAGACCTTTGTTGACAAAGTAATGTCTCTGCTTTTTAATATGCTGTCTAGGTTGGCCATAACTTTCCTTCCAAGGAGTAAGCGTCTTTTAATTTCATGGCTGCAATACCCATCTGCAGTGATTTTGGAACCCAGAAAAATAAAGTCAGCCACTGTTTCCACTGTTTCCCCATCTATTTGCCATGAAGTGATGGGACCGGATGCCATGATCTTAGTTTTCTGAATGTTGAGCTTTAAGCCAAGCTTTTCAGTCTCCTCTTTCACTTTCATCAAGAGGCTCTTTAGTTCTTCTTCACTTTCTGCCATAACAGTGGTGTCATCTGCATATCTGAGGTTATTGATATTTCTCCTGGCAATCTTGATTCCAGCTTGTGTTTCCCCCAGCCCATCGTTTCTCATGATGTACTCTGCATAGAAGTTAAATAAGCAGGGTGACAATATACACCCTTGATGTACTCCTTTTCCTATTTGGAACCAGTCTGTTCCATGTCCAGTTCTAACTGTTGCTTCCTCACCTGCATACAGGTTTCTCAAGAGGCAGGTCAGGTGGTCTGGTATTCTCATCTCTTTCAGAATTTTCCACAGTTTATTGTGATCCACACAGTCAAAGGCTTTGGAAAATATTATGTTTAGTGTATAATGAATAGATTCCTTATGATCATCAGATGACCAATTGGGTTTTTTTTCTTTAATTGTCATAATGAGGTAATGAATTTAAGTATAGATGATAAGCTTAATACACTGTGATTTTTATTGTCCTAAGAAGCTCAAATTGCCTCATCTTTAGTAGGAGTCTCTTCAGTTTGGCTCTTGAATCCTTTCAATACGTTCTTAATCGTCCTTGTGAACTTCATTATTATCTAATATATAAAGGTATTCCCTGCATAATTGTTTTTAACTTACACATTTCTTGCTCCAGTCCTGGAATCAGCTATTCTCCAAGAAGCTCTGGTTGTTTTAGTGGAAAGTAACATTACAAGGGTACAATTTGGGCCTAGGGATGCTCATTGTTTTTGAGTTGTCATTGTAGTTTATCCAGTGAGCAGATGTAGCAAAATGTATATGTATATATACATATATATATAATTGTGTGTGCTTTTTAAAAATGATTTTATGTATTCATTTATTTTTGGCTGTGCCAGGTCTTTGCTGTTGCATGGGCTTTTCTCTAGTTGTGGTGAGGGGGGATCCTTTCTAGTTGCAGTGCACAGACTTCTTATTGCAGTGGTTTCTCTTGTGAAACATGGGCTCTAGGGTATATGTGCTTCAGTAGTTGTGGCATGTAGGCTCATAGTTGTGGCTCCTGGACTTCAGAGCACAGGCTCAATTACTGTGGTACACAGTGGGCTTAGCTGCTCTGCAGCATGTGGCATCTTCCTGGATCCGGGATCGAACCCATGTCTCCTGCATTGGCAGGCAGATTCTTTATCACTGAGCCACCAGGGAAGCCTTGTGTGTATGTTTTAAAAGATAAAATGCGTCCTAAGTTTATGCTGATATTTCTAATCCAAATTCAGGACTACAGAATCTAACTTAACCACTTAAAAAAAATTTAATTGAAGGATAATTGCTTTACATTATTGAATTGGTTTCTACCAAGCATCAACATGAAACAGCCATAGGAACTTAACCAGTTTTATATTAAATCTGTATTTTCTGACTTTCTCACTAAGAATCCCAGTATTCACCACTGCTAAGGATAGTATTAGAATGTCTATAGATAGCATATTCAAAAGCATAGACAGTACTTTGCCAACAAAGGTTCACCTAGTCAAGGCTATGGTTTTTCCTGTGTTCATGTATGGATGTGAGAGTTGGACTGTGAAGAAGGCTGAGCACCGAAGAATTGATGCTTTTGAACTGTGGTGTTGGAGAAGA
>NW_011494704.1:641337-648091 GCF_000754665.1 Bison bison bison
GGCTGAGCACCGAAGAATTGATGCTTTTGAACTGTGGTGTTGGAGAAGACTCTTGAGAGTCCCTTGGACTGCAGGGAGATCCGACCAGTCCATTCTGAAGGAGATCAGCCCTGGGATTTCTTTGGAAGGAATGATGCTAAAGCTGAAACTCCAGTACTTTGGCCACCTCATGCGAAGAGTTGACTCATTGGAAAAGACTCTGATGCTGGGAGGGATTGGGGGCAGGAGGAGAAGGGGACGACAGAGGATGAGATGGCTGGATGGCATCACTGACTCGATGGATGTGAGTCTGAGTGAACTCCGGGAGTTGATGATGGACAGGGAGGCTTGGCGTGCTGCGATTCATGGGGTCGCAAAGAGTCGGACACGACTCAGCGACTGAACTGAACTGATAGTGGTTAATTTTCTTTAACCTGCATTATACACTCCATAGTCTCAGAATAGCAATACCATCACCACTTCAACCAATGAGAGCGTGCATGTGTGCATGCATGCGTGTGTGCTCAGTTGCTTCAGTTGTTTCGGACTCTGCGATGCTATGGACTGTAGCCTGCCAGTCTTCTCTGTCTAGGGGATTATCCAGACAAGAACACTAGAGTGGGTTACTGTGCCCTCCTCTAGAGAATCTTCCTGACTCAGGGATTGAACCTGAGTGTCTTATGTTTCCTACATTGGCAGGTGGGTTCTTTACCACTAGTGGGGAAGACCCTACCACCAAAAAAGTAGTTGTGTGTGTGTGTGTGTGTGTGTATGTGTATGTGTTGGTGAGTGTGTGTCATATGCTACTTTTATTCTCTCCCCAAACCTTTATGGTTACACTCTACACTGTCAGAGTATATGGCTGCTGTATACTGTACTTCCTCCTCTTTCATCTTTATTTAGTCTTTCTTCTAAAGATAAGCTATATTTAATGGCCACCACCAGTCCTTAATGTTATCATTTCTCAGACATTTTTGCTTTTTGAGCTTCTTGTCTCAAAGAAGCTCTTTAGAAAAGGTTCATAAGAATAATATGTCCTGAGATATTATATTTTTATGATTTGTTTTATGTTTTAATGATTTGTCTGTGTCCTTTCTTCTTCAGAAGAAAGAAGAACTGTAGTGTTGGTGGCTCAGAGGTTAAAGCGTCTGCCCACAATGCGGGAGACCTGGGTTCAGATCCCTGGGTCAGGAAGATCCCCTGGAGAAGGAAATGGCAATCCACTCCAGTACTCTTGCCTGGAGAATCCCATGGATGAAGGAGCCTGGTGGGCTACAGTCCATGGGGTCGCAAAGAGTAGGACACGACTGAGGGACTTCACTTTCACTTTCTTCTTCAGTATGAGTTTTGAAGGATAAAAATTCTTTGGCTCACATTTTCTTTCCTTCAGTACCTTAAATAAGTTATTGTAATTTTTCTGATATGAAGTGTTGCAGTCATTATCAGAATGATGAATTACTTTTCTTTTACTTACAAGGTTCATGTTCTTTTTGCCTAGATGTTCTAACAATTTTTTCTTTTTCTTTATATTCCATCAATTTTACTAGAATATGTCTCAATGTTGGTTAATTTTATTAGTATCTTCCTGTATCACTTTCAAATCACTTTTTATTTCAGTTTTCTTTATTTATAGTTTTTGGGTTTTTTCTTCATCAGGAATTCCTACTATCCATATGTTGGACCTTCCTTGCCTATCTATAATATTTATCACTTCTGAAACTTTTAAATTTTTTATTTAAAAAAATTTTCCTCCTTCTCATCAACTTCTCTTCTTAAGGAATTATCTGTTGTGTTTGTTCACCCTTGTGTCCCATATAGTTTTCTAACATTTCTTTAATTTCTAATTTCTTCTTGAAATTATTTCCAAGTTTTACAAATCATTTATGTTGCTATTTAATGTCATTAGTCATTTCCTTTTAATTATTTATGTCGAGTGTTATTTTCTTAATGTTCTGTTGAAACAGTAGGTTATAGTTTTGGCATGTTTTCTGGACATGTATTTCTGGCAATCTCCTTTTATCTGTAGAAATGCTATTCTATCCCCTATTATTATTTTTTCATATAATATCTTCATACAGATTTGGCTGTGATGATTTTGGTTTTCTATTTTTTATGCAAAATTATTTTTCCTGAACTTTATTTAGGAAGACAGCTTGGTTTAAACAGCTTTTCTAACTACACAGAGTTCTCTCTTTTATTGTTTTCCTGTGTTAAAAATATGGCCATCTGCTTCTTGAGCTTTTGAACTTGTTTTCTTCTGCTTTTTATCCGGACCCTTCTTTCAGAATGTTTTTGTTGTTTCTGACTTAATTTTGATTTTACTCCTAAGAATGTGGAGTCCTCCCTTGGGAGCCAGGCTTGGTTTGTAACTTTTATTGGAGTGGGCAAAACAAAACTCTTACCAGTTTCACAAGGTATCCTCAGATTGATCTATATTTCACTGCTGGCTGTTTTGAAGCTCTCCTCTTCTCAGATGCATCAAACACCCTGTTGTACTCCTTTGCTTTTTCTCACATTTTATTCTGACATAATAAAAGTCATGTAGTTGATGATTTCCCCCAACACATATCTTAGGGTACAAAGGATGTTTTGCCAACTAATTTTGTTATATGTCTCATGGTGTTTTGATTTCACAATCTAATTTCTGTTTTTATGTGGAAATTTGGAAAATCTTAAAATCTATGCTTCCATTATTACTTCTGTCTTCCCAGAATTCTCAAATTCCTTTTAAAACAGTCAGGTTCATTTACCATGGCCCTTCATCTTTGCAGCTAGGAGTCAACTGACAGAAAGGAAATGTAAACCAAACAATGCGCTCTGTGTTTGTGTTGCGTGTGTGTGTGTTTGCATGTGGATTTATTTGGGGAAGTGGGGCACAGCTACTGGCGGGGTTGCTATATACGTATGTGGGTGTATTCTAAAAGTCCAATGTTTTGGCCAGAAATACTTTTCACATTTTGAACACGGGAAGTTTTCCCTTTGGTTTGTGGCATGGGCTCTGTTTGTAGAACTAGCCTTTTTTTTTTTTGGATGTATTTTTGTCTCTTGGAATGACACAGGCACTACAGCATTGCTAATTACCTTGTGATGGCTTAGTCTGTCTGCAACTATTTTTTTCCCTAGAATCCACAGCTATTCTTATCTAGAAAAAATGGGCTTCCAGTTGTCCCTGGAGTATTCCTTTTGTTTGCCACTTATGTTAGTTGATTTTTCAGTGGAGACCTGGAGAGATCCAATGATCACTTCCATGTAGGTCTTCTTGAACAATTTCATTTTGTCAAACTACTTAATGAACTATTGATCTTGAGATCTGATATAGTGAAAACTTGGGGAAATGGGAGTTGGTTTTAAGGCAAATTTCTATAATACAAATGAATGGAAGGTTGGCTTATCGTTCTTTTCGTACTTATGCCATCATCTATTTGTGATTGGTTATCATGGTAGCTGAAAGCAGAATTATGCAAAATAATAAAAAAATAATTTTTACAGATTTAATAGTAAGATACTGAAGCTCAGAAATAGATCTACAGTAAAGCATACAAATTCAAAAAAATAGTTAAAAATCTTCTATGTCTAAGGCACATGTAGGCTAGTTTATGATGATGGGTTGGAAATTAAATGCCTACAACAGCAGAGATATATTAAATATAAACAGAACTGAGGATAATAAAACAGAGATTGGTAAAAACATATAATCTGAAGAGAACTGAAGTATTTATAAAGTACTGTGAAGATAATGGAGAAGGCAATGGCACCCCACTCCAGTACTCTTGCCTGGAAAAATCCCATGGACGGAGGAGCCTGGTAGGCTGCAGTCCACAGGGTCGCTAAGAGCCGGACAGGACTGAGCAGCTTTACTTTCACTTTTCTCTTTCATGCATTGGAGAAGGAAATGGCAACCCACTCCAGTATTCTTGCCTGGAGAATCCCAGGGACGGGGGAGCCTGGTGGGCTGCCGTCTATGGGGTCGCAGAGTTGGACACGACTGAAGCACCTTAGCAGCAGCAGCAGCAGTGAAAATAATGAAAAATGCCTGTGTGCTCAACAGTGTGTATGCCTGTAAATTTGTGACACCTGATTCATTGTGAAATATGTTTATGTAAAAATCCTATTGAAGGGATCAACCAATTGATAAGAATAGATGAGAAAAAGATATTTAGAAAATTATAAGTGCATAGTTTTAAGACAAAAACTTCCCATTTAATAAATGAAAAACCAAGCCCTTTATAGAAAAAATATATACTTTATTTTCAACTAGAAAGGTGCAAACATGTAACTTTTGGTCACACTCTCAACAAATAAACTGTCCAAAAAACAGTCATAGTCAAAGTAGAGACAAATGCTTCCAGGTGGAAAAACCAATCAGCTATACAGAGCTACTCATTTTTAATAAAGGTCATTTGTTCGTTAAAAGTGAGGCTACCACGTTTCCAACCTACAGATCAGACTTTGAAGGACATCACTGCCTCACCTTCAGCAAACAACCTGTTTGGATGGACTGTTGCTCCAACTGCACAGAAATTCTATTTGAATATCCATTTCATGCTTTGAATTATCAGACAAGCTTTCCGTCCTACCTATGGTGTTCAGAATTGAGGCTAACACTTGAAATATCAAAGCATTAAAAACATAAACAAAAAGGCACAAACAACTTTAAATTAACTTAGATAACTGTACAAATATATATATATATACACACAATATTTACAGTATCAATAAAAAAAAATCTGGCTTGTTACAGGCAAATTAGCTTGCCACAAGCTGTCCAGTCTAATAGACAGAATTCTGATTCCTGAACAATGTCCTTGAATCAGAATGTCATAGCTGAATCTGCTGTTCTGACTTAGAGACGAACTTGACTCAGCCTCATGATGGCTGGAGAACGCACATCCGAGCTGTTGCTGGAGCTATAGGCAGATCAGTGAGCATGCTAAAGTTTTCCTTTTCAGTGACACTCCAAATAGCAGTCACATCACTACCCCTAAAGATGACAAGGCTTTCTACTGGCCTCCTCCCACTGCTCCTAGCATACATGCTGGCGCTGTGCACTAATACAGTCCTATGATCAAGTCTCAATTTCTTCAAACCAGTGTCTGGGGTTGACGGACTATTCGTTTGAATATCACATGGCACGGTATTTTGAATTTGGTGGGAATTTTTCTTTTCCCCAGTTAGAAGCACAGATTTAAATAACATGCCACTGAAATCACGTGTACACAAAAATGAGATGTGAATCGATTCAAGTGACAGCCTAAAATTCACGTGTCTCACTGTCTCTGGCTTTAGGCCATGTCTCCATACATCTTCCTGTAGTACAGTGACTCGAAGATGTCATTGTCTCCGGGGCAGTTGTAATGGCAGGCACAGGTCTTGATGAACATCATGCTCTTCTTCATGACCTCCCCATCAGGACACTTGAACTCCACGGGAAGGGTGGTGGTTCTGTGGGGGGTGCAGCACCGCCCGTCTGTGCACACTCCGCAGAATTTAGCTCGGTATGTCTTCATGCTGGTGCAGCCAGAAAGCTCAAACTTGATAGGCTTGGAGATTTTGGGGGTCCGGATGCACTTTTTGCCTTTCTGAGAAAGACAAGAGAGGAGAGAAAAATCAATGACTCTGCAAGGGGTGTGGCTTTCTTCAACTTCTGTGTGTTCTAGTCTCTGGGGCATTTAACTTCTGTTTATATTTTGAGGAGGGAAAGTTTGAGTCTCATTTGTCAGTTTTCCAAAAATAGACATGGCCTCTTTGGGGGTGTCTTGAATGAAACAGGGCTGTGGAAGATTTTCTAGTGGAAAACTGGTGGTTTCTATTAGGGAAAGTCTCATCCCAGTAAAACAGCTCAATGATATTTTTGGAGATAACAGGCCTCTGTAACACGGGTGATAAGAGACCTAGCTGTAGGCCAGTCCACTCTTGTTCCATGACCAGGAGTCAATAGAAACAGAACACCATACCTTAATGTTCTCCTCCAGGTCAGCTTCGCAAGGCCTGACCATGCAGAGGCGGCTCTGCTTCTCCAGCCTGCAGAATGCGTTGTCATTGGTAACCCGGGTGGAGATGCCCATTCCGCAGGTCTTGGAACAGGCACTCCACTCTGTGGTCTGGACCAGGCAGTTGGCTCGGATCATGGTTGGGTCTGGGCCAAACGTGTCTTCTGGCCGGTAAGCTACGAGAGCAGAGCACACAAACACAAGGTAAGACACCAGGCTAAGTCACTTCCCCCTGCCCTCGGCCAAGTCAGGACTCGGCCCCTGGGGGAGAATCACGAGGCTGACTTGGAGGCTCAGCTCACCCGCGAGCGCAGGGCCGACCACGGTGTGCTCCTTGGGCTCATCACACACCCATTCCTCGCAGCATTTCCCGGGCAGTTTGACCCTCCGAGGGAAGGGGCAGTCGGGGCTGGGCAGGCGGACATCCACGCTGCATAGGGGCACGCAGCCCACCGACCCGTCCAGACACGTGCACTGGTATTTGCAGCTGCTCTGGAAAGACTCTCCGCTCTGGTACACAGTTCCTCCGAAAACGCAGGGGGCACCATCTTTAGCTGAAGGAGAGGAAGGGAAAAGGGGGGGTGGATGCAGGAGGGCTCAAGCATCATTCTGGAGCCTCCAACAGGAAGCGCATCGGGGATGGGAGCTAGGAGCTGGCCTCCAGGGGTAAGGCTGCAAACAGCCGAAGGGGAGGAAGGGACCCAATTCGAGCGGCATTATTTTCCGGTAGCGGGAAGGTGGGTGTGAGGGACGAGGTCATCGACTGTCCTCCCCCCGCCCCCCCA
>NW_011494704.1:648736-681861 GCF_000754665.1 Bison bison bison
GGCTGGGGCGGCTGCCGTCGGACTGGAGGAGGTGGGTCGCCGGCGGTGGGAGTCGCACTGGCTGCCTCCTCTCAGCGGGGAAGAGTTGTTGTGTGAGGCCGGGGCGGGCGGCCCGAGGCTTTTATACGCTCCGGGCGGCCCCGGTTCGCCAATGAGCTGAATGGAGTCCTACACAAACAGGGACATTCCTCGCATTCCTCCCCACCTTCCTGCCTCATCAACTCACACCGGATTGATTCTGACCCCTTGACACTCAGCATTCCTCCCGTCTGAAAAAGCTGGCACACTCCAGCTCACCAAAAAAAAAAAAAAAGGCTCAGTATTTCCAGCCACCAAATAGGATTTTTCCCTCCTTGCCTCTTCGCACCACTCCTGATTTATATCATTTAAAAACACATCGGCAGTGATTTTATTATTTTTATACCACTTTTTAAAAAAATACCACTCATTTCTGTTTAAATCCTTTGTAGGAGATAGCTGAGAAAAGGCTAATAGCAGGGATTTCTGAAAAATTCGAAAGGGTTTCCTTTTTATTTTTTGGTAATGATTTTTAGTTTTAGAGACTGTCTGCCTTTGAAACTCTTCAGAGGGCACAAGAGGGGTTCATTGTATTTAACTGCTTGAAATCCCCAAGAAGCAGACGCATACCTGCAAATCTCTGAATTCCATATGCTGGGGATGTAGGAAATTGGTCATTTGTCGCATGAAATAACGTGGGTGCCCATGGCCAGAGTAGAAAGAGAATAAAGCCAGGGGTCTGAGTAAGGATGCAGTTCTACGGAAGAGATTTCCACACTCTTTCTTCGTGTTCTCTTAATATGTAGCAGTTTTAGTGTTGGGTGCATAGAGAGGGAAAAGGGATGATTGGGCATCAACATTTCCAGGAAAAATCGGTCTGTTGTTATGTCAGGACAACTGATACTGTGCTGGGTAGGTAGAAGCCCTGGGTGTTGGGATGTAAAAAGGGATGGGAAGACAGGAAAACCTTACAGGAGGAGACTAGCATGAAGCTTGGGGTTTACTTAGGGAGTTTTAAACACAGTCATGGGTTTTTGAAAAATGAGTGATTTTTCTTATACTAAAACCCATAATCTTTGAATGTGAATTGGACTTGGTTTGTCTGGCAGTATTAAAAAAAAATCCAATTATATAACAAGAACACTGTATACCATTGTATTTGGTTGTAAACTGAGTGTCAGTAAATAATATATTTTAGTGACTCTCCACACACCTATGAATAGTGATTGTTACTTCTTATTACCCTAGGAGCCTGAAGCCTAATAGAGTTAGATTAGATCAAGGCAGGAACAGGTTTTATTCCCTGCGCTCCTGTGCAGATGTCAAATATGGCCAACAAAATCTAAACATATGTCCCTTTCCTAATATTGCTATCTAGCTTCACTAAGGAGTCAGGTAATTAACTGTGCTTCCTTTTAGAATCTATAGTTTAGTTGCTTGTTTGTTAATAACTCCAGTTTCCATTTTATGGAAAGAGAATGATTCCAGGGCTATGCCATTTTTTCCTATTTAATGTCACATTGTTTGATGCTGGTGTTACCCATGAGCAGATTCGTTTTAGCCATTGATTATTTTGTGTATAGGTTGAAGATTAACCTGTCTATTTAGGATGCAAAAGCAAGCTTTCAGGACATTATAGATTATAATTTGAAAATAGCCTGTTTAAACAGGCCACATTTTTTTCAAGTTTCATTTTATTCTGTTGAAAAAGAGCCAAGAAAAAAATAACTAACTTCAGCACAAACCGCATCATCTGTGCACAATTACCTTGTTAAGCAATCCACATGTTGTACAGTGTAGTTGCATGTCAACCATGTGAATGGCCAGCCAGCGATGGGGGCCTCTGAAGCTGAGGAAGAATTTTCATCATTGTTATTTAATGTTCTTTCCAAGCATTCCTCAAAGAGAAGAGGCCTTAAAATTTCCTATTTAAAGAAGGAACATTCCAAGTTATGTTAATAGCCACATGTGTATTAAAGGTAACTTGGTCCCCAATTTTTTCTTCCCCTGTGGATGATTTTAAAAGTCTAAAATATGTGGGAAGCCACAGTGAAATCTTTCAAGACCTAAACCTCCAATTATATCTACCACTAATGGCTGGAAAGGTGTGGTGGATGGGGAAGGGTAGGGATGAGAAGCTGGGACCTCACCCAAGGTGGCCTGCGGCCTAGGTCATGAGCTCTCGTGGCCTGCAGGGTGAGAGAGCTGGGAAAACCAGTTGGGGATTTTTGAATCCTCTAGAGGTCCTAAGAGCCACCACCACCACCAGCTTCATGTCCAGCAGAGTGGAGACTCATTCATGGAGGGGCTAAATTGCTAGACTGGGTTCCAATTGGGTGACCTGGGTTGTATTCTTGGAACTGCCATTCATAAATTTTAGGGAAGTCACAAGTAGGAGTCATATTCTTAAGTTTTCACTTATAAAGTGATGGTAATAATAAGAATATTTTATTTCATAGGGTTTAAGTATAATTAGATTATAGTTTTCAGAGAATTAGTGCTTTATTTATCTTTCTTGATTTCCTGTTTTGCCACAAGCACATAACAAGTATATTCCTGTTCTGCTGTGCTGTTAAAAAAATATCAGGTCATATTATAAAAAGAATTTGGTTTTACTGTAAAATTCACGTGGTCTTTTGAAGTCTCAAAAATCCATGCTATGCTATGCTAAGTCACTTCAGTCATGTCCGACTCTGTGCGACCCCATAGACGGCAGCCCACCAGGCTCCCCCATCCCTGGGATTCTCCAGGCAAGAACACTGGAGTGGGCTGCCATTTCCTTCTCCAATGCATGAAAGTGAAAAGTCAAAGTGAAGTCATAGTTAGCTCCAATTGGATAGTTTTAATATTGGCTGAGAGAAGACAGCATATTGAAATATACAGAACATGGAATCTCAGAATAGAAAAACATGCTCTGCATGTAAGGTTAGATTGGGGCTTTATGATCAAAACTCTTCTGAAAGATTTAAAACAAAAGATTATGAAGAGAGTGACTTAAGAGGGAGAGAGAAAGAGTGAATACACCCAAGACATTCACAGACTCAAAAGTATGTTTATATTGTGATACAGATCATCTGGTGTCAGGAAATTCAAAGGGAAAGGCTGACACTCTGTCCTTCACTCATGCCGTGGAATCTGAATTCTTGTACTATTATAAATGACTCAGCAAATGTTTGTGTGTGCCTGGGCGGTAAAGTGGAAATAGTGGCTTCTTACAACTTCTTCCAGCTCTGACTTATCCCAGGGCTTTTGACTGACAGCAGGTCAGAAATGGAAGAAAAAAGTTCTTTGAATTTGTGTGCAGAATGGTTAAGATGCACTAATTTTGTCTTGTAAGCAAGTGTTTATCTGGCCAGTGCTTTTTAGAGAGCATTTTTTTTCCCCTGGTAAAATGAGGAATTCACTGAGATGGCCACTGAGTCCTATTTACAGAGCTATATAAGGTATGCGTGTGTCTACTCAGGCATCCTTTGTACAGGTCGTTTGGTTAAGGCTTGTAAGATGTTCAGCTGCGGATGTACTACATTCCTTCTTTTATGTTCTTTGTTGTTGTTTTTTTCCCCCCCTAAAAAAAAGATAAGTTACTTGATCAGGTATCAGACATAGAGAAAACCTGGCAGGAATACAGGAAAGTGGCCAGACTTGGAGTGTTTGTGTACTTAAAGAAGGAATCTTGCACACTTCAACTTTCAGTCATAGACATTTTCTTATAAGAGCAAGCGGGAGTCTGTGCCAGCCCTCAAAGCGGAAATCAAAGCTCCCAGGGAATGTGACTCAGAGCCAAGACCCGTACGCAATGCATACACTGAGCTGTCAGATTTATAGGTAGTCTGGCCGTATAAGGACATCTGGACAGGGAGCGATTTGTCGTGGGTTGGGAGGGGCTTATGATTTTTCTGACATGCCTCAAATCCAATCAAGTAAATGAATTCCAGCAAAAAAAAAAAAAAGAAAAGAAAAGAAAAAAAGGTGTGCCAGAGGCTTTTGGAAAAATAGTAATAAATATTATCCTAAAATCTTCCGGGACCCTGGCGTGGCTTACATTTCCTTGTATTTGCTTAAGATGAAGGTTAAAGAGAGGGCGTACTCCCTGGGAGTTCAGAGGTGGAAAAGAAGCACGGATGTTTACTATTGAAATGACATTCATTTCCTTCGTGCTTTCCTCTCCTTATAATTAGTTCTCTGATTTTCTGAGGCTATTTTCTGATGCAAAGGTATTTGTCAGAAGGTAGTCAAGACCGTTCCATGTGGTCTGTGCTTTATGTTTGCTTGTTCATTTACTTGCTGGTAAATGAAGTTGAGGGTTAGAGGAGTGAGGGAAGTAAAGAATTTTTTTTTTTTAAATATGCTGTTTCCTTCAGTTTGCTATTTGTCTCACTTATTCTGTTCTTTGAATGAGAATCCTGTGTAGCTTCTAGTCTGCTTGCATTAGTCTGAGATGGTGCTGGAGATTACAGATGCTTCTACATGGAGATGTGTCTCTCTAACACTTTTCCTGATAGGTTAGCAACACAAGTGTATTGCCATAGCAACCTGGAGTATTTACAACCCTTAGGTAGAGTCTCCTAGATACTTAATGGTGATAAGTGAGTAGGAATGAAAAGAATGGGGGTAACCATTTTTTCAAATGTGTGATTGGGGAAAGGAAATCAATAGGTTTAAGAGGAAGATAGAATTTAGATGAGATCATTTATTTCAGAGAATGGGAGTAAGTGAAAGGATAAATATTTTGAGAAGACTAATGTAGAATATACTTGAATGTGTTCTTAGAGATTTTGCTGGGGAGCGGGAAGGTGGGGGCAGATGAAGCCAGAGCCATCAGCTCATGCTTTGAAATGTCCTCCCACCTCCTATCAATAAGCCTGAGGCCCCTTCTCAAAATTTCAGGGCTCCCTGGAATACTTTTTGAAAATCATTAGGTAGGACTTAGAGAACTGGCTAGGCTTCCCAGGTGGTTCAGTGGTAAAGAATCTACCTTCCAAGCAGGAGACTCAAGTTGGATCTCTGCGTTAGGAAGATCCCCTGGAGCAGGAAATGGGAACTCACTTCAGTATTCTTGCCTGGGAAAGCCCAGAGACAGAGGAACCTGGCAGGCTGCAGTCCATGCATGGGGTCACAAAAAGACAGACACTACTGAGCGACTAAACAACAACAACAACAACAGAAGAACTGGCTGGGAGCCTGGAGATGTGACTTCCACATCTGCTATTTACCTTCCGTGGGGGCTCAGAGATGGCCCTGATCTCTGAGTACTCAGTTTCTCACCTGCTTGTAGTATTTTTAGCCTAAGTACTTTTATAAAATGTCTGGCAGCTTTAAATGTACCCATCTCTTCTATCTTTCAGTGGTTCTTGCTCTTCTTAGGACTAAGTCCAGCTGAGCCTTGATTTTTAAAAATTCCATCACAGTTTGACTTAACACCATTTATCTTTGCAGGGATTTCTGAGTATTAAAGCTGTGTGAAAGCTTAGAGAAAATCAAATCTGGCTTCTTCATTTTTTAGCCTAGGTGCTCAGAATTGGTAGAGACATTTAACAAATGAACTTTCATGTAAGAATATCGAATGTAAATATTCAGGAGACAACTAAAATTTTATTATTTCCTGTATCCATGATGTTTTCTTTAGGTTATTTATTTCTCAGAAAGCCAAGATGATATTTTATGCTTAACATCATGCCACATACATTTTACACTCTACATATATTTGGGCTGACTTTCTTCTTTCATTTGGTTTATAATGCAAACTGTGCTACCATGAGAATGACAAGCAGATTTTCAAATTAAATGGGAACTGGTAGCCAGTACATTCTAGACTATTGAAAACTAAGTTGTTCAAATTTTCCAAAGAGTTTCTAAATATTCCCTTATGTGTGAGTTTTTTAAAAACTGTGCATATGGGAATTGTATATTAAAACCTAGACAGATGGATAAGGCTTTTTGAAAAGGTATCAGAGCTGCTAGGTCAGAGCTTACACCATTAAGGAAGAAAAGCCACTCTATTAAAACTCTTGACACCATCAGATTTGAAGTAAATGTGAACTAATGCATTGTTTAATTTGACATTAGAATGCACAATGGCAATTTTGTCTGATCAATTTAACAGGAATGCTTCTTAGTGCTCTGTCCGTGTGCCTGAAATGGATACCCTCTATGGCTATATTGCCTTGTGTTTATGTAGAAATTTTAAATTTACAAAAGCCCTTTTACCTAAACGATCTCGCTTCAACTTCATAACAACCCTGTGAGGGATATTGTTCCCATTTTGTAGGTGAGGAAATCAAGGTCCAAGAAGATTGAGTAACTATATAAGCTTGGACAGAGGTGGAGCAGGACATGTGAATTTAAATTCAATTTTAAAGGGAATACCCTACCTCTTCTTGCAAACTCCACTGCTTCTTTTCTTCACTTTTTATATACACTGATCTCTGAACAGTGCATGTTCTTAAAATAGTTATTTCAGAGCTTCTTAAAACTCTTGAAGCACACACCCTAGAAGGCATATAAAACACTGTGGGATAATTAGCAGAGTTAGCATTATGTTGCTGAGATAAGCATGAAGTAGAAAGATAACGTTTACTAATCTGTGTTAGGAGAGACTCTTGGGCTTAGACAAAGATTTTTTTCCCTGACAATTAAGATTTTTGTGATTTTGCTGTGTAGGCAGATGTGTTGCTTCTTATCCACTAACAAACTAATGTAGCTAAAAAAGGAAACATGAATCAAGATGATGGGTATGCTTTGGGAGGCTTAATATCAGGGTGTGTACTACTGTGACATCAGCTTCAGCCCACACTGAAAATGTTCAGTCTCTAACTCAATGCTGTCTTGTTTAGGCTGGGAATAGGACCAACCACAGGCATCAAAAAAATATCTTCTTGAATAGTTGCATCATTCCCTGATAAGCTACCCATGTGAATAGATGCTATGACAGAGTCTCAGGCCATGAACACTAAACTGGTGTCTACTATAGACCGATTTTTCACAATTATTACTTAATAGGTATGTCTTAGCATGTTATTAACATAATGCTTATTTTATGAACTTCATCTTCAGTGAAAGTGCACTTTCCTCATATTGAATCCAGTGTGCATTTCAGGCTTACAACTTTCCCCTTCTTTCTCTAAGGAATGATATGATTTGAATCCTTTTGAGTTTCATGTTGTCAATGGAATGAGATCTGTGTCATCACCACACATGGCAGAGATTAAGAGTGTTGTTGCCTGGGAGTGGCAGGTTTGTAATGCGGGGGTTTTCTTATTGACCCATGTGTGTGTATGAAAGCTAACAACTGCAGGATAAAGTTTCATGTAACCATAGACTTAACTTGCTCATGTCTGGAAATATTTTACCATTAAGCCGTTTCTCACGTATAGATGATGAAAGCTGATTTTGTCCAAATGAATCTTTGGTGGTATCTTCGTCATTTCCCACCGCTCTCTGTTGATTCTTCTTGCTCATCTGTTTTACCCAGCTGTTTCCAAATGTGGTGGATTCCTGAGACTCCCACTGCTTGCTTTCAACACTGTAGGTAGGAAGGCAAACTTCCAGCCTATCTTCACATAGACTGTGAACCAATTTTACTTTGCAGTGAGGTGAGGCACTGCTGGGCACTGTGCTGGGTGCTGTGGCGGGTGCTGTTGTAGTAGAACTGAGCACAAAACCCTCCCTCTGCACAGGCCTCTCCTCGCCAGTCCAGCAGATTTTACCAGACCAGCTTATGGAGGAGCTGCCAGCCAGCGGCTGCCACGGCATGGTGGTACCTCTTATGCTTCTCTGGTGTTCTCTTCCTGCTCACGGAAGCCTGGTCTTAATCTAAAGGGGGCTCAGGAACTCCAAATTCCTGTATTGCTCATGCATCACATACAACTTTCCAGGAAGGAAAAATGACCTCTTATTGAGTAGAAGTGGAGAAGGCGATGGCACCCCACTCCAGTACTTTTGCCTGGAAAATCCCATGGATGGAGCAGCCTGGTAGGCTGCAGTCCATGGGGTCGCGAAGAGTCGGACACGACTGAGCAGCTTCACTTTCATGCATTGGAGAAGGAGATGGCCACCCACTCCAGTGTTCTTGCCTGGAGAATCCCAGGGACGGGGGAGCCTGGTGGGCTGCTGTCTATGGGGTCGCACAGAGTCAGACACGACTGAAGTGACTTAGCAGCAGCAGCACTGAGTAGAACTGGCAATCTGTAGACTTCTGCCTACAACAACTGCCAAGGACTAGGGGTTTCTCAGACTCTGTGAGGGCAGGTGACCAAGTCCGTTGAGAGTGCATCAGCTGGTGGCCTTTTAGAAAAGCACTGCTGAAGGTCACTTGCTTAGGCTCCTTCTTTTTAATGGCAAGGATGGAGGTAGGGAAATTTTACTGTTCTGTTATTTTAGGCAGCCCAGTATTCAGACAACCTTAGGAAACCAAAGGGAAAAAACAAAGAAACCAGTAGCATGTTTTAAAAACCCTTTGGTGCTTGCATTTTAAGATCTCAAGAATAAAGCCTACAAAGTAAACTTGATTTGTATTTAATTAAAGATGATTTTCAACAGTTCTTTTTTTGAAAGTTAAAAATGTAGTTTACTGAAAGATACACATCTTTACAGCCTTCCCAGGTGGTGCTAGTGGTAAAGAAACGGCCTGTCAATGCAGGAGACTTAAAAGATGTGGTTTTGATCCTGGGTTGGGAAGATCCCCTGGAGGAGGGCATGGCAACCCACTCCAGTATTCTTGCCTGGAGAATCCCATGGATAGAGGAGCCTGGCGGGCCACAGTCCACAGGGTCACAGGGAAAGACTCAGACATGATTGAAGCGACTTAGCATGCATGCATGTGTCTTTACAAAGAGTAATGGCAAACAGTCCAATTTAGAAGTTTAAATAAATGTAGATGATTTTAATACTAACAATATATATATAAAGCTGAAGTCACTGCCTTTGAATAATTTTTGATATTCTAGTATGAAATTTTATTACTTTAAGTAGGTTAATTCTATAGTTTAAAACAGTTCCTAAAATTAGCCACCACTGTGGATTTAACTAGGCTGACTTTTTGTTATCTTGATTTCAAGTGTTCTGTTGATAGAAGTAATACAGAAGTGATGTGAATATAGAATTTGCTGGACTTAGTATTTCTTTTTTTGACTGCTTCAGGAGATATCTTTTTTTTCCTTTTTATTTATTATTTCATTAATCAGCTGTTTTATTAAGTGTGTGACATCATGCAAACTAACCTATCTGAGCCTCAGTTGGCACCTCTTGGAGATATACTGCTGCTAAGTCGCTTCAGTCGTGTCCGACTCTGTGCGACCCCATAGACGGCAGCCCACCAGGTTCCCCCTTCCCTGGGATTCTCCAGGCAAGGACACTGGAGTGGGTTGCCATCTCCTCCTCCAATGCATGAAAGTGAAAAGTGAAAGTGAAGTCGCTCAGTCATGTCTGACTCAGCAACCCCATGGACTGCAGCCTACCAGGCTCCTCTGTCCATGGGATTTTCCAGGCAAGAGTACTGAAGTGGGGTGCCATTGCCTTCTCCATGGAGATATACTAGTACCTACTTTATAAGATTGTTGGGACAGTTTGAGGGAATGAAATCTCCAAATCTTGTAAAGTGCCAAGGACAATGCTTATCACAGTATAAGCACTCAATGAATGCTCGTTAAAGGATTCCTTTTAGCTCATATCTAAATATTTTCAGATCTAAATTTCTACATTAGCACATTGACCAAGTATTAGCCCCTTAGCCCAGTAGGTTTCGGGGTCATACGATCTGCATATTGCATGGAAAGAAAAGACTGTGCTGTTTCTGCTGACAGCCCTCTTCCAGCAAAACACATACCATTGTTACGTCACTTGTGAATAATTTATGACTTGTGATTCTGTCCTTAGGATCCCATTTTTTTTTTTCTTTTTTGCCATCAAAGTGTCACAGGGGTGGGTGGGGGAAGTATAAGTTCTTGAAAGAAGCAAAGAATACAATTAAGGAATTTGATACCAGTTATTATTGAATGTGCATATCGACAACATCTAAGAACATTATATTAATATCCATGAGAAAGTAAAAGTGTTTATGCTAAAATAATAAACTAGGCTGCTATTCCATCTTGGATTTAGTTGCAAAACCAATGCCTGGAAAATGTCTCTGTGGGACAGGAGATGTGTGTGTGTGTGTGTGTCCACATGGGTGATATTGACATTGTAGGAGAGGGAAGAAAATTTAAGTTTCTAGTTTTTGCTGTTGAAATCATGAAATGAAAGAGAGGAAAAGAGAGAAATACTAATATATATATAAGATGAGGATGAGAATGGCTTGGCAACAATAATATGACACAGCCTCACATCATGAATGATACTGAGTCCCCTCTGTACATATGGGAAATTTTAACTTTATGGAATTCAATTGCTAGAAAAGACAATTTCAAAATAGAACTGTGCAAGTGGAAAATGAAATATCCCTTCGGATGATGCAGTTGCACTTAATGGCCATAAAAGGGGTGACCTAATTTTATCATGCTAATAGTAAAAGTTGTGGTATTTCATCTGCCTCTTGGGAGAAAGTGAGGCACAATGAAAGTATTAGGGAAGCTGAATAGAGAAACCTAAAGATTGAGTAGATTGGTGATGATACCATGTGACTCTTCCCTGTTGGAAAGTAGTCATCTCGGCAGGTGGTTGGTCAGCCTTCTTTCTCTCTCTCTGCTTCCCCCCAGAGCCTGCCTTCAGGATCCTGATATTCACAGATAAGAACACCTTTCCCATACTGCCTCCCTTTCCCTCGTCTCCAAAGTGGTGCAATGTTCTCAACAAACCCTGTCCTAAAGATGCTTATTCTTATGAAATATCTTCCTATGTGTCTTTACAGACAGCACACTCACAGATTTTCTGACTTGTTGGGGGCTTTGTACCTGGCTCCTGCTTCTTCCACCGAGCCCTAAGTCCTGTAAACATCATGGGTTTACTCCAATATCTGCTGGAAGACACTTGCAAGTTCTTGTTGCCTGTTTCTTTGAAGCCAGCCAAACAAAACAACCCACGCTTTGTCCTGCACATCCTTCTATAGAGTGTGTTTTTTTACTCTGAAGCTCCTAAAACACACGTATACGTATGGCACACAATGACAAACACACACACACACTGTTTTTACTGTCTCTAAATATTTACCATACAACCCATTGTAATAAGGTTTCTGATTTTAGCACAGGGATTTGCCACCTATTCTTTGCCAAATCTAGTGGATTCTTTTCAGTCCTTATATATAACTTGATTTCTCTTGGGTTTTGTAGTTGAGTCTCATCCTCTCTCCATCTCTTCGACCATTTCTTTTAGTCTCCCTCTGAAGTCTCATTTCGCCCTACCACAGATGCCCTGTAGTCTTTTGTCCGTGGTCTCTTCTTACTTACATGTTCTTCCACTGCCTCATGTAGATGGTTCCCTGCTCTCTGGATCTTGACCAGAAACGTTCTTGCTGTGCACAAGACATTAATCTGAATGTCCTACACAGACCTTAAAGTACTCAACTGCTGCTGCTGCTAAGTCGCTTCAGTCGTGTCCGACTCTGTGTAACCCCATAGACGGCAGCCCACCAGGCTCCCCTGTCCCTGGGATTCTCCAGGCAAGAATACTGGAGTGGGTTGCCAAAGCCATCCCCAAATCTACTCCCTTTAATTTTCCCAGTTTTAGTGATGGGAACCAACGTCACTCCATATTGAAGCCTGTACGCTGTTTGATATTCCTTTTTCTCTTTCACATCCTATGTCTAGTCAGCCCCAAAGCTCTATGGACTCTACCTTCTTATGATATTTTCCCAGTATACCATGCCATTAGTATCTTTTGTCTGAATCCGTATTAGTTGTTTTTGTTATTAACTATTTTTTGACCTACCTTATTTGCCCTTTCCAATTTGCCCCTTCCAATGCTGCCAGAAGTACTGCAGAGTATTCACTTTCCTGCTTAAAACTTTCACATGGTTTTCATTGCCTTTGAAATAAATTCCTTTGTCTGGTTCCTATCTTTGCCATTCTTATTTCTCAATACCCACCACCCCTGCCCTGTTTTTCATTTCATGTTTTGTTCTAGTAACTTAGTTTCATTATGCTAATCATGGCCATATTACATACTCGTCTTGCTTATCCAGCACCTGGAGGAGCTGTAAAGTGTGTTTACACCAAACACAAACTTTCAACTATATTAGGAGCTTGTTATTCTTGATCTAGTACATATACATTCACACATAACACATGCATTTAGTGAAACAAAAAACTTATAGAAACAATATTTATTGTTACCATATATGATACTTTTGATACTTTAAAATCAGTTTTCTATTTCATTTTTTAAAAATGTTGATTTTGGCCTCAGTGATACTATGATTTATAAGAAATATATAATGGTCTTTCAGTGATATATGTATACTTGGTCTTTGTGCCATTTCTGGCTCACAGCTTTCAGAACACTTGAAATTTCCTAAGTATTGGGAATGATAAAGGTGTCTTTTGTTATATGAATGAGGTAACCTTTGGAAACACTTAAGGATTGCCATTGGCACCAACCTTGAGATTAGAGGATTGAGACCTCCTTTCCCCCTCTTCCCATCCCCACCATATGAGACCTCTGGGGAGCTGCAAGAGGTTCAATCAATCGCCAATGGTTGATGATTTAATCAGCCATGCCTATGTGATGAAGCCTCCATAAAAGTACAAAAGGACAGGGTTCAGGAAGTTTCTGGGTTGGTGACCACCTGGCAGTTTAGGAGCCTGGTGTGGCTGGAGAAGGCATGGATCTCAACACCCTTTCCACCTACCTTGCCATATGCATCTCTTCCATCTGGCTGTTAAGTAAAATGTTTTTTTGAGTTCTGTGAGCTGTTCAAGTAAAGTAATAGAAAGCAGGGAGGGGGTTGTGGAAACCTTTAATTTATAACCAGTGAGTCAGAAGCATTGGTAAGAGCCTGGGCTTGCAACTGACCTCTGAAGTGGAGGACAGTCTTATGAGACTGAGCCCTTTAATTGTGCAATCTGAATTGTTTGTTAATGTGGAGAAACCTACACACACACACACACACACACACACGCACGCACACACACTGAAACTGGATCTAAGAACCCTTTCAATCTCTAAGCTTATTTTACTGTCTAATAGAAACCACACATTAGAAATAAGATACGTGGATATAACTTTGCAATCCCAGGTTATCAGGATAGGCTATTTGAGTAAGCATTGGAAGAAAGGGGAAGATCATGAGGATGTGAAGTTTGGGGACGCCATAGACATTTTAGGATCATCAAAAGAGCACCTGTAGATGCAGGGAGATGAATGTGTGGAGTCCTAGCAAAATACAGACCAGAGATGCAAAGAAAACCTGAATTCTTGGTACTAAATCAATTTTGTCAGTTTCATGAGCCAGTATGTCTAGCTCTCCTTTTTTTAAATGAGTTCCATTTAAGTTCAGTTCAGTTCAGTCTATCATGTCCGACTCCTGCCACCTCATGGACTGCAGCACACCAGGCTTCCCTATCCTTCCCTATCCCCATCTTCCAGAGTTTGCTCAAATTCATGTCCAGTGAGCCAGTGATACCATCCAACCATCTCATCCTCTGTCGTTCCCTTCTCCTCCCGCCTTCAATCTTTCCTAGCATCAGGGTCTTTTCCAATGAGTTGGCTCTTTGGCCAGAGTATTTGAGTTTCAGCTTCATTAGGGCTTCCCTGGTGGCTCAGAGGTTTAAGTGTCTGCCTCCAATGTGAGAGACCCGGGTTCGATCCCTGGGTCAGGAAGATCCCCTGGAGAAGGAAATGGCAACCCACTCCAGTATTCTTGCCTGGAAAATCCCATGGACGGAGGAGCCTGGTAGGCTACAGTCTACGGGGTCGAAAAGAGTCGGAAACGACTGAGCGACTTCACTTTCACTTTCAGTATCAGTCCTTGTAATGAATATTCAGGATTGACTGGTTTGATTTCCTTGCAGTCCAAGGGACTCTCAAGAGTCTTCTCCAACACCACACTTCAAAAGCATCAATTCTTCAGCACTCAGATTTCTTTATAGGCCAACTCTCACATCCATACATGACTACTGGAAAAACCATAGCCTTGTCTCGACGGACCTTTGTTGGCACAGTAATGTCTCTGCTTTTTAATATGCTGTGTAGGTTTGTCATAGCTTTTCTTCCAAGGAGCAAGTTGCTTTTAATTTCATGGGTGCAGTAGCCATCTGCAGTCATTTTGGAGCCCAAGAAAATGAAGTCTGTCATGGTTTCCATTGTTTCCCCATCTATTTGCCATGAAGTGATGGGACCGGATGCCATGATCTTAGTTTTTTGAATGTTGAGTTTTAAGCTGGCTTTTTCACTCTCCTCTTTCCCTTTCATTAAGAGGCTTGTTAGTTCCTCTGCTTTCTGCCATAAGGGTGGTGTCATCTGCGTATCTGAGGCTATTACTATTTCTCCTGTCAGTCTTGATTCCAGCTTGTGCTTCATCCAGCCTAGCATTTCACATTTATGTAGTCTGCATGTAAGTTGAATAAACAGGCTGACAATATAGAACCTTAACGTACTCCTTCCCCAATTTGGAACCAGTCTGTTGTTCCATGTCCGGCTCTAACTGTTGCTTCTTGACCTGCATATAGATTTCTCAGGAGGCAGGTAAGATGGTCTGTATTTCCATCTCTTTAAGAGTTTTCCACAGTTTGTTGTGATCCACACAGTCAAAGGCTTTGGCTTAAGTGAAAATAACGCCCAGTTGTGGATGTGACTGGTGATGGAAGTAAAGTCCGATGCTATAAAGAGCAGTATTGCATAGGAACCTGGAATGTTAGGTCCATGAATCAAAGTAAATTGGAAGCAGTCAAACAGGAGATGGCAAGAATGAACATTGACATTTTGGGAATCAGTGAAGTAGAATGGACCGGAATGGGAAAATTTAATTCAGATGACCATTATATATGCTATTGTGGGCAAGAATCCCTTAGAAGAAATGCAGTACCCTCAGAGTCAACAAAAGAGCCTGAAATACAGTATTTGGGTACAGTCTCAAAAATGACAGAATTATCTCTGTTTGTTTCCAAGGTAAACCACTCAGTATCGCAGTAATCCAAGTCTATGCCCCAACCACTAATGCCATAGAAGCTGAAGTTGAATGGTTGTATGAAGACCTACAAGACCTAGAACTAGCCCCTCCAAAAGATGTCTTTTTCATCATAGGGGACTGGAATGCAAAAGTCGGAAGTCAAGAGATACCTGGAGTGACATACAAGTTTGGCCTTGGAGTACAAAATTAACCAGGGCAAAGGCTAACAGAGTTTTGCCAAGAGAATGCACTGGGTTCCAGGTATCATACTCCAAAATGTCCTGGCTGAAACAAACTTTGCCAGTGTGAGAGAGATAATAGTTTTGCATTTATATTTTCTAAAGTAATTACTGATAATCTTTTCCAATTTGATCATAGTATTAGGATATAACAATGCTTCCCAGGCAACCCCTTTTTAAAATAACATAATGGGATACATAGAAAATGATAGTATGAAATGGTGGTTTGGGGCAAAGGCTTTCTAAAAGTTCTAAAATTTTGGAACGGTAAAGGTATAGAAATTACTTTGGTTTAAAGATATCAAAGATCATAGGGAAGCTTACTGGAAACTTGCTACTTTTTTTAAAAAGTGTTGAGGTAATTTAAAGTATTTCTTGGAAGTTGATTTCTGAGTATTTGTGAATAACCTCTCACATAGCATCAAGTACAAACAAATCTACCATTCAATGAATTCCTTATATAAAGTTTGAGAACTGGTTTGAGCTTTAAAATATTCTATAAATATTCTGTGTTTAGCTAAAACTGCAAATTTACTAAGGTATTAGGAACTATGGTGACTTATATTTATATAGCTTATTTCTATCAATTCATTTATTGATCATATAAATGAAATATCTGAGGCTTATGTATTCATATCTGGTAAACTTATGGTTTTCAGAACACTAGGGAATACAGTGTTTATTTCACTCAAGCCATTGAAGTAAAAAGTTCTCTAGAAAATTGGATATGGGGAATATAAGAAAAGTTGCTGGTTGATGTATTGCTAACAATTAATGCAATTGTCAAAATTGCCTAACCTTAGGCATAAGAAGAACTTAGTGGAAAATTCTTCCAGGCTAGTAAATTTATTCAAATGCTCTAAATTAAACAAATAGACATTGTTTTCCTTGCAATGAAATAAGTAATCCACAAATATTTTGAGCATTTGATATATTTCTGACTGTTTCAAACACAGTGGAATATTAAAAGATATCTAGTTTTTGCTTATGAGGAGGTTATGATCTATTTGCAGAAGCAGGTTATAAGTATTAAACCAATGATACTCAGATTTCTGACATGGGAACCACATGACACTGAAAATTCTGGAGGATTGTTGCTATGTAATATTTCATGACCCCAAAGTTTATTAGAACTTTTGAAGAACTTTAAGGTATAGATTATGATAGAACCACATGCTATGAGGCTTGAGAGCTTTTTCTCGTGTCAGTCAGTTGGTACTGAGTCATTAAGTGGTCATGAACGGATATAACATTAAGTGTTCTGTAAGTGAAGAGGAAGGAGAAGTAACCAATGTGACTTTTTAATGGCTACAAGCTGGGTTAAAAAATGAGGACATGAGAAACAGCAAGGGCTTTCCAGACCTTCAGTTCAGTTCAGTCGCTCAATTGTGTCTGACTCTTTTCGACCCCATGAATTGCAGCATGCCAGGCCTCCCTGTCCATCACCAACTCCTGGAGTTGACTCAAACTCATGTCCATTGAGTCGGTGATGCTATGCAGCCATCTCATCCACTGTCGTCCCCTTCTCCTTCTGCCCCCAATCCCTCCCAGCATCAGAGTCTTTTCCAATGAGTCAACTCTTCTCATGAGGTGGCCAAAGTATTGGAGTTTCAGCTTTAGCATCAGTCCTTCCAATGAACAATGGTGAAATCAGTTGACTTTGCAAATGTTGTGACATATATGGAAGAGAATAGGTGGTCTGTTTGGACCTCAAGTCACAGGAATGAAATAGAAGTATTAAGGAAGGAACTACAGTGTAGGGACTGCAATCCTAATGTCTTTCTTTTACTCTAATGTTAAATACTTCAGTTTTAGTTTTAGTCCTTTAGTCCTCTAGTCTTTAGAACATGTATGGCACTGCCATGGACTGTAGCCCATCAGGCTCCTCTGTTCATGGAATTCTCCAGGCAAGAATACTGGAGTGCATTGCATTCCCTTCTTCAGAGGATCTTCCCAACCCAGAGATCAAACCCAGGTCTTCTGCATTGCAGTCAGACACTTTACTGTCTTGAGCCATGTGTATATATATAGCTTTATAATAATTTTCAGAGCTTAGAAAATGTTAAGAATACACTTTAAAATTTATAAGGAATGATTAAGAGAGTCTCAAAAGTCAGTTAGTAATGCTGAAATTATTGTTATGCTTCTGTTTCTCCTCTGGCCTTAGTAGTAGTGTTAGTCGCTCAGATGTATCTGACTCTTTGCGACCCCACAGACTGTAGCCCATCAGGCTCCTCTGTCCATGGGATTCTCCAGGCAAGAATACTGGGGTAGATTGCCATTCCCTTCTCCAGGGGATTTTTCCAGCCCAGGGATCAAACCCAGGTCTCCTGCATTGCAAGCAGCTCTGGCCTTAAGTAGTATCTATAATTTTTTCTGTCTACAGCCTGCAAAGCACCAGGAATATGAAAAAACAGAAAACACAACAAACATTTGTTGAATTAATGCATCTTTCCTGAGAGCAGAGATTATATTTCTTCTTTTTTTTGTCATTCTCCATGACTCCTGTATGGTGTTTTGCATGCAGTGGACTAACTATAAAGTATTGAAAATGTTTATATTATTGAGAAACAAGCATGACTGAAGCCAATATTACTTGGTCAAACTGTCTCACGCATTCTTTCATTCATTCAGCCATTCAGTCATGGGTACATTCACAGGAACTGTACTCAGGACTATTAGTCTGATGTGATTTTATGCCTTCCCTGGTGGATCAGTGGTAAGGAATCTGCCTGCCAATGCAGGAGATGTGGGTTTGATCCCTGGGTTGGGAAGATCACTTGGAGAAGTAAATGGCAACACACTCCAGTATTCTTGCCTGGAAAATTCCATGGACAGAGGAGACTGGCAGGTTACAGTCTATGGGGTTGCAAAGAGTTGGACATGACTTAGCGACTAAACAGGCTGTCCAACTCTTACTGATCCTTCAACTCTTAACTCTCTTGTCACCTTGTTTAGCATTCCAGACTGAGTTAGGTGCTTATCCTTTCATAACCATTTTCTAATTGTATGGTAATTTGTGTGTATCTGTTACCAGATAGGGATGCATAAGAGAAGAATTGAGTCATTCACTTCTTGGTCCCTAGTGCTAAGCCTAATACCTTGTTTATAGGTGTCACTTGAGGGAAGTTTGTTGAGTAAATGTTTGTAAAACAAATATAATCTTTAATGATGATATTGTCAGATATATGACTTTGGTAATTTGACTTTTAAGTATTGTGTTAGGAAAATTGAAAAAACTGCCAGTTATAACGGTTTGGAGACAAAGTATGCATTAATAGGAAAGAATAATTATAAACACAGAAATTTGATATAAGCTATATGATGAAATGTACATAACCATTAATAAACTATTCATATTATAATAGACTATTCACATTTTTATTGTGACAAACTTACTGTGTATCTAATAATTAAAACATAATTGTTAATGAAAGTGCTCAGTCACTCAGTTGTTTCAGATTCTTTTAGTATATTCATCAAAAATTATGTAAAACATGAAATGTACATTTGAGTATATCTTGAGCTGTTTGTTGTTTAATCACTAAGTTGTGTCTAATGGACTGTAGTCCCGTGGACAGTAGTCTGCCAAGCTTCTCTGCCCCTGGAATTTTCCAGCAAGAATACTGAAATGGGGTGCCATTTCCTGCTCCAGAGGATCATCCCAGTCCAGGGATCAAACCCACGTCTCTTGGGTCTCCTGCATTGGCAGGTGGATTCTTTACCACTAGTGCTACCTGGGAAGCCTAATTGTTAATGAAAAGTGAAAGTCTCCCAGTAGTGTGTGACTGCAATCCCATTCCTGGCTCCTCTGTCTATGGAATTATCCAGGCAAGAACACTGGAGTGGGTTTCCAGTTCCTTCTCCAGGAGATCTTCCCAACCCAGGGATCGAATGCAGATCTCCTGCATTGCAGGCAGATTCTTTACCAACTGAGCCACTAGGGAAGCCCTTAACTGTTAATGATAGGGTGATATTTATTCAATGTTTAAATAAATAATGACTGTCTCTTTAAATAACCAAATTAAATAGCACTTAAAATTTCTTTTTGACACTCTCAAATCAAATAAGTAACAATTATTATCTTTAGGTTGGAAGTATAGACTGATGAGATTTAAAATATTTTTCAAAAACTTAGCAATGTTTTTTGTAACAAATAAAATGGAATCCACTAGTATGTCCTTATTTATTTGATTGTGAGCTTTCAGTTTGAGAAAAAATAGAATCTATATGTAAGGTAAAGTTTACTTTATAATCAGACATGTGCCTTTACGTGTTTGGAGGTTAGAGACAACTCACAAGTCTTGGATTGGGTGAAGGCAATGATGTCATTTCATCCTCAGAACACTATTTGGAAGAGAAGTTGAAACAAATGCAAAATGAGGGGGAAGGCTTAGCCCAAGTGGATTTTTGTCTCATGAGATTTGCTGAAATGTATTATTTTTCCTAGAAATGCCTTAGGCCTAGCTTGTGCTTGTTTTAATTTTCTCCATATCCTTCGCAGGTTACTTTGTGTATTAGTAAGTATGAGTGGACTTGAACTGAATTTAGCTTGTTTGGACCCACTGCTCCTGAGTCAATTGGCATCCCAAAGGCATGAGGATAGAGCATTCCTTTTCAATAATTAATCTGTGGAACAATTTCCCACTCTATATAACTCCTGGAATTCTCACAAATAGTCACAAAGGATGGAAAACAGCTGGATGTTAAAGCAGATTACAGACCCAATAAGCCAACCTTATCAGCTTTCTTTTCCCGTCACTCCAAAGTATCAGGAGTGACAATTTCAGGAATTATGCATAAACTCAAAGCCACATCCTACTTTTAAATTCTTGGCATTATTTGGGCCAAGATTTTGTCTCTTTTTTAATTCCATTTGTCCTTTATTTCCTTTTGAATTATATTATTTCTAACAAATCTTTTGGTCTTCTTTTTTGGCTGTGCTGGGTCTTCCCTGCTGCTCACAGGCTTCTCGAGCTGCAGCGAGAGGTGGCTACTGTTCATTGTGGTTCACAGGCCTCTCGTGGTGGTGGCTTCTTTTGTGGAGCACTGGCTCTAGGCACTCCGGCTCCGTGGTTGCAGCTTGCAGACTCTAGAGCGCGGGCTCAGTAGTTGTGGCACACGGGCTTAGTTGCTCTGCGGCCTGTGGAATCTTCCCAGACCAGGGATCGAAGCTGTGTCCCCTGAATTGGCAGGAGGACTTCTATCCACTACTCCACCAGGGAAGTCCAAGAATTTGTCTTTTATGTGGTGTGTTTACATATGGATGAAAGTAGTGAAGTCATTTTCATTGAGAGCATTACCAGTTAGAGTCTGAAAGCTCTGAAGGTGGTGATTGGTATTATCATTCAATCAAGAGAAACAACAATTGACTTAGAAGGTGAATGGTAAAACAATATAGAGTCAGTGTTCATGAATGTATTCACACACTGCTGTATTCAAAATGGATAGCCAACAAGGACCTATATAGTACAGAACATGGAACTCTGCTGAATGTTAACATGGCAGCCTGGTTGGAGAGGGGTTGTTGGGGAGAAGGGATACATGTATATGTATGGCTGAGTTCTTTTGCTGTTCACCTGAAACTATCACAACATTGTTAATTGATTATTTGTTGTTGTTCAGTCACTAAATCATGTCCGACTCCTTGCGACCTCACAGATTGCAGCATGTCAGGCCTCCCTGTCCCTCACTATCTCCTGGAGTTTGCCCAAGTTCATATCCATTGAGTCAGTGATGCTATCCAACCATCTCATCCTCTGATACCCCAAAACAAAATAAAATGTTCAAAAGGAAAAAATAAGTTTAAAAAAGACCTAGGACATTAAATCAAAAGTAAACCCAACTGAAAATTGGTAGTTTTTAAATTTTATACTCATATAATTTGTGGACAAATTCTTGATGCATATGATTAGCCGTAAATTGAAAAACAAATGCAAAGATCAAATTTCCACCTCCACTCCCTAATCCCAAAGAAGGGAGTTGAAAAACTAATTTACACATTTTACTGGGTTGACTTATTTAAAGCACAGCTACCCTAAATGGTTATACATTTCTACATATATAGGTGTTAGCAGATATTTTTACATGGGCAAATCCTGAATAGGAGGAAAAAGTAATTTCGACTTTGGGCATACAACTAGCAAATTTAAGAATAGAAGTTTTCTTTTTAGTTTGTCCTAAAAATAACACCATGACCTTTGATTTCAGGTAGCAGGATGAAGTGACTGCTAGAGCCTGACTTCCTACTATGAAAAAGGTAAGGTATGGAAGAAAGGAACAATCCTAGTGGAAAGCCTAGCATAAGGTCACATATCGACCAAATCTTATTGTTTAGTATTTCTACTTGTAGACTAGATTTTACTCAACATAAACAGATAAAAAATATGTGCTTTTAATTTCAGCTTCTTTTTTTTTCCTGAAAAAATAAAAGGCAAAGCATCTATCCTATAAGATGAATCAACTTAAATAGTGTTTGCTAAGTACTGTATCTTCTAACTCTGGCCTCTCTAGAATTTATTTAATGTGGTTCATCTTCAGGAAGTTGCAGAGTAATGAAGAGTCATGCAGGAAGTAGTGACAATTTTAGTGTTATCTTTAGGAAAAGTTCCATGAAACAAAGGCAGCCATTTTTAAACTGTCTTAGAATAGGTTTTTTTTGAAGCTAGTTTAGGATCGTATAATAAAGCATGCCTATTATTTACAATTATTCCTTTAATAGTAATAATTTTCACATGTGTTTTGGTGATTAACAATACTATTGATATGATTCCCTAAAAGTCTCATGAGTTTTAGGTAAAGTTCTTAGATTTTTTTTTTTTCTTAAAGTTTGGAATAGATATTTAGAGACTTGTGCAAAGCCACATAAACCAGTTGTGGCAGAAATGGTGTTAAGGGCAGGTTTACTGACTTTAGCTCCATCTCCATTGTTCTGTTTTTTTCTCATTACTTCATCCTCTCTTATTTAATTTACTGTGGGAAAATATATTCTGAGAAAAATAAACATAAATGGAAAAGAGTAGTGTGAGTTCTGACTTACGGATGTTGTTTTAGCATCTTCAGCATCTTGGTGTATTTTGTTCCCAGGCTGTTAATGTCCGCAGTGGATGCTGACATACAGCAATGTGGTTCGAGACGTGGGCTCAGGAGGCAGGTGGTTGGGTAGGGCTGGTGCTTCTCCTCACTAAATGTGAGAGTTTATGTCTCAGCTGCTCCTTTGGAAGATGGAGAGTGTAGCAAAACCTACCTTTGGGGTAGATTGTGAGAATTCAATGAAGTATTGTTTATTTAAAGTGTTTATAATAGTGTTGATGTATATAGTAAGTGACCCCAAATGTTAAATACTATTATATTTGATTATTAATATTATCAAGGAAAATGAAAGATTTATTTTCGCCAATCAAAATACTAAAAAATCAGGGACCAGGAGAAATTCAGTTTTGGAAAAAGTGCTTCTCAGTGCTCCAGTGATCTTGCTCATAAGCATTGTTAGCTCATGGTAAGGGCCAGTAAATGAGAAACAGAATAATAATGTTTTCAATTAGTAAAAACTTCATAAGTGAGGTTAATCAGCAGCTTAGTTACTAAATTAAATTATCATGCTTTGAAATTCAGGCTTTATTCTGAAAAAAAAAATTTTGTTATATAGACTAAGAAGTCCCTTTAGATGTGGCATTAGTCCTCAGGATAGAAGCTTTGTGATGAATTCTAGGTAAGTGAATTTAGGATGTGGATTAAATATTCACTAAGTATGTGAGTTTAAAAATTATGAAAGTCTTGAGAATTTGTCTTAGAAAATCTGCTAAAAGTAAGTACCATAAAAGTAATAGTTTAATTTTTGGCTCTGATTATAGAAATTGTTAGCTTCTTTTTTCTCCTCCAGTTTAATATATATAAATAGTAAAGTTGGAAAAATATTTTTGATCATGTGGTCTTAAGCTTACAAAATTCTAACCGTAGCACCTTATTGCACAAATGGAATCTATAAAACCCAAAAGGAGCACCTGTGGTGTTGCAAGAATGGGAGGCTAGAGCTGGACTAACTGTTATTGCAAAACTCACCACTCCTGCAAAACTCATGAGTGTACCTCTTCTGTTAGTGTTGTTGAATGTCCCTGATCAGGGTTTGAACCTGCGTGCCCTGCAGAAGAAGCATAGTCTTAGCCACTGGACCACTGGGAAAGTCCCACGTACCTCTCCTTTAACTGGTGAGGAAACTGACTCCATAGATAGTATGTGCCTTGCTCAAAGACACTCCCAGACAGACAGTGGCAGAGCCAGTCTTGAATAAATATCTTCTCCTCTTCTGCTTTTTTTTTATTGTACCATATATCCGTCCTAGTATAGAATCTATAAATTAGAGCCCTTTAACAATCCAGATTCTTTTCTCTTCTCTTATTATAGAGGTATACCTGACAGAAAGTCCATTTAGCTTGCTATCAGCATGATGGGCATGCCCTTGGATCAGTACAAATCCTCCCAATGTTTAACTGATTAACTCATTAATCATCTGTTGATCACCTGCTCTGTGGACCTACTAGGCACCATGTTACTCCCTGGGGATATCAAGCTGATGACAATGCCTTCATTTCCCTCATAGGTATAAGAGGAATATATACAGAGATACATAAGTGAATACTATGTATCTTGAAGTGGCTTAACTAGAAAGTAAAAATTGTGTGAAAATACTAACTTTAAACATTAAATATTTGTCATTATATAATGCTCTGTTCATGGTAAATGAAATACTTATATACTAGAATGGCAGGATATTAACTACTTTTTATTTAGACTTAAAATATTATTCATTTATTTGGCTGCGTTGGGGTTTTAATTGCGACACGTAGGATTTTTGTTGTGGTGCACAGATTCTCTAGTTGTGGTGTCTTGGCTCACTCATTGCTACTCTCCAGAAGCCTTCTAAATATGAATCCTTCAATGTCTTTGGGAAATGGGAAAAGACAATAGTTTTAGAAATTTATGCTGACCTTAAAAAAGAGAAGATGAATACCTGTAGGTGGTTTGACAATTGACAAGCTCAGGAAAATGTTCTTGGGAATGTGCAATAATGGTTTGTTCAGATTAGATGACATCCTGAATCAGAAAGGGCTTTTACAGATCCACAGTTATTTCAGCTGTCAACCCACAGGATGCCAAGCACTAAAGCATGTTCTGTGAGAGTCAGTGTCATGGGAGACAATTTTTGGAGTGAGTCTCACATTTCTCTGTCTTGTGAGCAGAAGAAATAACTAACTTTGTTCCATTCTATTATTTCCAGACTGTTTGTACAGTGAACAGCCTTAAAAAATGGAGATAATATCTCCCTTCAGAGCAAAGAGCAGGCATGCTTAATGCCCAATATAAAAGATTCAGGTTCCCTAAGCTCAGGGTCCCTCTCCTATAAAGCTTATTATATATGTCCAGGTGTCACCTGACCTTCTATACTGATCTTCTGACTACCATTAGTACTAAGAGGAATAAAGTCAGTTGTCTCTGATGCAGGCATGTCACATCTTCTTCCAGCATCTGTAAAAGTATGTATGACAGTCTGAATGTTAGTTTGCAGATAGCCTTCACAGCACAGTTCTGGCAGCTGACAAGACATCTCTTCCCTCTTCTAATCTCTGGTCTAGTGAAAAAAAAAAAAAGGCACAAGACATTTTGGGTCCATGAGTATAGTTTCCTGAGTTGTGTATTTTTAGCAGGATGATTCTGGCATCTCAGAATGCACATTGTTTGTGGAAACCAGATATGTAGTTGGTGGAGACTAATCAGCCAATCATGACACTACAGAGAATTTGAAGACTTTTAGATAATTCACTTCTACTCCTCTGCTGCAGACTTCAGTCTCTTTAAGACCAGCCTTAAGCAAACCTGGGATGTAGGTCTTTGGTCTGAAGAACTGCTTTTACTTTTTCCTTTCATTACTTAACACATTTAGAAATTATCCTCATTGTTCCTCACTGGGCTGGATTTTCATTCTTAACTGTGTACTAGACTTCCATTTCTGAATACACTTGAAATGAATTCCATTTCATTTTTGGATGATAATTCTTGATATTATCATGAATGATTGACATTAACACAACAAACCATTTCTGATGAGATTTAAGATCATTTAAGATGTGGATTTTTTTTTCTATAATATTGTAGATTAAGTAGGGGCTGGTCATGGATAGGAAAGTTCTCCAACCTTGGTGTCTCCTCTCCTGAAAGGTTAATACAGTTTTCTAGGATTTAATGATGCCCAAAGACTCTGAGGTTCACTTCTGTACATGACTCATTTTGTTTATATTCACTATCTTCAGAGTTTGTTTGGTTTTTTTTGTGCCATGTCACGTACCATGTGGAATCTTATTAATAGTTTCCCAATCAGGGATTGAACCTGTGCTCCCTGCAGAGAAAGTATGGAGTCCCAACCAATGGACCACCAGGGAAATTCTTGTCTTCAGGGTCTGGACCTCAGTTTGGTCCCATTAACTTATGGTTCACTTATTCTTCCACAGTTCTACCCCCTCCCTTCCAACCTCTCAATAAGTCACCCATTTGATTCTGGGAGCTGGTTAACCCTGATGCCGTGCAGAAACTCAATAACCATTTGTAGAATGATTCGGTGAAGGTATTGGGTCTTTCTTACTTGAGCCTTTTAACCAGTACTCTTCAATATAACCAGTTCCTTGATTTCCAATAAAATAATACATGGAAAGAGTGGTAATAATGCCACAAATCATATGATAATAACAACATTGGCCGAGAGCTTACGATACTGTGCCAAGTACTTTAGATATTAATATATAGCCTTATTTAATCTCCACAAGGTTACTGTATTATTATCAATACATCAATTATTTATTTTACAGATTTAAAAAATGGGTACAACAGAGAAAGTTTGTAGTTTTACTAAAGTCACGCAGTGACAGAACTGAGATTCTTTTCTACCTTCTAAAAGAGCCAGGGGTATCTGGTGCACATATTCTATGGTTGAAGAGGAGAACTGAACTTTTACTTTTGGCCAAGGCTGAGATAAATCATCCATAAAATTGTCTTCTTTGTCACAGGATCCGGTAAAAGGTCAGAGCCAAACTAGAAAAGCTAGCCTTCGTTGAAAGCAAGCTGTGCGTATTCTCACCCAACTACTCATTTACACAGCTCTCTTGCATATTAGTTGGATGATTAAAAAGAATAAAAATTCTCCATGAAAATTTCTATGGTACACTCCTTGGTGGTGTACTTCTGGCTATAATGAAATGTATTTGAGTTTTTTCTTTTGTCTTATCAGAATTCTTCCTAACTGAATGGCCTGTGGCACAAACTTACTTTCCCAGCTCTATTATGTGAGTGGGTGCTGAATAATTTATTTCATATTATTTGAGGTCTTGGGCGTATTATTAGAATGAGAGGAAACCATGAAAATTATGGGTTCTTGGTTCACTACTTTAACAAATATTTACTGAGGGCCAATAAAAACAATAATTACTGCATGAGCGGAAAACAAAAAGACACAGTCCTCGCCTCCTCAGACTTGGTTGTTGAAGGTTTAGTTTGCATTGTTTATATCAAAGAGCCTTACAAATAAATATAAAAATAAAGCTGGGATAGGTACTTAGAAGGAGAGTCCATAATAGTATACCTGTAAGCATTAGGGGGAGTGGGTCAAGTTGGGGAGGTCAAGTAGTGTATTTCTGAAGAAATGAAGGCTGAGCCAAGGTCAGGTACAGTTGTTACCCAGATGAAAGGAGACCAGCGATAGGGATATGAAACAGCACAGTATAGTTCAGCTCACTGAGTATTTACAGAATGCCCACCATATACCAGACATTATGCTTAGATGTTGGGAAATACAAAATGAATGAGACATGGTTTTTGCCCTGGTAAATAACTCACTATCAGGGTTTCATCTTCAGGTAGTTGAGAAATTAGGAGAGTCACATCATTTGTGATTTTTTGGCTTTTCTGTGTAGTTTGAGTTTTCCTTTGTTGTCAGAATTCCCTCAGCTAGGCAAGTCCTTCTCAGGAAAACGAACATGGCTTTTTGTCATGGAATCAGGGTTTAAAAATGAATATACATAGTCTTCTAGTTCAAGTCCAGCAATACTATTCTAGGTTTTACCATCAACTGAATGTGGCTTCACAATGGAGCACAGGCCAGTTTCAGAGCCTGCCGACGGCACAGTTCCAGGAAGGAAGCCTGACTGCCACCAAACAAGAAACCCATTATTTCTTTATCTCTGTCTTTTTTAACCATTAACTCAATTACTCTGTTGAGTAAAATTGGTCAATAATTAATCCAGCCATAGAAACAATGGATAAACACACTGTATGTGCACTTGATTAATCTGTTTTCATGTTAAGTGTCACTCATATCTGGAGTACAAACTCCTCAGGACACACAAGTCACACACATATCAAAATCAAGGTGTAAACAAAGGGGAGAGGCAGCAACTGTGGAAAAAGAGAGATTGCCCAAAACCACAGAAACAGGATGAAATAGCATACTCCAGGGCTGGATCTCTGCCCCAGGCTCTGGGACATGTCCTCATTCATGGTACCCACCAGGAGCATATTCTAGGCCTGCATCTTGCTCTCTGCAAAGGGCTAGGCCCCCTCATCATCTTTGAGCCTGTGATTCTGTCCTAGCTCCCTATTCCAGAATCTATGGGCTCTTTCCCTGCTTGGCTTCGTACCCTAGTCTTGGAGGAGAACTTTCTCCAGGGCCACTTCTGAGCAATGTGCCTCTGCTCTTCTGTTTGATCTTGACTGCACCAAGCCAAAAGCCACTGCACCACCAAGTTCTAGGTACCTGGGATGCCATCCTGACCCACCCTGCTTGGCCTGCTCCTTTTTCTAGGATGGACAGACCCCCACACAGGACTGGATGAGAAAGATAGTAACACCCAGACCTGTGTCTCAGTTCTGCTATCTCATTTCATTTTTTCTTACTTTTCACTCTTCTTTGCAAGGACTCACAAACTTCATTTGTAGTTAGTGTCAATATATTATGCTACTGAGGCTTTCTCTTCCTGGATGCAAATCCTAAACACTTGTTTTCTTTTTCTGTGTTTCATTATTATTAATTTTTTTTGTTTTTTTTTTTCATCTTTGAGGATTGTTCTGTTAGGCGACAAGTAATATTTCTAAGGGGACCCTTAGGTATTGCATCACTAAATGAATTGTCTAACTTCACAATGTGCCCTTGATTATGGAGCAATCAAGTAGAAAAGGAGAACAGCTCTCAAATTTTCTTTCTTAACTGAGTATGCATAAGCACTATTGTTCAGATCCAATATACATATTAACTAAGTGATTGAATGTTAGTAGTTTGAATTTACCAACTAAGGAGTTTTAGTTTTGAAGAGTGGAGGAAATTAAGTTACAGACAATGTCATTAAGTGGCCTTCTGGAAAATGCAAAATATACCTCTGTCTTCACAATCCATGAACATGTTGAGACTTTGCTTTTGAAAATGCAGTCTGTGTTCTGTCTAACAATTCCACACTCTTCCTGTGAAGAGTTATTATCAACCCTGTTGATGAGAGCTGTGATTTTTGCCTAAAATTTCTAAATGAATGTGAATGTCTACCAAGTTGTTTGTCTATCTGTCTAGCAAGTCGTTTGCATCATCTTGTTTCCAGATTATTCTGAAAATGAAATTTAATGTGCACCGTTTTACCCCTTGAACAGTTATTCAAACTGTTTCTGCTTACTTTTTTTTTCTGGAAATATTATTAACAATATACTCCAGTAATGATCTAGCCCAAGATGTTCTTGTGTTATTTTGGAGCTAGTTGCTAGTGACTCATAGCACGTTGGACGTCCAAGCTATGGTTAACTGGTGGTCAAGTTAGGAAATTCTGTTCCCATTAACTCTCCTTTTCTTAGCCCAGAATACCTCTCTACTCATTTCTTTTTTTTTTTTGATTCGTCATGCTCATAGTCTCTGCTTGGTGTTTTCAAACCCAAAGTAGATGCAATGACATGCCATAATGAGTATTGTTCCTACTACACTTCCAGCTTAACTAAAAACAGGAAATACAGGCCATTTCATGGAAAAGCCCACTTTTGTGACATTTCCAACCCAAAAGCTTTGGAATAACTTTGAGTATCTGAACTTTTGGCTTCTTACTTACAGTAAACCTTCTAACTTCAGAATTTTAGCACCATTTCTACTTATAAGATGATGCCTTCCATATTTAGACTATGCTGGCACATGAACTAGTTTGCTTTGAAACCATTTTTATTTAATGTTAGGATGTACTTGTAGCCAAAAAAATCGATGTGAGAAAGTTGTGTGAATCTCAAGATTTAGAGCATAATTGTAGAAAGAGATACACTTCCCATAGTTACAAGACTTTCCTTACTTATTGGACAGTTTACTTAAAATGGGTCTGTTTTTATGAGGTTTTACCCATTAAGTGAATATTTGATGTATAAGTTTGTTACGTAAATTAAACACAGAAGCAAAAATTCTAGTTTAGGTAAAAATAGTCTGACAACTCTTTTGGTAAGGATTGTCAGGCCCTACCAGGAAATAAATTTAAATTACTTTGCCCTTTAATAATCAACCAATTGACTTTTAGTAATCCTAGGAGTCAGAGGGAGTTTAAAGTTAGAACCTCGTGTGCACTGTATTTTTTCAAGATCCAGTGAGGTAAAAATCTCATTGAGTCAATTAAGAAAAGAAGTCACATAAGGTTACGTTTATTTGATTCCAAAAAAGTAGAGTGGCCTTGGACAATTCATTATGTTATTTTTCAGTGTCTGTGAGGGGCCTATTTTTTCTTGGTTTCTTCCATATTGTGTGGCTGTGTGGACTGACTGTAATGAATTGGATGGGTTGCGTTGTTTCATTCATTCTCTTCTGACTTAGCCATGTACTGTAATCTTACAAAACCATTCACCATGGTTTTCAAGCGTGATAAATGGTGGCATGAACTGTAATTCCAAGTTCAGTTGTTAAATAAGTTTATATCATTTCCCTTTGTAAGATACAATTTACTACATTTCTATTTTGATCTTTGATTTAGTTTTAAAGGCAAGTCATCTCAAGGAAGGGAGATGAAAAAAATAGTAATGTCAAGGAACATGGAGGTTAGAGATAACAGAAGCATTTTCAGAAGGATCAGGGCTCTCTAGCCTTAACCTTTATTGAGGAAAGATTTTAACTCAATGTTTGTTGAAGTTCTGAAATGACCAAATAGTAGTTCCTTTTATTCTGTTTCTTGCTGTTATTTAGCTGGAATGTACTGGACAGGATTAGAAATGACTGTTCTTTCTTTCTTTTTTTATGATTCAGACAAAAAGAAAAGTGCCAGAGTTCTTAAAAATAATCTTTCTTTATGAGATTTCAAGCCTTTGTGTAGACTCAGAAAGTGGAGACAGTATCTAGGTTTTTACAGAGTTTATCAAACTGTACATAACATACTAAACTTTAAAATTTTGCTCATGATTGAGTTGACAATATAATCTTCCATCCCAGGTCAACCCTCCTCCCCTAAACCTTCTTCCAAAGCAAGAAAAATAAAGTAAAAGATGGCTAATAACCTGTTAAAATGCTGCAGAAGCCAAACATTTTTCTATTGTGTCTGTATCACATGATATCCACTCTCCTCTGCGTAATTCTTGGAATAATATCACTCACAAGTTAAGATCTTACATTTAAGATTTTTAAGCTCTAGCTGAATAATGCTGGATAAGTTAGAAAGTCCTAATGGTGAACTTATAAAGAAATGTTGACAGGGCTTGGATTCTCATAGTGCTGGTGGGTACCATGATTATAATAATGGTTTCCTTTAAAACTCTTCCATTTAATGTTCCAAACATTGGAATTTGTAGTTTTTCCTTTGGTCCAGAGATCAAAAACATGAACAATTTTATATTTCTTAGGCTGGATGGCCTCTGTGTTTCCACAATTTCTGTGGGAAAGCAATCCACTCTTTCTCAATTTTATTAAAACCACCATCTTGGCTCCACTATGTGTCATTACTAGCACTTTCATTATGTTTCATATCTCCGTTTAGGAAGTTGGACTCTGCTTATTGCTTTTCTTTGTTCTTATTGGTTTTTAAAAACTACGTACTGTAAGTGAAAAATGGTTTAGAAATCGAAGATAGGGTAACACATGAGGTTAAAAAAGTATTGTGAGAGACAGATTATTTGAGGTCAAACCCTTCTGGCCACTTAGTATCTTTGTGAGTTAGGCAAGCTGTATGACTCTAAGCCTTATTTCCCTAATCTGTAAACTGCATATATTAATAGTATCTGCCTTGTGAGGATTTTGTAATAATTAAATAAGGTAACAAATGTGAAGTGATTGGATCACAGTAAATTCTCAACAGTTGGTACCATTAATTACCAAGTTATTTAGTTATGTATTTAATTGAGGGGTATATTGGACTAGGAAGCTATTCCCTTCTCCAGGGAATCTTCCTGACCCAGGGTTCAAGCCCAGGTCTGCAATGCAGGAGACCCAGATTCAATCCTTGGGTCAGGAAGATCTGCTGGAGAAGAGAATGGCAACCCACTCCAGTATTCTTGCCTGGAGAATTTCATGGACAGAGGAGCCTGGTGGGTTACAGTCCATGGGGTTGCAAAGAGTTGGACATGACTGAGTGAATAACACACGCACACACACACAGTTGCTTTATGATATTGTGTTGTTTCCTGATGTACAGTAAATTGAATCAGCTCTGTGTATACATATACCCCCTCCCTCTTAGGCCTCTCTCCCACCCCCTCCATCCCACTCTTTTAGGTCACCATAGAGCAATGTGCTATTACAGCAGATTCCCACTAGCTACCTATCTTACACATGATAGTGTATGTATGTTGTTCTATTTATTTGGAAATATTATCTAGCAACAGTTACTGTATTACTAAGAAAGCTTTATTTTATAACAGGCATATCTTAGTGTTTTTGTTTTTAAATAAGATAAATTAAACTTTATTCATTCAGTAGATCTTTATTGGGTACTTACTATTTGCCAGTTGACAAAACACACCTTCTTCTGTTATAAATTATGATGTTTGCCTTTGTCTTTTTCTGTTTTGTTGTGTTTTTGTGGTTATCAGATTATGGAAATTCCTCAGTATTCCTAATTTGCTAAAAAGTTTTTCTACCATGAATGAACATGAGTTTTATCAAATGATTATTTTTCCCTAGCTCTTTTGAGATGACCATATGAGTTTTCAGGTTCCCATGGTGGCTCAGTTGGTAAAAGAATCAACCTGCAATGCAGGAGACACGAGTTTGATCCCTGGGTCAGGAAGATTCCCTGGAGAAGGAAATGGCAACTCACAAGAGTATTATTGCCTGAGAAGTCCCATGGACAGAGGAGCCTGGCAGGCTACAGTCCACGGAGTCACAAGAGTCAGACATGACTTAGTGAGTAAATAACAACAACATATGAGTTTTCTCTTTTTCTTTCAGTTTGTTGAATTTTATTAAAAGATTTTAAATATTAAATCACCTGGGCACATTTAGTGGAGACAAATCTTAGTTTTGGTATTTATCCTTTTAATTTACAACTGAATTTAATTTTGTGCTTATATTTTGTGTCATGAATTTTATATATGTGTTCAGGGGAGAGATTTGCTTGTTAATAGTTGTATTTCTTTTATACAGAATTCTTGTTCAATGTTGATATCACATATTGCCCTCACAAAATGAGGTTGGAAGTATTTCCTTATCCTCTTTTTTCTGGAAGCCTTGTGTTGCTGCTGCTGCTGCTAAGTCGCTTCAGTTGTGTCCGACTCTGTGTGATCCCATAGATGGCAGCCCACTAGGCTCCCCCGTCCCCGGGATTCTCCAGGCAAGAACACTGGAGTGG
>NW_011494704.1:681961-689088 GCF_000754665.1 Bison bison bison
GTATTATTTCTTCCTTGAAGGTTTCAAGGCATCACTGATGTAACCCGGATCTAAAATTTTCTTCCTGAGAGAGAAATTAGAGATTTAATTTCTTTCACAGGTACAGTATTATTGAGATTTTTCATTTTTTGTGTGTGTCAATTTTTCTTCCTTTTTTTCCTTCCTTCTTTCCTTCTTTCTTTGGAAGACTAGTAGTTGCTGGTTTTGGTTCAGTGTCTCAAAGGTATCAGATCCAAGGTCTTTGTGATTCTCTTCATATTTTCCTTGTGGTTGAGTGGTGGCTGCTGTAGCTGAAGCCACCATGTTCAAGTCTCAGGTTTGGAAATTAGTGGAAGAAACTCATAGCAACTAGTGGAGTCTTTGCAAAACTTTCTTTAAAGATTTAGGTTTCTGTCTCTCTAGCCAGAACTGTGTTTCATGGCCCTCACCTTACTGCAAGGAAAGCTGAGAAATGCTATCGGGACACATTTCTGTTCCCACAGCAATGCAGGTTCCGTTAGGAAGGAAGAAAGGAAAACAGATTGTGTAGACAACTATCTGTGTGTCTATCATAGGTGTGACATTAGATGTGATTCTTAAGAAAATACCTGTGGGCAGTATCAAAGGTGATTCGGAGCTAGATGACTTGGTTGACATATTCTCCTAAGTTTAGTGGACATGATATTTAGAGATTATTATACTGATGAAAGATTTGAAGGTGATATTAATGTGACTTATAGTACAATGATAACTCTGGGATGTTTAAGTTTTTTTCTATTTGAAAGAAGTTACTAAGAAATAATTAACAATGATGATAACCATCTAAGAAGCATGTTTTGATAATGTTAATTCATTTCATTTCATTCATTGCTTCATCATCACATGTTTATTGGGCACTTCTGTGTGCTAGGGACAGAGCAGTGAAAAAGATAGACCAGTCCTATTTTCACAGACCACAAAGTCCAGTTGGGGAGACAGGCAATTAACAGGGGACCCAATCAAAAAGACTATTATGTTTTGTACTATGGGAGTTTCCTGGTAGCTCAGTTGGTAAAGAATCTGCAGTTGGTAAAGAGATCCAGGTTCAACTCCTGGGTTGGAAAGATCCCCTGGAGAAGGAAATGGCCACCTACACCACTAATCTTGCCTAGAGAATTCCACGGACAGAGGAGCCTGGTGGGCTATAGTCATTGGGGTTGCAAAGAGTTGGACATGACTGAGTGACTAACACTTTCACACATGGGATACTAGGAAAGACAGAGTGATGAGATAAAGTCTTTGGGGTGTGAGGGGTCAGGTGCTATTTCAAATAATGTGGCCAGGCCAGAAAAGCCTGTCTGCAAAGGTAACCTTTGAGTTGAAGGATGAGAATGAGCTAAGTGTGAAAAAAGCCAGAGTATACGTGTTAGGGTGAAGTGAGAAGAACAGATGCAAAGACCCAGAGGCAGAAAAGAGCCAGAAATAAGGACTTGAGGCTGGTGTGGGTGCATCTGGGAAGAACAGGAGGGTAACCTGTGGTGAAGGAGGCAGGGGTCCTTCCCCAGAGGGCCTATTGGGCATTGTGTAGGAACCAGTGGAAGACTTTAAGTCATAAAGTTGGCAGTCTGGTTTATGTTTACAAAGGTCCTTCTGATTGCCATCTGGGAAGGACTGGAGAGAGGCAGGGAGGCATGTAGGGAGACCAGTTAGGAGGACCAGTTAGGGGGTTAATGCTCTGGCCTAGGAGAGAGATGGTGCTCTGGATGAGAAGGGCTTCAGAGGAAATGCAGGACACATGGAAATGTATGGTGGGGCAGAAGCTGATGGTACCTGCCTATGGATTACACAGGGGAATTAGGAAAAGCCTCGTTTCTAAATATTTTTAAAACTTTTTAGTTTTTGTGTTATCTGTAAACACTAATGGCAGCATCCTACTGGGTTCTTCCAGTTCTTCTTAACTCAAACTTCATACATTAAAATGTTAATATCTACTGGGATAACTGTTTTCTTTTATCCTTTAATTAAAAACAGCAACAACAGCAGAAAAAGATTTTTAACAGAACAGTAATTCCAGCTTGGTATTTGCCCTTGAAGATCTTGCCTGTGTCCTTTATCCTAAGGGACATTCCTCCTTTCCTGTTTTTTTCTAGTTTACAGAAACAAATATCCAGAAAAAGATATATAATATAGTTTTTTTTTAGTAGAAAAGAGATTAAAAGAGCAACAGCAACATCTTTCTCATATTATTTATATACATTACTATAGAATGTAATGACCTGAAGAAAAGTAAATGGTTTTTTATGTAACTTTATTTGAAATAAACTTAATCTACACTAGTGAGTCCCTCAATTTAATGTGCACATAACTCACATGGGGGTCTTGTGGAGATGAAGATTCTGACTCAGTAAGTCCGGGTGGGCCAAGGTTTGCATTTCTACCAAACTCCCATCTGGCCCACAGACCTCACTCGAATAGGAAAGATGTTAACTTCACTCCAAATGGGCATTGTCCCTGCTCTTAATCACTTATAATTTTATTTTTCAGTGTTCCAAGATCATCAGATTGGAGAAACTGACCCATTGGAACTTAAAACATACTTGGTAAGTAGGAGAAACAAATAAGGAATTTTTTTCCTCTCTGGAATTTATTTCTAGGTTTATTTCTGTTTGGCCTAAGAAAGCCTGGCATATTGATTGTTGTCTGGTATGTTCTTTACCCTAATGACTAAGAATTTAATTACATTCCAAATTGTGACTATTTCCCTAAATATTCCCAGCTGCTTTCAAGATGAACTCTATAACATTACTAGAAATAGGCTCTGTGGCCTTTTTGGGAAGTCTGCAATATGATCATATGATCCCAAATAGCTTTATTCAACATGTGATGTTAAGAAGACCACAGAATTTCAGAGTATCTTTTCAAGTTAGCATTAATCATATGCGGTTTTCTTCTGAAAGCGTTTCTTTCAAAATGACCCACATTTTGAAAAGGAAAAAACCCATATCAGTTTAGATGAGATATTGCTGGAGAGGATTTGACTCAGAAACTTTATCTAGAAATAATAGATAAATTTTTTTTCATTATTTTTATTATTATAAAAAAGCACAAACTACTGAAACATTAAACTTTTTATAGAACTATATTACTTAAAAAATTAAGTTAGGTCTAATCCCAGTCCTAGAGATGAGTGTATGTGTGTTAAGTCGCTTCAGTCGTGTCTGACTATTTGCAATACTTCAGACTGTAGCCCTCCAGGCTCCTCTGGCCATGGGATTTTCTAGGCAAGGATACTGGAATAGGTTGCCATTTCCTCTTCCAGGAGCCCTAGAGGTAATAAATGTTAATACTTTGGTGTCTATTCTTTTTCTACATTTTTTCTATGCATTACTAATATTAAATGAGTATATATACATATAAATGCACCTATATTTTATACAGGAATTAGACTAGGTCATAATATTGTTCCATAATTTCCAAACAGCAGTACTAAATGCCTAAAATCACAATAGATGAAATCTTTGGTATGTTTTCTTTTCACATGGAAATAATAGATTTTAATATTTTCTATGTCAATAGTTTTTAGGTATATACTGTCAAACTACTTGTAAACCAAAGGGGAGGGCTTATTTAACTAATAAGCTTTACTACTAAGTTACAAGTGCCAGTACTATGTACAAGAGTACATAAAATTGAAGTCAAAATTATTTTATCAAAATATGTTTTTTACAAATTGCTAGTTTTTAAATACCCAGAATATAATTTTTAACAGAAATATGACCTTGAAAATCTTGTAACTCCAAAAAGTAGGCTAATTTTAAAGATATTTGATGACTTAATTATTTAAATGCCATTCAAATTGAGATTTACAAATATATATATTTAGCCAAGAAGTATTTACTTAGCTGAAAACAGGAGCAAGATTCTCCCTGCTATTATATTATTCAATTTTTTCTAAGCCCTCTCCATTTTCTGCCTCTTCTACATTTTATTTTATACATACAAAATTTTCTGTAAATGTAAATACTTACATAGCACATTTTAAAAATTATGCCTATGAACCCATCATCTCTATAAGAATTAGAAAAATGCCAAATATCTTTTTATTCTTTCCTTATCCATTTCCTGTTTCTTTCCAAGAGGTAAACTCTATGCTGAATTTTTCATTATTCATTCTCTTAAAAATTATCACATATCTACATGAACTGAAATAAGATATAACATAATTTTTTAAGCTTTTTAAGCTTTATAAAAATGGTTTCATACTTATCTTTCTAGTCTTTTTCTACTCGTTATTATTTCTAAGATACTACACATTAGTGTCTGTAGTGGTAGATCATTTCTTTTCATTGCTGTGTAATATTAACTGTGATTGTATCAAAATTTGTCATTTTAACAATGGAGATTTGATTTTCCAGTTTTTACTGTTATTATGAAACATACTTCTCTAAACATTCTAATACACTTCTCCTGATGCACAAATAAGGAGATTTTTTTAGGTTGTTTATATTTTGGAATGGAATTGCTGAATCATAGTAAGTGATCAGCTTCTCAAGATAATATGAAGTTCTTTTCCAAGGTACAATTTTTTGTTTCTACAAGCAGATCAATTCCCATTGATCCATCTCTTGGTTTTGTTGTCTTAATTTTTAAAAAATAGGTATAATTTTATTATCTTAATGTGAAGTTACTCAACTATTGCTAGAGTTGATAATTTTTTATACATTTATTGGCAATTTGTGTTTTCCCCTCTATTAAATGGTGGTTTATTCATTCTTTTGCTCATTTTTGTGTTGAGTTATTTGGTTTTTTTTATGTTTTATTTTTCATTTAAGGACTTTATTATTTACTTTTTTTTTTCCTAATTTTTGAACAGGGAACGCATCTAATGCTGTGTTAGGTATGGATTCTCCTTCTAGTAACGGCAGAGTAACTCAGATCAGATCAGCCATTCCAATGAGAACGTTATACACATAAAAAATATATACATAAATCTGCAACATATGCTAGTTTTATATCCACACATGTAGTTGCATACGCACATATTGTGTGTGTGTGATTATATGTACGTGTGTGTATATATATAGCACAACTATCTGAAGCTATTTGAAGACAAAAAAAGGTGGGCAGAAATAAAGATGTATTGATACTTCAAAGAAGAGAATAGCATTAGGTGAGCTTCCCATATTCCCCCTCAGCAATATTTTCAGGGATACCATAGACACTGGGCTTCCTAGTGGTGAAGAAGCTGCCTGCCAATGCAGGAGACAATAAGAGATGCTGGTTAGATCTCTGGGTTGGGAGGATCCCCTGGAGTAGTATATGGCAGTCCACTCCAGTATTCTTGCCTGGAAAATCCCATGGACAGAGGAGCCTGGTGGTCTACATAGGATCGCAAAGAATTGGACATGACTGAAGTGACTTAGTACTTCAGTTCAGTTCAGTTCAGTTTAGTCGCTCAGTTGTGTCCGACTCTTTGCGACCCCATGAATTGCAGCACACCAGGCCTCCCTGTTTATCACCAACTCCTGAAGTTCACTCAGACTCACGTCCATCGAGTCAGTGATGCCATCCAGCCATCTCATCCTCTGTCATCCCCTTCTCCTCCTGCCCCCAATCACCCCCAGCATCAGAGTCTTTTCCAATGAGTCAACTCTTTGCATGAGGTGGCCAAAGTACTGGAGTTTGAGCTTTAGCGTCATTCCTTCCAAAGTACACCCAGGACTGATCTCCTTCAGAATGGACTGGATGGATCTCCTTGCAGTCCAAGAGACTCTCAAGAGTCTTCTCCAACACCACATTTCAAAAGCATCAATTCTTCAGTGCTCAGCTTTCTTCACAGTCCAACTCTCACATACATACATAACTACTGGAAAAACCATAGCCTTGACTAGACAGACCTTTGTTGGCAAAGTAATGTCTCTGCTTTTGAATATGCTATCTAGGTTGGTCATAACTTTCCTTCCAAGGAGTAAGCATCTTTTAATTTCATGGCTGCAGTCACCATCTGCACTGATTTTGGAGCCCCAAAAAATAAAGTCTGACACTGTTTCCACTGTTTCCCCATCTATTTCCCATGAAGTGATGGGACCGGATGCCATGATCTTCGTTTTCTGAATGTTGAGCTTTAAGCCAACTTTTTCACTTTCCTCTTTCACTTTCATCAAGAGGCTTTTTAGTTCCTCTTCACTTTTTGCCTTAAGGGTGGTATCATCTGCATATCTGAGGTTATTGATATTTCTCCCGGCAATCTTGATTCCAGCTTGTGTTTCTTCCAGTCCAGCATTTCTCATGATGTACTCTACATATAAGTTAAAAAAGCAGGGTGACAATATACACCCTTGATGTACTCCTTTTCCTATTTGGAACCAGTCTGTTGTTCCATGTCCAGTTCTAACTGTTGTTTCCTGACCTGCATACAGGTTCCTCAAGAGGCAGGTCTGGTGGTCTGGTATTCTCATCTCTTTCAGAATTTTCCACAGTTTATTGTGATCCACACAGTCAAAGGCTTTGGCATAGTCAATAAAGCAGAAATAGATGTTTTTCTGGAACTCTCTTTTTTTATGATCCATCGGATATTGGCAATTTGATCTCTAGTTCCTCTGCCTTTTCTAAAACCAGCTTGAATGTCTGGAAGTTCACGGTTCATGTATTGCTGAAGCCTGGCTTGGAGAATTTTGAGCATTACTTTATTAGCGTGTGAGATGAGTGCAACTGTGCAGTAGTTTTAGCATTCTTTGGCATTGCCTTTCTTTGGGATTGGAATGAAAACGGACTTTTTCAGTCCTGTGGCCACTGCTCAGTCTTCCACATTTGCTGGCATATTGAGTGCAGCACTTTCACAGCATCATCTTTCAGGATTTGAAAGAGCTCAACTGGAATTCCACCTCCACTAGCTTTGTTGGTAGTGATGCTTTCTAAGGCCCACTTGACTTCACATTCCAGGATGTCTGGCTCTAGGTCAGTGATCACACCATCGTGATTATCTGGGTCATGAAGATCTTTCTTGTACAGTTCTTCTGTGTATTCTTGCCACCTCTTCTTAATATGTTATGCTTCTGTTAGGTCCATACCATTTCTGTCCTTTATCGAGCCCATCTTTGCATGAAATGTTCCCTTGGTATCTCTAATTTTCTTGAAGAGATCTCTAGTCTTTCCCATTCTGTTGTTTT
>NW_011494704.1:689192-699478 GCF_000754665.1 Bison bison bison
TTGTTTTCCTCTATTTCTTTGCATTGATGGCTGAGGAAGGCTTTCTTATCTCTTCTTGCTATTCTTTGGAACTCTGCATTCTGATGCTTATATCTTTCCCTTCTCCTTTGCTTTTTGCTTCTCTTCTTTTCATAGCTATGGGTAAGACCTCCTCAGACAACCATTTTGCTTTTTTTGCATTTCTCTTCCATGGGGATGGTCTTGATCCCCATCTCCTGTACAATGTCACGAACCTCCGTCCATAGTTCATCAGGCACTCTATCAGACCTAGTCCCTTAAATCTATTTCTCACTTCCAGTGTATAATCATAAGGGATTTGATTTAGGTCATACGTGAATGGTCTAATGATTTTCCCTACTTTCTTCAATTTAAGTCTGAATTTGGCAATAAAGAGTTCCTGATCTGAGAGACTTACTCCAAGAAATTGTAATCTGCAGACAAGATTTTAAAGCAACTGTTATAACCATATACAAATGTAAAGAAAAATATGATCACAGTAAGTGAGTAGAGGAAATTTCAACAGATAAATACAAACCCTATTTGTACAAACAAAAAAGAACCAAGTGGAAAGTAGAGAACTGAAAAAACACAATCTGAAAGGGAAAATAATTTGCCGGATGGGCTTAAGAGAACATTGAAGACGACAGAAGAAAAAGCCAATAAACATGAAGGCAGCTAATAGTAATAATTCAATTTGAATCTAAATAAAGAGAAAAAAAAGATTTGAACTAAAAATGAACCAAGACTCTGTCACTTGTAGGATAATATCAGTAGGTCTAATGTGAATAAAAGGGGGTCTGAAAAGGAGATGGAAAACAATGCAGGAAAAAGATTTGAGGAAATAATGAACTAAAAAGTTCCCAAATTTGATGGAGGATACTTTTGGCTTTATTACCAAATCCTGCCAGTTTTGTTGTCAGAAATCTCTATGAATCCAGCCTCTCTTTACCATTCTTCTACCTTAGTTAGCATATTAGATCTCTAGATCAAAGAGAATGATGGGAGACACAGCAGTTTGTCTTTGGTGATCAACAAGCCAACTGTTATGGGTTGAACTGTGTTCCCCCCAAAAGGTATGTTGAAGTCCCAATTCTTGGAACTTATGAATATGGCTTTATTTGGAAATCAGTCTTTACAGATGTAATCGAGTTAAGATGAGTTCACACTGTGTTAGTGTGGGCACTAATCTAATGACTGGCATCCTTGTAAGAAGAGGGAAATTAGTACACAGACACAAACAGGGAAGAAGGCTGTGTGAAGACAGAGGGAGAGGTTAGAGTGATGCATCTGCAGACAAGCCAAGGAATACCAAGAACTGCCAACAATCTCCAGAAACTAGGAGAGACTAGAAAGGACTCCTCCCTTAGAGTCTTCAAAGAGAGCATGGCCTTGAAAACACCTTGATGGACTTCCAGCTTCCAGAACTTGAAGGGAATACATTTCTGTTGTTTTAACCCACTCAGTTTGTTATTTCAGTCCTAGGAAACTAACACTTCAAGCAGTAGAAAAATAATCATCCAAGTTTTAAGATGCAGACAAGCAACCTTTCTGCTCCCAGATCCTTCCAGATCTAAATAGGAGCTGTCTTTCTCCCAGCCTCTAGGACAGGTAGCATTTCAGTCTTCTAGTACAATCCTTCCTGTGCAAGTGCTACAGAACAAATAAGGCTTCTTTCATGAGACGTGGGCTGTCAGCTTCCAGCCTTCCCCAAGGGTATCCACAGGTCTCCTGAGGCAAAGTCTCCTCAGGCCCTGCAGAGTCCAGGTTGTCACCCAACCTCCCCACCTGAGGCCTGTGTGCCTGCCTGCCAAGACTAGGACACAGTGCCTGACCTCATATGCACCCAGCTCTTCGAGCCTGCCCTCTGCAGCCAGCTCATCGTGTCCCCAGAATGGAAAAGTAAATTATTGACTAGGAAGGAAGAAAGTACTTTGGAATAGATAGGGCTGTACTTTGAAATATATATGCACACAGACATATATGCTTGCATATGTGTGAACATGAATTTGTATATTTTACTTCCTTCTTCAAATACTTTTACAGGCTTCCTATTTTTTTGGTGAATAAAATCTAAAATAAACTCTAAGCTTGGCATTTGAGATCAGCTGCTCTGTTACCTGACAACTCCTTTTATGTATTCTGTAATCTAGCTGAACTCTTTGATTAAGTGCTTCCCATCTTTCAAAACCTAGATTGAATACTAACCTCTGCAAGAAAGCAGTCATTCCTCATTTTTACACCCTTTTTGGAGGGACCACCTTTTTGGCTTTACCTCTCTAATTGCATTATACATTGTATTATATGTTTTTGTTCATTTGTCTGACCCTTCTTTCCTGGCAGGAAGAAAGCTTTTTGTTATTAAAAATTAAATTAATGGCACAGCATATTTGTGAAAACTGAAAGCACAGAAATTCTGGAATGTTTTCCTATGGGTCATTATTGTCACTGCCACCATTGCAGTAGCTAAAACCTTCTGAGGGTGTATTCTGTTATAGGCAATGAACTTAGCAATTAATAACATAAATTATTTAACCTCTTTCCACTAATGCATGCTGATTACTCATTTATCTTTGTCTCCAATATAACCTATGGCACAATTGCAGATACTTTATAAGTGTTTGCTGAAAGATGAATCTAGTGGGCAAATATATGTAGAACAATGAGATTCTGAGCTTCCTCTCTTGATCTCAATAGATGTATCATTTTAATTAAAATTTTGGCTGAGTTGATCCATTAGATCTAAAATGTCTATCTTGGAGTATACACTATAAACTAAGGAGGATATTTATGAATGATGATATGATACTAAAGAAAAATTCTGAATCATAATCCTAAATTGTTTTCTTTTATATTTAATTATATGTCATACAAATATAAGATAAACTCTTTATTTTAAACCATGGCCCTTATGATAATGCAGAAAAACATACTGAAAGCAGTATTTAAAATGCATAGTTGGACTGTCTTTTATGTTTAATTCCATCATTTAATATGTGAACTTATTGAGAACTAATACAGCTATTAAGTTCCTCTGTAATAACTGAATTTGTTATGTTTAAATGCTAGTATAGAAACTAAGCACATATGTTTTTAATAACCTATGTTTTTTGTCACTTACCAGCATTGTGAGCTTGGTCACTGGTGAGTGTGATTATTTTAAACCATAGTCCTTATGATACATGCAGAAAAACATACTGAAACTAGTATTCAAAATGCAGAGTAAATTGTTGTGCATGATTAGTCTTACCATTTTATGTGTGAGCTTATGGAGAATAGCAGTAGTGTTAGTCACTCAGTCGTGTTTGACTCTTTGTGACCCCGTGGTCTGCAGCCCACCAAGCTCCTCTGTCCATGGAATTCTCCAGGCAAGAATACTGGAGAGGGTAGCCATTCCCTTCTCCAGGGGATCTTCCCAACCCAGGGATCAAACCCAGGTCTCCTGCATTATAAGCAGATTCTTTACCGTCTGAGCCACCAGGGAAGCCCTACCCTATAAAACTCTAAACCACAGCTATGAAGATTTTCTGTAATAACTGAAATTGTATGTTCAAATATTAACAAAAAGAGCCAAGCATGTATGCTTTTTAATAGCATTTTTTTCCCTACCACCTCCCAGCACTATGAATTTGGTCACTGTTGACTGTTTAGACCTCAACACAGTTCACAAGAAGCCCCCAAAAACCAAGCCTCCTTGTGGACTTGACATTATATTCAGACAACTTTGTGAAGCAGTTCAGATCTTCTGGTTTTTTCTTTCTTACTTTGTATTTCTTTCCGTAAGAAAGCAAAGTCTGACCTATTTTTAGGATTTGGCCCATGAAATTGAACTTGGTGGTTTTAGTTACACTGTTGTTGTTTTTCTTCTTTTAGGTAAAAAATTAAAGCATAGAAGTCCTGGCTGCCATGATTAGAAGGGCATTAAAGCTTTCTTCTTTTAATTATACACTTAAAGCCATATGAGGGTAGACGTGTGCTTTCTATTTCCTGGAAATTGTGGGACTTTAGTTCCCCTAAACCCTTTTAACCTCTCCTTTTAAATAACTCACTGACTTCTAATGGCCCTTGAAAGAATGACATCATTAAAACACCTAAAATAATCTACCTGGATAGTAGTTTCCATTTTGTTTTTGGGGATTTTTCACCATCAAGAATTCTGTTTTTCTTTTTTTCCTGCTGTTATTCTCCATCTTACTCTTTGCCTGTCTGATAGAGTCCTTCTCTCCTTAGCTGAAGAAGATTGACATAAATTCCTTTACCACACTAGGATCTTAGCATGAACTTAAAGGAGATCATTGAATGTTGAGATTTTTCTATCCTAACAGGATGGCTCTTATTCCCTTTCCACACTCTCCTGAGTCTCCTGTGATTTCTTATTTAAGTGTGAGAGGAAACATGATTTATTATCAAGTGCTTCTATTACTGAAGTTAATGAATATTAAATATGTAGGCTTGAACTCGTTTTCAAATTTGGCAGGGTTTGAATGCACCTATATGTTCCATTGCCTTTGGCAGTTATAGGATTTCAGTTCTGGGAATAAGGATTATAAATATAAGGAAAAGAGGATAGACAATTAAAATGTTTAATCACCAAAACTCTAGAAATTAGGGCAAATTGACTATCAGTAGATTGAAGAACTGCAAACTGAGTACCAAAATGTTAACTGTCATCACTTTTGCTCCAGAGTTTGTTTTAGAGGTTCAGTAGCATCCACTGAACTTTTCCCCTGACTATCTTAACACATCTTTTTTGTTTTTGAGAATCTGGCCAAGATTGGAAACAGAGGTGTGAAAGAATTACGACAGTGGCTGTTTTTGCAGTACTTTTGGTTAGAAGTAAAATAAGCATGAAAATCTCTAAAATGTCTTAAAATTTGTCCCCAAGGAAATTCTAGCTTGAATTTTTTTTTTTAAATACAGGGTTCAGACATTTAGGTTCATAGTCGAATAAGCATTGTGCTTATATGGATACCAACAGTAATTGCAACTGAAGGAAATGGCAACCCACTCCAGTGTTCTTGCCTGGAGAATCCCAGGAACGGGGAGCCTGGTGAGCTGCTGTCTATGGGGTCGCACAGAGTTGGACACGACTGAAGTGACTTGGCGGCAGCAGCAGCAGCAAACATCTTACTGTCTGTAGGGTTCCTTTCTAGGATTTCCATTGTTCTTTCACATGCTTTTCCCTCCTCTGATGGCTGCTCAGTACCAGGCAGAAGAGTTTGGTGGTGTTCCTTCTGTTTTACAACTGAGAAACTTAAACACAGTATTCATGGCAAAGTTAATTTGTTGCTTTGCATATAGTACCTTTTAATGCATGCTGCTGCCGCCAAGTCGCTTCAGTCCTGTCTGACTCTGTGCGACCCCATAGACGGCAGCCCACCAGGCTCCGCAGTCCCTGGGATTCTCCAGGCAAGAACACTGGAGTGGGTTGCCATTTCCATCTCCAATGCATGAAAGTGAAAAGTGAAAAGTGAAAGTAAAGTAGACATCCATAAATGCTTTTAAGTTTCTTGATCTAGCTGTAGATCAAGATTATTCTGAAACACAGAAGTGCTGAGGTCTGTTTCCAGTATCATTTGTGAATACTCCTCACTTTATAAATAATCTAAAAAAAGATGTATTCAGCGCTTATCTATGCAAGTTGTTGTGCTTGGTCTGTACTTTCCTAGAATTAAGATATTCAGTAAGTTGTTCTGCTATTTTTGACTTTATACAGAATTATAATTTAATTTTGATTTGAAAGTAGAGAAGCAGTCAGATAAATCCAAATTCATGGGAAAATAATTTGTTTATGATTAAAATTAAGTAGGGGTTGTATCCCAACATTTATAGGAGTGATGTAGATACCTTTAACCATGGCAAATGAAAGTAAACCAACTGAATACATTGCTATTCATAGCATTTGACTGAATAGAACTCATTAGTTTAAAACCTGGTTTGTAAGCACTCTCTCACATGTTTTTAGTATGATGAAGTTTCAGAGACATTATTACTATGTATGGTAATATTGGGGGCTTCCCTGGTGGCTCAGATGATAAATAATCTGCCTGAAATGCAGGAGATGGGAGTTCAATCCCTGCATCAGGAAAATCCCCTGGAGAAGGGAATGGCAACCCACCCCAGTATTCTTGCCTGGAGAATCCCATGGACGGAGGGGCCTGGCGGGCTGCAGTCCATGAGATCACACTATGTTTGACTCAATCTAACAGTACATTATAAATATTTGAATATCATTCTTCATGAATATATGTGAATACCATATACCTTTTACTTACGGAGTTACTTACTGAGTCACTTATTCTTAAAGTAGCTATACAAAATCCACATGAAAATGAAGATACTTATGAGAATATTTAATCTATATTGTATGTTTCATAAAGTCTAGGTTATTGTTGTTGTGCTTCTTGGTTTGAAGCCCAGTGTGGAAAGTAGAACATATAGAAGATGTAGTTTGAAACCACGTAACTTAAGAAATGGTGTCCTTATAGTAATCAGAGGGAAAGGGGTGGGGGGAAGGATAGCTAGAGAGTTGGGGATGGATATGTACACACTGCTATATTTAAAATAGATGACCAATAAGGACCTACTGTATAGCATACGGAACTCTGCTCAGTATTATGCAACAACCTAAATGGGAAAAGAATATGAAAAAAATAGTGAGTGCTCAGTCGGGTCTGACTCTTTGCTACCCTATGGAATGTAGTCCACCAGGCTCTTCTGTCCATGGGATTTTCCAGGCAAGAATACTGAAGTGGGTTGCCATTTCCTTCTGCTGGCCATCTTTCCAACATAGGGATCGAACCTGCATCTCCTGCATTGGCGGGCAAATTCTTTACCACTGCACCACCTGGAAAACCCTGAAAAAAAACCGATCATTTTACTGTACACCTAAAACTAACACAACATTGTTAATCAACTATGGTGGTGGTAGAGGTTTAGTTGCTCAGTCATGTCCAACTCTTGTGACCCTATGGACAGTAGCCTGCCAGGCTCCTCCGTCCATGGGATTTCCCAGGCAAGAATACTGGAGTGGATTTCCATTTCTTTCTCCAGGGGATCTTCCCCACCCAGAGATGGATTCTTTACCACTGAGCCACCAAGAAACTTACATACAATTTTACTTTAAGTTGTTGATTAAAATGTTGTTAAATTCAATATAGTAAACCTGCTATGTGAAAGAGAAGGTTGCCATTTCCTTCTCCAGGAGATCTTCCCACCCCAGGGATCGAACCAGGGTCTCCCGCATTGCAGGCAGCCGCTTTACCGTCTGAGCCACCAGGGAAGCCCAAACCTACTATAGAGAGATGTAATTATGTAAAGATATTCAGTTTCCATGATCTATAGTCAACAGTTTCAAAAATATTGATTTTAACTTAGGAGAAAGAAGAACCTTCTGGTGAAAATAACTGTTGGATGTTTCATTTGACTGCCTCAGAAGTAGTAAATTTCCTATAAATGGATATGGTCAAACAGATGTTGTAGTGGGGATTCCAGCATTGGATTAAGTTTGACTGTTATTTTGGAAGTCCCCATGATTCATAGCTAATGGAGGATATTGGCTTCGAGAGAGAATCTCAGAATATTACTTCTGGAAAGAACTTCAGAAACTGTCTAGTACCACGCCTTCACTTTTCAGTAGAGGAAGCACCCCAAGGGAATGCAAATCTCTCATCCAAGGTCAAATAGCTAATATGTTTTAGGCGGTTTATTTGCAGGGAGTTTATCCTTTTGATTTAGTTTCAGTTCAGTTCAGTTCAGTCGCTCAGTCGTGTCCGACTCTTTGCGACCCCATGAATTGCAGCACGCCAGGCCTCCCTGTCCATCACCAACTCCTGGAGTTCACTCAAACTCACGTCCATTGAGTCCGTGATGCCATCCAGCCATCTCATCCTCTGTCATCCCCTTTTCCTCCTGCCCCCAATCCCTCCCAGCATCAGAATCTTTTCCAGTGAGTCAACTCTGATTTAGTTTAGAGCCTAGTAAATGTAACTGTATTCTCAGTGAAGTATCTGCTTATATAATGTAGGGAAAACTGGACTCCTGCTAAATGGAGAAAGTCTTTTATTTCAGGTTAGTAATCTGACAGGTATAACTCACAAAGAATCTGTATGTTACCTGAAAAACTGAAAATAATAATTTTAAGCTTATATTCATTTAAAATAATTCATGTAATACTTCTGTAGCAATGTAAATGGGTCTCTTAGGCTTTATAATGTAAGGATCTTCCAGAAAGAGCAAAGGGGAGGGTCACGATTAAGTTACAAAGGAAAGGTAAATACTTAAAAGAGTTCTAAATTCACTTCCCTTTGTTATTAGCCATTCTGTATGGGATATGAGGCAGGCAGATACCAGTTGGTATGTATTCAGTACTAGAAAAACCATTGGGTTGGTTAAGACTAAGTATTCCCAAGCTGACTGGTCATTTGCCATTTCTTTGAGCTGTCTGAATGTCCCACCCTCTACCAACCCTTCAACTACCCTGGCTGCTTCACTTCTACTTAACACATATATCTCCTGATGTTGTAGCAGATGAAAGGTTAATATCTTAGTTGATTGGATACTGAAAATTAATTTCTAGTGGAAATGATATGACTCTTGTTCAACAAACTTATTTTAGTCTACCAAAGGCAATCTCTAGAATCTATTCTTTCAGTGAGTCAGTTATTTGGTAACGACCATAAAAGAGAAAACAATTTCTTATGAACCTCTGCCATATAGTCTGAGGATATGTTTATGAAGGCCTTTTGTTAAGTCTTTAAATAATTTCATTGTATTCAAAAATAATTCAGAGCATTTTTGAGGTGAGTTCATTACCAGGTAAATCAGATAATAGGGTCATTGTTGTTCAGTTGTTAAGTCATATCCAACTCTTTGCAGCCCCATGAACTGCAGCTTGCCAGGCTTCTTCACTGCAGCTCCCCTGTTCTTCACTATCTCCCTGAGTTTGCTTGAACTCATGTCCACTGTGTAAATAATGCTATCCAACCATCTCATCCTCTGTCGTCCCTTTCTCCTCTTGCCCTCAATCTTTCCCACCATCAGGGTCTTTTCCAGTGATTCAGCTCTTCACATCAAGTGTCCAAAGCATTGGAACTTCAACTTCAGCATCAGTCCTTCCAGTGAATATTCAGGGTTGATTTCCTTTAGGATTGGCTGGTTTGATCTCCTTGCAATCCAAGGGACTCTCAAGAATCTTCTCCAATACTATAATTCGAAAGCATCAATTCTTTGGCACTCATCCTTCTTTATGGTCCATTTCTCACTTCCATACATGACTACTGGAAAAACCATAGCTTTAACTATGCAGATCTTTGTGGGCTTTTTAATACGTTGTCTAGGTTTGCCTGTCAACTTTATCAGCTTATAGGGATAGAAGAGGATGCAAAGCTCCATCTATTTAATGCCAGTGGGAGTTGTAAGGAATAAGAAGCTAGGCTTCATCTCTGTCTTTCAAGAACATCTGGGCCTGGGTTCCTTCACAGGCCATAGCTTAATCCAATCCCTGTCCAGACCCTGGTTCAGGACTTGGGCATGTTTCCAGGATCTTTAGCCCTGTAAACTTAGCCTTGGTCCAAGAGACTCCAAAGTTAGAGTGTAACTTATCAGTCATGGAGCTCGGTAAAACCCTGTCTAGAAACTTCAAGGCTGGACTATTTAGGAACCCATAGAGCTGAATAATACCTGCATACGCAGGGAAACCAATGTAGCTTAGGATGTCCTGTTAATAGCCCAGTATCTTGTTAATAGTACAATATCTTGTTAATTTCATCATTGGTTAATAGTTGGTCCTACTGCACCTTCCTAATTAAAGTTAGGTTTAGGAGTGGGAGTGAGTACCATATATTCTTCTTTTCTTCTGACACAGATTTATTTCAGTACTTTAATAGACATTCAAAAATATGTGTGAATGGATTTATTTTATAGTTTTAAAAGGAAGTGCATTATGGTGTGGTAGTGATATTCAGAGAATTCTGGAAGATTTTTCTGACAAGTAAAGAATTCAGAAATACTTTTTAGATTCATTATTCTTGGGAGTAAAGGAAGGCGATTAAGCTTACATTTGATTTAAGGAAGGAAGAAAGGTTCTTATTCACTAAACATCTGTGTGCTGATGCTTTTGAACTGTAGTGTTGGAGAAGACTCTTGAGAGTCCTTTGGACTTTAAGGAGATCCAACCAGTCCATTCTAAAGGAGACCAGTCCTGGGTGTTCTTTGGAAGGAATGATGCTAAAGCTGAAACTCCAGTACTTTGGCCACCTCATGCGAAGAGTTGACTCATTGGACAAGAC